>NC_142260.1:11157500-11457500 GCF_052056855.1 Sturnus vulgaris
ATGGCCCCATGATACAGACCAGGTCTCTGCTCTTCCTGCAGGAATTCCTTCCTAAGGGTTCCGTGGCAGCAGCCGGGTCAGCCATAACTCCTGTGCTCTAGCCCTGCCTCCGTAATTCTCAGTGCAGAAACACACACGGGGTGTGTTCTAGTGCACTGAAAATTCAGTCTCAGGGTTCAAAAATATAATCCAGGAAAGACAGGTGAAATATGTACAACTGGTAAACTTTTGTGAATGAAATGCTGAGTGTTGTAGTCACCTCTGGTGTCTCTAACAAACCTGCTTTGTCCTCACAGGGACACCTGGGGCTCCTGTTTGTGTTACTGCTTGCTTGACAACAGTTGATGCAGAGTACAACATTTTGATACAGGATCTTGTAGGAAGAGAATCAGAAGGACTTCTTGTTAAAATTCAGATGCAGAAACTGCAAACATTACCTTAAATCCCTAATTTCAGACCAGACATCTCTTTTACAATTGAGCCTGCCTTGTGATCTTTGACATCTCGAAGGTAGGCAGCAACTTTTTCATGGCACGATGTGTTCACTGCAAAACCTTCGTGTCAGTGCAGGGCAGTGACTCTGGGAAAAAAACCTCTGCTACTTCTGTGTGCTCATCAAAGTTTTTGCCAAAAACTAAAAAGAAATACAAGAAATACAGAGAAATACAAGACATAGAGAGAAGAAGCAAAGGAATATTGTGAATTACTGATAAATTAGTTTGGATTTTTCCTACAGCATTGCACATTACTTTAAAATGAAAATATTGGTAATTACATAGTATGTGTAAGTAGTAATTTTATTCTTTGCAAAAAGAATCTGCCTCCATATTTGCAGGTTTTGCAGTTTGAGGATTCTCTTACATATAAACTGGAGAGGAAATGCCTGTTTTTATTTTGCAGAAAGAATGGATGAAGACTTTAAAGCAGGGGCACTTGACTCTACTCTTCCAAGTCCATCAGAGACTTTGCTTTCCATTCGGCTGTTAGACTTTAAAACAAGTTTATTGGAGGCCATAGAAGAACTGCGGATAAGAAAGGTAAATTCGTTTATCTTGAATTTGATCTTTCTTTGTCTTATTGCTGTCTCTCTGTAGGTAATCACAGCAAATGCTGCATAAGTGTGGCTAAACCTCATGCTGTATTTAAGTGATTCACCAGTCAGGGTTTTGTTTAAAAATAGAATGGGTTTAGGTATTGGATGTATTACACATTTCCCTGTAGACAGCACAAAGGCAATAGGGTTAAATGGGAATGAATCCGTTTTTTTTGTAATAACATAAGAACTTGCTGGAGTTGATAATCAGGCTGTTGAGAAGATAAACTACATTAAATAATTGTCTTTCATTATAGTTCTTTTCTTAAAGAGCAGCCTTTGATACAAAATGGAAAGAAAGGATCCAAGTATTTACTAAGTACCTAAGTCTTTCTCATTTCATAATTGATTTGCCATTTGCCATAAAAGTGGTGATTTTGGCTGTTTACTTGTGCTTTTCAGAATTACCTATGAGTCAAAGAGCTATATTAAAAACACTTTATTTCACCATTTTTACATTGTTAAACTATGAAGCTAGACCACTACAATAATAGTGTATTGAGTACTGGGGGTGGGAGGTTGTTTTGTTTTTGAAATGAGCTGAATCCTCTTGTAGTAGTACCAAGGTAGAATTGCTGCTGTGCTGGTAAAGGCAGCTGTTTTTTCTGGCAGTTAATTTTTTCACTTGTATTCTTCTGTGGTTACTTTTTCAGTTGTGTGTGTGTAAACATTTTTGTCTATTTCTCCCATTCTGGTTTCTAAACTGTTGTGTGCGTTGAAAGACCAAAAATGTATTTTTCTTCATCTCTGATGAATTTGACCTGTTCAAAAGATGTGTATTATTACTTTTAAAATATTAGTGTTGATGACATGCTTGATTTATGCTTGTTTTGATCTAAGTGAAATGCTCTAATCCTCTCTTTAAAAGCCATAAACAAAGGAATGACTGCCATTAAAAAGCAAAAAAAAAGGAGAGAAAGGCTGCATGATGGTACTTTCTTGGAGCAATACTGTTAAAGCCTCCATGATGTGATCTCCAGACCTGTGATACAGTGGTAGTGTTTACTCTTGTCAAACTATTTTAGCATTAAAAGTAAAGACTGAAAGATTTAAATTTTGTTATAATAATCAGAGAATACTTTTCTTTATAAGACTGTTTAGCTGAATTTACATGGTTAACTTAATGTTGCACTTTTAATGCACTTGGTCAGAGCCTAAAGTGTTCATGGAGTGCCATGGAATTTCATCTTTTGGCATTTTTCTTTGGCTTTTTATGCCTGTTTTGTGTCTGCTATGCTACAAGAGTGATTGTGAATTTGTAAAAGTTGTCTCAGAAGGGTGGATAAGTTTTTGCCTTAAAGTTGTTTTTAGTTTCAAAATCGATGCAAATGGTAAGAGCCAATTTCACAGTTAAGACATGATCCTAATTTCCTAAAACAGCTGTGCTTTCCTTTACCCTAAAAAATATATACATATGTATATATTTACCTGTTTAGTTGGAAACATAGGTAAAAAATGTAAGCATTGTACAGACAGCCAATCTGAAATCTCAGAGTGTCCTTGAATGCATTTTTGATTGGTTTTGATTTACCATTCAGTTCAGGGCTGCTTGCTTAGTATGTTTGAAGTTTGGAATATAAAACATTAGTATTTTGAAGAAGCAAGAGTTATTGAATAATGTGACTTATGCCTAGTGGCATTCATTTTTATCTTTTTAAGTAGAATTTTGTGTGGATGTTTTTGCTTTAAAATACCCCTAAAAAAACCCTCTCCTGATTTTAGCTATGAATTTCTTACAAATTCAGTAAATTTTTAATCAGCCCTGAGAGAAAGGTAGTGCATAGACCAAGTTACAAGGATAAGTCAGAGAATTACAGTGCTTGTCTTGCACCGTGCTAATTTTTCCATGGCCAAGAATGAAACACACAAACTTAAAACTGTGTCATGTGCTCCATCAGAAAGTGGAGTAAAAGTGACAATTCTGCAGGTTTCTTACTGCTTTTCTCACTTCCTTTCCAGGCTGCTTGTGAGGTTCAGTAGGCTGATAAGCTGAGGGAGGCTCTAGAGCCAGTACCATGGATTTTACTCTCAGTTTGGGCTTTGACCTCTGGTTTGGCCTCAAATTAGAATATTTTACTTCTGTTTGCTTCTGTTTTTCTTCCTGTTCTTGGTGTCGCTTGTCACTTCAACAGGAGGCTCTTTGGCAGGACCCACTGTGTATTTTGGGTTTAATAAACTGCCTGGCATGATTGGTTAAGCTGCAATATAAATTCAGATCAATAAAAAGAAATTTGTGGGTGAAATTATCTGTATGAAGTCAATAAAAAGGAAAATCTTAAATATGAAAATATTTTGAGAGACTTGATGCAATCCTTGCTCAGTGTCATCATACTGTAGTTAAACTCATAAACAGTTGAGAAGAGTTGCTCAGAGTAAGGGACTGTTCATTTGTTTCATCTTCCAGAAGAAATCCCAATCCTTGACAGCTGTGCAAGTTTGTTCTAAAGAATACATTCTTTAAATGATTATATTTGATAAAGCTTCACTTTATTCCTTTGGCTATTCACAGGGTCTTTGTTCTCCATAGGAATTGATGTAATATGAATATGTAAGTAATTAAAATCCAGGAAAAATTCTATTTCTCTTTCCCCTGCCCTACAGGGATTTCTTCACACTGCAATAGTTAGAGTGTCTTCTATTTTTTCCAGTTTAGCTTTCCCACTCATCAAGCCCAGACCAAGCCAGTGATTCTTTTGTGCTGGATATCCCCTTCCCTTCCACAGTATCAGTCTTGCTCTGCAGTCAATTGAGTGTCTTTTCTTCCTAACAGTCTTTTAACTGGATTTTATACCTATGTGTAAATTAGGGCTTTTTTTTAAAGTAAAATGATAGAAACAAGGACAGCTGAGTACTGGGAAAAGAAGTAAGTATGTGGATTTAGGAGAATAAACAGCACTGAAGTTTCAGATGTCATGACTGTGCCATCCTGTGATATTGTTGCTCGAGTCAGCAAGCAGTGTGTTAGATGATAATTTCTGTGTTAGTGAATAATGTGGCTTTTGTGTGGATCAGGAACTGATTGCTTGCAGTTGGAGAGGAAAGTGTTGTAAGTATCAATGCAGACCTTTCTGGGAATATATTTTGTTAGATTTATTTAAATATAGAGTAATTGTAGTGGAGTCAAGGATAGACCAATGAAAAATTTACAAAGGAAAAATAGTTGTTGGTACAAATTTCTGTGTCTCTGCATCTGAAAAAGGAAAAGTTTTGAGAATAGATTCCAAATACAGGTTGCTATTATTTTTGTTAACTGTCATAACTGTAAACATCCAAGAATATTTTATCAGGAAGTAAAGTTAGAATAATGCTACTATAAATATCTTCTCTCCTTTTAACATTTGTCCTTTAAGTACAATATCCATGAAGTCTACTAAAAATTGTACTGGTCTGCTTAATTCCTGAAGGAATTTCTAATTATAGTATGAAAAAATCAGAAATTGTAGTTTCTGTGAGTACTATTTGACCTGCATGAAAATTGGATGTGTAATTTTGTAGGAGGGAGACTGTAAGTTCAAAAAAGATAATAAAAGTACCTAGCAGCAGTTTTGGCTGCTTGGACATGAGCCAGCTGTACTTTGTTCCTAAATCTGTTCAGGGTCAAGAATCGAGGGGGCTTGACCAATCCACAGCCCATCTTGTAAAACTACAGCCTGAAGCAAACACTTTAAAGAAGGCTTGACACTTTCTAAAGGTTATAACGAGTAAATAAACCATCAAATTACTCCTCTTTTATTGTTATGGTAGTCTTTTTTTATAAAAACACTTAAATCCATGTAGTCCTAAGGCATCTAATAAAAAGGAACATTTTTAAGGTTTTGTGGGTTTTTGATCCCTCACCAGAGTTATATATAATATTGTTCTCCTAAGTATAACAAAAAATGGTTTTGTCTTATAAACAGCTGATAGAACTTTTAAAAAAAGTTTTGAAAGCTTGCAATTCAAAATGGTTAACTATAAATGTCATTTGGAAGATGTAAAAATGATGGATAAGGTTTAACTGTTAGTGATATCACTCGAGAACATTTCTATCATGTAATTGTCATCCTCAGTTTAGGTATTTATGATGTTTATTTTTTCAACAGTAGTTACATACATGCACATTTTTTTATAGCTTCCTTTATAATTTGGGAATAAGTTGGAGGAATGTTCTCTTAGAACTTTGGTTCTTATCTTAAGTATTCACAGCAAATGGTTTGCTTAAAATAGAATTTAATGCCATTTTCTTATAATTTTGAGCAAGATTTTTGCTAATAATATATCATTTTTGTAGTATTTGTTGCTTAATGGCATAGCTGGTTGAAGATTACATCTTTATAAAAGCTCCAAGCCAATCTCATTTGGTTTTATCACTCAAGGGAAATTAGGGGGATCTATTTGCCTTCAGAAAAAAAAAATCATTGCAACTGCGCAGAACTGAGAATCATTGATTATATTTTGATAATATTTTAAGTTCTCCCACTCTCTCTTTTTTAAAATTTTTTCTTTTTTTTACCGTAAGTCATATGAAATCTTTAGGTTTCTTCTCCATCTCTATTCTACCAGTACGTATCAGAGAAGCAAAAGCTACAGACCTTTTCTCTAGTTCTTTGTGAGCCAAATTTTAATTTTAACTGGCAATTCAGTTACTTATATGTGCAATTCACGTGAGTGCTGAGGCACATATTTAGAACCTGCAAGAATCTCTTGGAATTCTTGGGAGCAGCCTCCTGTGGAAAGAAGTGTGCTTCACTCTACACGTGTGCCTGTAAACTGTCTGCTAATCAAGGAAGTCAGTTTTGACCCTAAAACCCTATAAAAGATGTCAATGTCAAAAAACTATTTTGAATCCCCTGGGACATATTTTGCTCTTTTGTTTCTTTTGATAAATAGTGAGACTATGAATCAAATATTGTACTAAGTGAGAAAAGGTTGCCAAATCTTTTAAAACTGTTTTGCATCAATTGTTGAAGTGTTGTAAATATCCTTGAATCAGAAACTTGGAACCCTTATTCATATTGGGCTTCAGAAAGAATTGCATTTTTAAAGATGCAGTATATTTTATAGCCAAAAAAATTGTGTTATCTTCTTCACTTGGGAAAGAGAAAGAGTGTCCCTTTGTTCTTTCAGTGTGTCAGGAAAGGTATTACTTCATCCAGAGGTGAGATCTTCTTAGTCTCATGGCAAATAATAGTTGTTCATGGGATTGCAATGCAGTAGAATTCTACCTAAACTCCAGTATTAAGAGAATAATCCTTTTGAGGCCTTCCTTTGTTTTTTATTAGAGAGATCCATGGCCTTTTTTCCCCAAGTTGTCACTGTTTCCTAAAGGATCTAACCAATTTTTGAGGTGTGAGTCACTTCAAGAATACTTGAATTTTTCCAACAATTAAGATTGCAAGATTTAAACTGTAGTAAAGTTGAACTTAAAACCAGCATAAATTTGCACATAATATATCAAAATGCTCAGTTCAGGTATTGGGAGTATTCTTTTACCCTCATGCAGTCAGTTTGGCTCTTGCTGGAGTGTATCCAACACAAGACCTCAGTAAATGTTATTGGTGCAACGATTCATCAAAGAGCAGTCAGGTTTACCTTAAAGTGCTCACATTTTTTTTCCAAGCTGGCCATGAGTGTGCAGAGCAGAGGCAGGGAAGAGACTTTTGAAGGCAGTGACACAATAGTGCAGGTCCTTGAAGGATATTCATTATTTTGTCTATGTGCAAAAACCAGAGCAGTGCTGAGTTGCTTATGACATGCATCAAAAAACCTGAATATTGTTCTTGCAGGAAGCTGAGTGTTCATAGTCTTCATTTTTTTGTTCTTCCTTTTTTTGAGTAATGGATTTATGAAGGACAATTAAGGCCAGTGCTCATAAAAACTGCAGTCCAAAAGGAAGCTGATTCCTGTTGGGAAAATTTAACTTTAATACCAGAATGTTTCAGGAAAAGTCTCATAAATATTTAGCAACTGCAATTATGAGAAGGTAACTCTCATTTATTAGCAAAATAAATAGTTTGACTCTTGACTAAGTGCTTCTGCAAGAACAGGATCTGTAACACACCTTCCTGCTCTATTAGTACCTTTTGTGGATCATGGGGGAAGCTTTGGACTTCAGTGATGGTCTTAGATTTTCTGGTAGCTCATCAGAAATATGTGTTGATTATCCATGATTCTGTTTTGATTTCTTTTATTTCGTAGGTCAGAAGGCTTTTTTGGCATAGAAAATAATGATAAATATTTCAATTTTTCCGTAATAACAGAAGTAATCACTGACACAATCACTTAATCATTTTTCATTTGTCCTAGGAGATGTCACAAAGAATAAAGACTCAAATATTTTGAGCTGAATATTTAAGATGTCCGAAAGATTCTGAGTCATTAACTATGATTAACTGTATCACTGATTACAATGGATTCTTGAAACACTATTGCATCTCACTGAATTTCTCTTCATCTCACTGTTTTGACTTTTTTAATGTTTGTTTTTAACTAGGAAACAGAAACTAATTATGAAGAACAAATAAATAAAATTGTTATAGAGAAACAAGAACTTGAATGGCAGAAGGTAATTTTCCTGCATGCTTTTAGTGTTTTACCTGTTGAAATGGAATTTTAATATGTTAATATAAATTGTGATTTGTTACAATTCCTCTTTTTGGAGCTATTTTTATTTCAGTAGTAGAATGTGCTAGCCAGTAGCTTATTATTTAGTCATCAATATCTGTAGCTTTTATTTTGATTTGGATTGTGCCCAGCTTAGAAATGTTTTTACCAAGAGAATATAATAATATTTGGCATGACTTGGCAATCTGCAGTCAAAAGAGATGGAAATACTGAAGCAATAAGACATTTAGCTGAATATGAGGCAGTTGACATGCCAGTGTGGGGGAAGTGGTGTAGCAGCTTCTCTGTTTTATGCTTGGCTCTGGCAAGTGCAAATGTCAGTGCAGCAAACAACTTCACTTGCAATCTTTTGGAAGTGGTAATTTTCCCACAAAGTTATTTTGAACATTAACTTGTATGTTATCCATACTCAGAAGTAGTTTGTCACCTTTAACTGTTGAGAATGAAGTGTTCAGTAACATAAGGCCAACATTCTTCTCAGAGTTAGGGCTGCTGAGGTTATGCTTTCCTAGGAAATGCATTCCCTTCTTTAACACAATCAAACCTATGACCCCTGTCACTGGGGCACAAGATAAAAGGCTGCACTCCGTATATTTTACGACCCCAGAAAAAACAATAATTTCAGCTCTATCCTTGATCTTGGGATATTTAACATCTTAGTTGTAAAGGAAGGCTATTTCATCTTGGAGTTCATCCTAACCATCTTAAATTAATAATCCTAACTCTGTGCTTTTCTTTCTTGAAAGATATATATGTGCACACAGAAACAGGAAACATTTTATATTTGTAAAAGCAAGAGTGCTTTCAATTTGTAACCCTTCTTTGCTTTTCTTAACCTAGCATTGCAGTGCTTAATATTCTGGGTTCAAAAAGGAGGATTTCCACTCATTCTAAGACCTTAACAACAATTTAATTTACCACTCATAAAAGGATGGGACTTACAGGTAGTGAGGTGAACTCTGTTCCTGTACTTCACACTTAACGTTGGCACATGGCAAAGCTGATGTAATCAATGAGTGGTAGATTTTGGGAACTTCATGTGAGCAAATATTCTGGGACTTCAAAGGAACAAGCTAATATGAATTCCCAGTCCTGGAGACTCCAGTAAGATGAAAATTCGAAGTGTGACATTTAAATTGGATTTGTGACCTGATTGTTTCTGAATGCAGAATCATATTGACCACAGCAGTAGTTCAATAAGTAGAGATCTTCCTCTGGTTTCTCAAAGGTTTTGTTTTACCATTTCCTTCATAGATTTCCCTTTCACTCAAAATTTCTGTCATTCATTTTATTTTACTTTAAATTTTACAAACTAGTTTGAAATAAAGACATTACTTCAGCTAAGTCATATTTGAATATTACAGTTTGTCTACATTTTATAAATATATTGCTGCCACTCTTGAAAAAAAGACACTTAAGCAGGGAAAACAGAATAACTGGAGAATATATTCATTTAAATCTAGTGAGTATACTCATACTTGTATAACACTACAATATCAAAGCTGATTTTGTTCATATTTTTTTAAAAAAAACACTTTTTTCTTCAGTCTCCCTGCACCACAGATACATGGCATGTATGGAAAATTTCTTCCAAGCCTGAATTTCTGAGAGAGATAATAAAAATCATTTTATCTGATAGTCTTGTGTGAGACTTGTTAGAAAATGAATATTTGTAGACACTCCCCTGTCCTTTTGAAAATAAAATACATCACTTGAATATATAGTACAAGAAGGCTGTATGTTATAAAGACTTCAGCATTGGAGTTTTTTTTCCATTACATCTATGATAAAGTTATATAAAGGATGAATGTTTAATGAAATCAGACTGATACCTACATAATTTATTCCATGATACTGGCTTGAATTCCTGTATTTTATAGTGCCATCTTAATCTGGCAGTGCTGTGGATATAAAATTTTATTCCTGTGGTGGGCAGGAATACTGCAGTGGGAATAGTTGATGTGCTGATGTCCCTGCAGTACTGCCCCTGCCTCACTAGTGTACTTCACATGCTTGTCACCCCTGGACCTTGGCTAAGGGACAGCCTGAGGAAAACCTTTCTCAAGACTTTTATGTGGTTCTGAATATTCATTTATGGTCTGTGCATTGTTTGTTACACACAAATCAAAACTTTCTCTACTCCTCTTAGGAAGAGTTAATAAGTAAATGGATATGGAACTCCTTATGTCCGTGGATTCTTGTTTTCCATCAAAAGGCAACAGCTCTTGCTTGTACAATGTGACAGCAGCACCAACCTGCTGGAGAGAACAGCAATTTTGGAAAGGAATTTATGTTTTAAAACTCTCAATTTCTGTTCAGGCAGAAGAAGAAATTTGACTCCTTGTGTGTGAAACATTTTCAATTTTTGTTCTCCCATTCATTCTTTTTAATAGTCTCAATTTATATTTATTTTTGTGCAGTCATTACTGGATTGTTTCCTGCTTCACACTAATATATTTTAGCTAAACACCTGAGCTGTTCAAGGACAGAGCCTCTTACCTACCTTTACCTAATATATTTCAGTGTTTGGAACTGAAAACCCCTGATCTTCCATACATACCTTCCAGGGTAAAGGTGAAGTATCTTATGGAGAAGCATGATGCTTAAAGATGTTGGAGATTTCCAACTTGTAGAGTGTAGTATTAGCCTATGAGATTATGATATGAAATAATAGCACAGAAAAAGTGCATCTTCACTAATTTTCTTGTTTTTATGGATGAGAGTAAAGGCAGGCAGGAGGGTGATAGAAATCTCAACCTCTTGCCTTACACTTAATCCTTTCTGCCATCCTTCAGCTCTTTCAGGTAGTTTGTTAAATGACTAAAATTTAACTGTAAACAGAATAACAATTATTTTTCGGTGGATTCTATTTTTAATGGCTAATAAAATTCTATTGTAACTACCTGGACTAGTGTCAAGGTGGCATTGGATGTGGATTGTTTCTGCAGGCTCATGGGATGGAGTTACAGAAGTCCTAACAAAAAGTCTGTATTCCAGAGGGGAGAATTGTTACCTGCTAAGAATTAAAGAGAAGCTGCTACCAAAAAGACAGTTACCAGTTAAAAAATGCATCTCTTTAGTCTTCAGGGTTTTTTAGTCAGTTGTGTCTTTCTAAAAATATTTAACAATCAGTCAGCCTTTTCTTGCAATACTTTATATATGATTTGCTCTAAGAAAATGCTTAACTCACACTGTTGTTATTTCACACGAGCAGGAAACTCTGCAGCATCAGACTGACACACTGCAACAACAAAACAAAGAAGCTATGGCAGCTTTTAAAAAACAGGTAACAGATTAAAGCCTTTGGCTTTGACTGTGGAATTTTAAAATACGATGGCATCATAATAAGTTATCAGTTGGTATGAAAATATTTTTCTATTGCATATAAAATGTTAGAATATACAAAAAAAAAAAAATCATGTCCTTTCTTCTGGCCACAGCCTTATGCTTGTATTTTGGCAGTTTTTTCCAGATGCCACTCCTCCTGGCATTTTTCATTTTAATATTTCAAAAACCTCCTAGAGAAGATAATGCTTCTTCTAACACTTTCCTTACTGTTTTGCTTTGTTTGGTTCCCCCCCCCCCAATCTAGCATGACCTCTGCAAGGGTAGATTCATAAACCATGGTAAAAGATCTGCCACACAAATTACCCTGCTCAACATTTGAAAGTGTGTTTCACTCTTGCATTTTATTCTCCATATTACAGTGAGCAAACACAAGTGCTGAGAGACCTTGCAGAGAGTGCTCATAGGAGCTGAAACTGCTGCCCATGGTGATGAAGAATTTGTCATTAATGCTGCATCACAGTCATGTCACACAAAAAAGAAAGTGACAAGCGATTAGGTTTTTTCCTTGAAAAAACAATTTGAGATTCACAAACTTCTCCTTTTAACTCTACAGTTCCTATAGTTCAAAAAAAAAGCAGGAATTGTACTATGCAGGTTAATATAACTGTATTGTCTTGTTAAATTGCATGAATAAAATTATTGCCATGTGCTGTTCTAAGCTTTTTGTTTATCTTGGTTTTTGTTTTTTTATGTGACTGGCAACCAAGTTACAGGCAAGGATGTTTGCCATGGAAGAAGAAAAGGTACTCTACAATTATTTGTTGTTTGTCATCCAAAGAAGAGCATAAGCAAATGATAATAAAATAAAACTTACAAACATGTCCTAAGTATAAACCAAGTATATTCTGATTACATTGTGTTTCTTGCTATGGCCTTTGCAAAAGAAATGTCTTCATAACTTTGTTATTTCTGTTTCTTTGTTCATAGACTGTAGAATTTCTGAAGTATCACTGCTTATGCTAAAAATCAGTTGAGGAAAGAGTGTTCTTTGATAGTTCAATATTGCAGCTATACAAAATTTACTTTCTTCTAGAGGGTTGGGATAATTGGCCTTTACAAGTAGCACTGAAAAATAACATTTCTAATATTTCTACCTTAGAGAAACCAGATTTTAATAGGGATTTTATTGATTTAGCTGAGCTGGTTTCTTAAGATACTTGACCTAAACTGAAATAAGAAATTTTAGCCTGAATTTATGTGGATTTTGTTAGCTACATAAGTTTTTTTACCTGACTGAATGCCCAGTTCCTCCTTTGAATGAAGGATTTCCATTTGGTGTACAATGAACCTGTTTCAAAGAGTGAAGTCAGTGAATGTGTGCATGTGGCCTCTATTGTTTCATTTGAATTTCCCAGTGGTTTAGAGCAGGTGGATGTGCTGGATGTGGCATAAGAACTGGCACAGAAATTTGCAAACTGGTTAAATGACTTAAAAGTATATCAAAAGAAACTTTATTGTTTGCTGTGTTGATACTTATTGCTATTTATTTTATATTTTCTGGTTGAGTAATTTTCTCAATTAGGACTTTGGAATATTTTCTTGTTAATACAATTCATTTGTCCACATATACCCACTTATTAGTCTCTGGTTTGTATTTTCAGTGACAGCTCCAGAATTAAATTGTGTGCTAATTAATTTTTCCTTCTATTTCCGTTGAATTGAATAGTACTTTCAGTACTTTATACCAAAGTAACTGTAAGAATAAATTAAGCTCAAGACAGAGTTGAAAGACCAATTTTTGCACCAGTTTAGATTATATGTACTATGAGTGATCAGGGTGGGTTTGGAAGATTGCACAGCCAGCACTGTGCTGGAAATGACTGGAATGTGCAGGGGTGGTTGAACTGATGTATTTGTGTTTTCTGGAATATTCTCTGCTATTAGATTCTGGTCTGCATTGGATTGACTGCAGCCAGTGAATCTTACCAGATTTAATTCTACTGAAGTCCTTTGACTTTCCCATGTGCAAATTCTGTTTGTCTATACATGCATTCACACACACACATATTTTTATATATATATATATAAAATGTATTTAGTGATTCTAGCAATAGCACATTAATTCATTCTTTGGGGACTGGGAAAACTGAGTAGCTTGTTTCTATGAAAATCCTGCTACTGCAGATAAGAAAATGGATTTACCTGATACCTTTTGTTTTAAAATTTAGTATCTTTATTCTAAATAATGTTGTAACCGGTGAAAATATACTGTTGTGTTTTCACTTTTCTTTTTATAGCAATATATATCTACATTTTGAAATTCTTTAGCTGAATTATTCACCAATGTGAATAGTGGAGTAACACTTGATTTTTGTAAAATTCTTTTTGATAAATTCTTATTGTAAATGCATTTATTCTGCTCAAAATCTGAAGTACAGCTTTTGTTGAAAGGGAAAATACCAACTTGCTGTAGAAACAAAAGAAAAAGAAATCGATGGACTGAAAGAATCATTAAAAGCATTACAGGTAAACTATTCCTTTTTAAAAATAACATTACTTGGAATGCAAGTGGTTTGGGTTTAGGTTTTTTAATAGTAATAAAATTGCTGATTTTAAGAGGGCCTTTAAGGCCTTATAGTTTAATCTTTCTAGCACACCTCACTTTGTAACACTGAGTTTCTGTTCCAGTCTTCAGTGTCACGACTACTTTAACTTTCCAGCTAATGTTCTTTTCCTCCAGCAGAAGGAGGGAAAGTCCCAACAGTGTTTGAAATGTGCTTTCTTTTCATTTCCACAGCCTTCCTCTTTCTTCACATTCTTGTTTTCTTACTTCTCACCTGTCTGGGATCCCTGGTTTTAGGCTCCTAAACAGAACTAAATATTCACCCTGGGCCTCCAGTTTGTAGGGGTCTCTGTGTTTTTCAGTGCTTTTCTCTGTTTCACTGGGAGGTTTCTGTATCTACACTTGATCCATGGCTTAAGATAAGGCAGATATATTGAAAATGGATCCACTAGCATTGTAATGCATTGCCAGATTTCAGGTATTACCAGGAACTAATTATTTTTCAGCCCAAAACTGAGTGGGATAATAATTCTATTGAAAACAAAATGGTTACAATGGATTATTACTATGATTTTGAAACTTGTGTTGGTTCTTACTAACATTCTCTTGTAATGGAAGGCATTTACTTGGTAGCAGACTGTTTAATCACTCAGTTAACACAGAATGTATTTTAGGAGCAAAAGAAATCAATTCTCATGGCTGGCCTTCTGAGCAATAGCTGTAAGGATTTTGTTGCCTTGCTCAGACCTTGGCACAGCACAGATGATGTGGAATATCCTTCCCTCCATGGTCTGCTGAACATATGTGGGCAACAAGAGTCATGAAAGATCCCACTGGCCTTTCTTCTGTAAGATAAGCCACACATTTAAAAAATGTTATCTTCAATGTTGAATGTTCACAGTTCAGGCATTTGTGTCAAGTACAGTTCAGATCTAGGAAATTCTGCTGTGCCTTGAGGAAGCAGGAGATCACAATGGACCTGTGCTCCCAGGGAAATTGTTTGGAAATGAGCCTAATACATGAGGGGAGAATTTTTAATTCAATTCTGTATTCTTCTCTGTAGAGTCAGAACCCTAATTAAAATGATTGTTCTCTAGGTTTCTTCCTATAAATAATATTTTCTATATAATATTTGTACGCTGTGGGTTCTTTGACATTGCTCTGTTTTTCCCTGTTATACTTAAGCATTATGCAAATCCAAATACTCTGTCAGTGAGGTATTAAATAGTGTTAATATCTTCTAGCATCAGCTTTATATTATTAAAGCATGTGAGATTAGTACATTATCTCTTTATATACTACAATTTAGAATATCTCATAAGATGTTTTTGGGTTTTTTTCCAACAAGGAATACTTTCATTTCTACCTTTGTCTTCTCTATTTATTTCTAAGGGTCCAGTTTACAGACTGTGGCCCATTTACATGTTATTTTTATGATGCCTGTCAGAAAACACAAGGATTTATGAACTTTTTCAGAACTCCTCTAATAACAAATCAATGTAAAGTGGTCTTACATAATTTAAATATTGAAGTAGCATTATGAAGTAAAGTGAATCTTATAATAAATGAGATTGTGCCGTCATTAATTGAAAACCAGCATTACTGTATTGGATGGATTAATAACAAATGCAGTTAAATCCTAGGAATAATAATACTTAATTGTGCAGGTTGTTGTCAGAAAAAATGTAAATACCATTTAATGTATAACTCTCTGTTGTTTTACAGATTTCAAAATACACTTTACAAAAGAAACTGAATGAAATGGTAAGAAAGTAATAAAAGCAAAAAAAAGAAGGAAGATATTTAATAAAAAGTGTATGCTTAGGGTATAATCCACTACTAATTGACTTTAATATTTAAATGATATATGATCATTATTAAAACAAAGAGGTATCAGCTTCACATCTGAAAATCTTACAAATGCAATGTTTTTAGACTTTTAGTGTGATAGCTGCTGTTCATCATGTGGTATTTTTTCCTCACTGAAGTAGAGTAGAATTGGTACATTTTTTAAAATAGATTTTTATTTTTTTAGTTAATATTTTTTATTATTTAATTATATATTTTTTATTTTATAGATTTTTTATAGATTAAAGATTTTTTAATAGACTGTCATTTAAAGAATGTATTTTTATTACTCTGATAGGATCCAGCATAATAATCTCAACAAGTAATAGAGAATTCTTAGCAGTTCTTGGTTTTGCTTTTAAGAAAAACTGGTGGTTTTCCTCTCACTCTTTTTTTACTCCTCAGAATTAGTTCTTAACATCAGTTTCCCTGAACAGTTTAGATTTCATCCAGTGCAGCCTACTCCCTTTGACACAGGGAATAAATTTACCCAGAGTGACAGCATAGTGGCTCTGAACCCTGTTGTCTGTTTTAGGAAGTGAAAGAGTGAGCCCCAGAAACATTGCTAGGCTTGATTGAATAAATGCTGTGAAAATTCTGCTGCTGCTCAACTGGAAAGAATAAAGATAATATTGTCAGACCATTACAAACTGTGATTTTAATTAAGAAGCTCAAAAAACTAGAGTCCAGTTTAGCTTTAAGTACCATGACATTTGTACTGAAAGTCATCTTCAACGCTACAGTGGTTTTACACAAAATATGGTGAAATTGAATAATGTGCCCTCTGACCTGGGAGATAAGGCTACAAGTTAAAGATCAAAGGCAACATAAAATGTATTTTGTCTTACTTCACTTTTAACTTGTATTTATTCCTAAAATGCAGCTGATTTAAAAATGTGTTGAAAATATACAGAATAATTGGACTTACATTTAGGTCATTTCACTTTTTATCTTTCTTTTATAACATACGAGCTCAGTCTTCCACATGAGCGAGAATATTTCAAGGACAGCACCTTTACTGGAGGATGGAAATGCATCTATGCTGCTTAAACAAATGTATTTCTAATGTTCCTAAACTTTTCATTATTTGATCTTTTGAATATTTTGAAGGCATTTGCATGGTAATCTGAAATGCTGTTGAGTGGGGGCACGATGCTAGAAATGCTCTTTTGCATATAGCTCTAAACAGAAGACATACAGTTGGGACTTACTTAGGGAAAATGCTCTGATATGAAATGATGAAAACAAAATACCCCACATGGTAAACAAAAGTAAATTCTTTCCTATAACCTTTTGCAGTATTGGGCTAAAGCAGTTTTAGACCAGGTCAAATTCTACCAACTTTACTCCCTGAGTGGTTGCACTGAATTAAGTGGTACATTCAAGGGATCAAAGTAGTAGCCACCCATGTAGATGTAGGTCACCACCAATGGCAAAGTGTTTAAAAATAAAATGGATGTAGTTCTGAACCAGTCATTTATCTGAGACCCATTTCTATTTCAATTTTTCTATAGACAAAATTTTGTTCTCTGGTGTGTGTTTCGAGAGTGAGCTGTTCAGTTTTTATCTGGCACTTTAGAAACCCTGCCAGTCTGTGAAGGAGCTTCTGTCTGTACTGGGGACTGGGTGTGCCTTACTGGTGGAGCTTTTTATTCTGTTTTTGTTCCTTTCTGTTCCTTTAGAATAGTATAAGCAAGGTTAATACTTGACATAAACACCATGTTTTAGCATGCTGTCCAAATAAGTTTATGCAAGTAGTGCTGATAAAATTCTTACATATATACTATGATTTTGAAATAGTGGAAGGTTTTGCTTCTTATTGAAAGACAGTAGAGAGACAAACAAAGGATTTTTTTGTCTTTTATTAATTTGTCTTTATTATGGTCTTTTTTTTCCCCCCACAACAGAAGTGTTGATTATTGCATGCAGTGTGCAGTTTTGCACCTCACTGCATATGGACAGTGGCACTCATGCAGTCAAGAGGCTGCAGGGGGATTACTACAAAGAGTTCAATTGATAGAATACACTTGAGTGTGGGCTCTGTATTGAATTTGTTTTCCTGCTGCTGAAATTAGGAAGTAACTGGAGGAAAATGGTCAGGTTGGTTTCCTGAGAGATGATACATTAGAAGATGCCAGAACTGTCTGTGTGTGCCATCTGTTCTTGTCTTCCCTTACTGTTTTGATTGGAAACTACATGTATGTGAAACCATTTAGTGAAGCTGCAGTCACATGGTCTAGGTTGATTAAACCCTAGCACTCTTCAGAAAAGAGGGAATTGGAATCCAAATACCCCACATCATTCCCAGCAGTCACCTGAACTGTGCCCAGGAACTGCTTACATGAGTCCTGCTGGGCACAGACCAAAATGTCTCAGGGATATTTTAACAACAGTACAGGCATTTCCTGAGGACTTCCCTGCCATTTAGTTTTCTAATACAGGTGTAGTCGTCAAATGAAAAAGTAATTACTACAAAATGTTAAATAAACCTCAAAAGTTGGTTTGTTCTTAATAATCTAAGATAGGAATGTTGGTTTTGTTTCCTTTCTGCATCTTTTAGGAGTTTGCCTGTAAAATCATATTGTGTTGTTTAAAAACACAGTGAGGAGCCAGTGATACAATATAAATTAAACTCAATTATTTTAAAGTAGAAAAACAGTGAGAACTGGAGGAAGTGTTGTGAAAAAAATTCCTATTTCGAAGACCTACAGTTGGTAGCCCTTTGCATAATTTTCATGTGCTCTTGCCTTAGGTCTCCATGCCATTACATCTCCTTTGTTTGTCTGACACTTTCACCTCCCCATTACCACCTTCTGCTTCACTGAGTACCTCTGAGTAGTGACTCCATTTCCAGAATATCTTGGAGATATGAGCAATTCCCTCTTTGTGTTTCTCCAGTCACCCACTTGACCCTGAGCTATTTCTCAGGTCTAGTTCCACCAAGAAATCATTGTGCCTCAACAAGCCATATGGCCACAATCAATTCCACTCCCCATCCCAGCTTATCTTTATTACTGGTGGAGGGCAGGGCAATAATTCCTGTTCTTGCACTATCGGACATAAGGAAGAAGAACCAAGATTCTGTGGGTCTCACTCCAACTCCAGGGTCATGCACTCCCTAGCCTGCAGTGTCTCCTGGTGTTTCTTGATTGTCTTCTATGGAAAAATGTTTTACAACATTTTCACTGTGAGGAGACGAATCACATACTCAGGCTTTTATTCCTCAGGCTTTTATTTTATTAAGCCTGGGGAGCCGCCTGCTGTCAAAAATCATATTTAGGCAAGTGTTAAGCTCTTAATAAAACTCTTACAGATAGAGCAGGCCAGTTCTTTTTTACCCTGGGAAGAGCCCTGGGAAGTAGCAAAGCACATATATCAACTTTTTGACAGAGGAGGAGGGACTAACACTATCTTGCTGACTAAAGAAAGGAATTGGGATAGCACTAAGAAAAAAATCCATATTAAAAACTGCAAAACTCCTCAGATCTTGCCACAAGCTGTTCAAGTCTCAAATTAGGGCTGTCTCCCTGTTCATTGATCTCTTAGAATAAATATACCTGAGGGAATTAGCAGGAAAAACAAAGAAAATATTTTTCTTTTAATGTTTTTGTTATAAAATTCCCCTCCTAGCATTAGTTAAGCACAGATCTTCAACAGTTAATTTATAATTAGGAAAAAGAGAAAGCATTAGAACATTTTCAGCCTCCATTCCTTGCAGTGATTTCTGTAAGTAGTGGTGTTTCTTTACTAGTGCTTCCATTATGACTTTCCATTTGCTGTAGTGTGTTTAATTTCATACCTTATAAAACATGAGAAATTTGTATTGTACATCCTGTTTTGCTAGTCTTATGGTGGTCATTTCTTTTGATTACTATCAGCTTTTATTATCCTCTGATGCCTGGACATGTATTGCATTTGTTACTGTGTGGAAATGGAGCCTTGCCAAAGCCAGACTGGGCCAGATGCATCCTGGTGTAACTTGAATTTACACACAGGAATGAATTTGGCCCAGTTCCTCTTAATTGCTGTGTTCCTCTACTGTAGATTAGAAATCAATTAGATACCTAATCAAATGCTTATCCTTTCTGAGGAATTAATTTAACCCATTCTCTTCAGAGAAAATTAATTTTAAAATTCACCATAGTACCTACAAAACTGTCAACAAAAATACAGTAGAAAGAACACAAAAATCTTAGTGTTATGAGGATAACAAGTAGCTTTAAAAAAATATGTTGCTGAACAGTTTCCACAAAATGAGAGAGACTGGTAAAATTCATTAAATATATTGTACTTAATTACCATGTAGGTTTCTTTGTGGTATTACTTAGGCCAACATGTGAATAGAAGTAAAATGAAGTGTTAGATGCTTATAACGTAGTTAGAAACTTCCCCTACAGATACACAAAGTGATTCCATGATGTTTCAAGATACTAGGACAGCTAATTGGTACTGAAGAATTAAGAATTACTCATTGAAAGGTTATTGATATTTTCCTGCAAAGCATGGGATATTAATATGCATTAGTCTCACTAATCTAAATCAAAGTCACCACTTTGAAGTAGTTGATGCACCTCTGATTTTTAGCAAGTGTGTTGAATAGGTGTGTCAAATACACAAACTCTCTCCTAATTGCCCTTGGCTGTATCATTTTTACAAGCCCAGGACTGGATGGATGAAGCTGTGAGGAGTCTCTTGAGCTGGCTCAGAACAGGGTCAGTGGAGCCAGTGTCACAGAGCCATGTCTGTTGGTTTTTAGTATCTCCATGGATCCTGTAGCCTGCCTGGGCAACCTGTTCCAGTCTTTTTCCACCCTTACAATAAATTTCTTTCCTCTCAAGTTTAAGTGAAATTGCTTATCTTTCACTTTGTGTCAGTGAGCACCACTAAAAGGAGTCTGGCAGTGATTTCTTTATTCCTTGTGCACACACACCTCCCCTGGTATATACACATTTCTCAGCTCCTCTCCAGGCTGAACCTTCACAGGTCCCTCAGCCTCTCCTCAAATATTAGGTGCTCAAATCCATGATGACTCTGTGTCTCATCCTGCTATTTGAAAATGGGAAAAGTCATTAGATATGAAACAGACAACTGATACATTCTGGGAATAATTTTGCATTTATGCTGTTATATTCAAAAGCACTTGGAGAGCTACTTACTGTGATTAAATGGGTGCTTCATTTATGTTCCTAACAGGATCAAAAATTGCAGATGCACTTAACAGCAAAAGAGGAGCATCACAAGAAGCTGAATGAAATTGAGAGGTGTTATGCTACTATTGCATCTCGGTTTGGAATTGTAAAAGGTGTTCATGGCAAACTAGAGCACAGTGGTATGTATGCCTGAAATGCCCTCCAGCCCTTGGTTTTGCTGTGCTCTGACAACACTGAGTTGGAGACATTTGAAAACTCAGAAAAATAGCAGCTACCCCATGCCAGGTGTCAGATATCTTGGTAGGTTCCTCAGTGCTCTTTGCTGATCCAGTGCTACAGTCGTGTGTGTGACCACACAGGGAATTATACTGAGGAATTATCAAACAAAAAACACCACCCCAAAACACCAAAAAACCCTCTTCATTTACTGAATCTTAGTGAAATTTTAGTTTCTGCCTGAAACTAAAATATTTTTTTCAAATCTAGTTTGAATAAACTGGTAACATATTCTGTTTATATTTGTGGTATTTCAGTACCTTAACTTACTTCAATTTTAAAATTTTAAATCCAGAACATTACAGACATTGGCTAACCAATGTCTGCTGATTGTACTTCAAAGCTAGAGAGTGAGCACATGACTTTTGTTGAAAAATAGGAGAAAGTTTTACCAGTTTTGGCCTGCTTGTTTTTCTGGGGGATTTTCCTAAGTTGTATCAGAAGATAGGAGTTGCATTAATTAGTATTTTAATTTTTAAGCACATATTCTCATTCCAAACTGCAAAATTGCTTATCATGCACTGAGGCTGTTGTCCATCATTCCTCATGGTGGACCATCCCTAGCAGGAAAGGAGAGAATATTCTGGGGGTCTACAGTTCTTGTATTCAAGTGTGGTGCCAGAAAACTATTGAGGAAAATAAAGAAGATTAGGGGTGAACAAAGATGAATTAGAAAATAGAAAAGGACGAAGGGGAACCTCAGAGGATCAAAATACAAAGATTGAATAGAGCTGTCTGAAAAAGTACAGGAGCCAGTAAATATCTTCAGCTTTTCATTGTTGAATTTCAAGCAATTTCCCAGTGTCATCTTCATCTGTATAAAGTTTAAGAAAGTTCCCTTCCCTTTCAGCAGGAGTAAAAGTTATTCTGAGAATTTTCTGCTGTGCTATCCTCTGATGTTTTTCTGTCTTCTGTGGCCTATATGCATATAACTCTGCATCTGTTAACTCAGTTATTAATTTGTTCTGTGACCCATTGTCTGAAAAGTATTGTCTGAAAATAATTAAACTCATCACAAAATTACAAGCAAAGCTTTAAAAAATAAAACCAAAGTTAAAAGTCCTATTAAAATGACATCATAAGACACTAAAAATTAAATTACAATTTTAAAAAAGATAAGCCAACATACAGAAAAGTCTTAGTCTTGTTTGAGGTATAGACAACTGGTACCACTTGGTTTAATCCTCCAGTGTGGTATCAAACTACACAGAAAATGTGGTTGAATCATATTTGCAGTTTTAGGTTTGATTTTTAAAATAAATTATATGCACATAAATCAAATATTTGTTCAAATGTGAAATTATTTGTTAACATGCTTCAACTTTTGTTTAAAGTGCAGGAAGCCATACAGCACAATAAGAAATTAGCATCAGTGAATAAAAGACAAGAGACTGAAATAAATAATCTGAAGGAAGTAAGTATAGTGCACATTTCTGAATGAAGAATGATCCTTGTGGGTCCCTTCCAGCTCAGAATATTCTGTGGTTCTGTGATTCTTTGGGCCTTCCAAAAGCTGCTGCCATATAAATAGAAGTGGTGGGCAGGAGGCAGAACTGTTTTCATTCTATAACTAATGGCCAGATTAGCTTCCACAGACACTTCAGTTGGAACTGGAGCAGCTCTGAGAATTTTCTGTGTCCTGTGAATTTTTATTTACCTCCACAGCATCCTCCTTGTTTCTTGCTAATTATTATTAACCTCTCTTCTTGCTGTGCTGTGCTGCCATCTCTTCTCCATCTGATGAGGAGGGTAGCAGTGGTGTTTTCAGTTCAGTCAGAGAAAACATGAGGAGCAGTTGCCATGGAAGCGAGCTGGGGCTTGCACATGGGATAAAATGTGTGACAATCTCTGAAGTGGAGAGTTTTGTGACAAGGCAGCTGAGACTTCAGATTATGGTGATTCTATTTACAAGGAAGTTGTCACTAAGCTCTTTCCTCCTGCCTCTATTCAGAAGCTCCTCTTTGCCAAGTCATGTTTGAGCTGCACTCTTGAACATAGGTAATAGTGGGAAGAATAATGTTCTTTTCCCTTTGAGCTGCTTCTTAAGAGCTGACAAGAGAAAAGCAAAAGGATGCTCATAAGTCAGAATTCTGTAAACTCAGTATCTTTCCACATCACATCTCGTTTTTATTTCCCTAATTTTTTTTCTCCTTTAGATTCTGTAATAATTTTATGTACGGATCGAATGAATGATTATCTGAACTCCTTGGCCTAATGTTAACCCCCAGTTTCCAGATGATTGCTTTGAATTACCATGGAATCTTTGCCAAGTTTGTGAATGAAAAAAAAAATGGGCAGGGGGAGAAAATAATTTGTACATGCAGAAAAGGGACTATGACCATTTTATATTTGGGTTATATTGATCAAAAAATGGATGTTTACCTGTTTACCTTTCTTTGCCTGAAAAATGGGATTTGAAGTCACAACAGTACTTGAAAATTCTCCCTGAAGCTCTTATTGTTTCTTTTATTCTTAAGAGCATGTAGCCTTTTATTGTTAAGGTTCTTTGAAGTATGATTCCACTAAAAGCCAGGCTTAAAATATATTTTTATCTTGAAATATAGACATTTTGAGATTTTTTAAAATTAATTTAATTCTTAGCTTCTTTTGTGCTTTACTTAATTCATTGTATTTATTACATGGAGATATTCTAGCCACAGTAAAAATTAATCAGGAATTCAATCTGGATTTTTTTAGTTATATGCTAGAATATAATATGCCAAACATCAGTGTCAAAAAGATCAAGTTTTGAAGTGATCAAAGATTTCAGAACTCTTACCATCACAAAAGCAGACTGAAATCCACAGTAACAGAACACTGGAAAAATTCTCAAATTAATTTCTGTATCACAATTAGCCTTAAAGTATTTAAAAATGTTTATTTAACTACATAATTCAAATGATAGGTTATATATAAAAACCATATATATTTATCTGGAATATTTGATGCATGGAAGAGAAACAGAAAAATATTGGAAGGTGTCAGTGGAGATAACTTTCCTCTATAGGAAAGCCATGTTTCTTGGGGTGCTGGTGTCATCATAACTGTGAATATCTGAGAGCAGCTTTGTCTGTGCACTGTGTACACTCCAACTGTGCAATTCCTTTAAAAAAAGGGAAATAATTTGCATGTGACAGGAACAGGAGCTTTCATTTAAAATGCAGCATATCTTTATTGTAGTATATTGCAGCTAAAAAAGTGAGGAGTTTTAGAAATATTTCAGCATCACAGTAAATAGGATTTGTTGCTTTTGGTGAGAAACCAAGAAAAATAAATTACTTAGTATTCCCTGAGGGTAAGTAATTTGAGAGGTAAGAAAACAAATGTTTAAGAAAATTTTACATAGTGGAATTTGTGAGTAACATAGGTGTGAGAGAGAAATTGAGACTTACCTACTTCAGCAATCAAACATATTATTTGATCCACTCTTTTTTTCAGCTGTACTCTTGATTCTTAAGGTCATGAAGGGTTATTAATTTTAAATAAAATACTGTTAGATAAGCAGGAAAAAGGGGCCAGCTGAAACTTAATCCAGCTTCCTCAGTTCAGCAGGAAATGCCTTTATTGTTGTTATTTCTGAATTTCTTATTGATTTTTGTATTTGACCATCCTATTCTGAACAGTCTGAACTAGGATATTTAGAAGAGTTTTGAAAAGAGATTACCAGGCTGTTTTCACTTGCTTCATAGCTGAAAGAAGTCATGATATCAACAGCATAATTTGAGACAACTTCTAAAGCTGGTTTTATCTGCCTTGGAGACTTGACTGACCTCTAACAGTTCTGACAACTTCTGGGTTCCAACTTCTTTCCTCTGTAGCTTCAGTGCTGGAATGGGAATGACTATCCATGGTACTAAAATCTTAATTTGGTTGTCAGCTCTTATCACAGCCATTACTTTCACTCAGACCTGGATGATCTCACACATTTGTTCTTAATGGGAATGTGAAGTTAGTGAATACTGTTTAACATTTATGGATAAAAATAAACTAATCTCCAATTTTAATGAAATTGCACGTGTATTATGAGGATGTGAGGATGTTAAATATGTACAACAGTAAACTTGAGTGAAATTGAGGTCTATTCTGCACAGGTTTACTCTTCTGGGGTTTCAGGAGAGGAATATTATTTAGAGAGGTTGTAATTTTCTCTTGACATTCCCTACTTCATGTCCAGTTCCTAAATTGTAATGTAATGGACTGTGGCAAAATTTCCTTTCAGTAACATTTATTTTAGGACTTGAACATTTTGATATTCAATGTGGTAGGATTCTTCTCAACCACTGTGAAAATGCTTGCATTAATATCTGGCCAAGAAAAAGGTTTCTGACATTCTGCTGCTTAAAAAACAACTCTGCTGTTCAGGACCCAAAAGATTACAAGAGGGTTGCAGGAATCTAGGAAGAGAGCAAACAGATATAGGTGTAATTTTGAATTTTTTAGGTGTAACTTCGTAATTTTGAACAGGTAAAGTTTTCATAGGATATCAGTCTTGGAAGTGGTTGCATCTGCCAAGTATAGTATGCTGGGACATGTATATGTGTGGCCTCAAGGGAGAGTGGAATTCGTGTTTTATATTGAACAAAATTAGATTTTACCAAGAAACCCCCAAACCACAAAACCACCCCAAAATAAAAAAAACTAAAAACCAAAACAACCCAACCAAAAAAGTGGAAGTTCTAGTTTAGACCAACTTGGAGAAGGAAAACAGATTTAAGGAGCAGGACTGGGATTTTGGGATGCTCTTGACTTGGCATGAAGTGTTTTTGAAGCCATGTCCCAAAGCATTGGCTGCTAGCAGCAGATCAAGGGAATGGGTTTGAAGCCTTACAATTGTCTCTCAGCACACCCCAGAACTGATAAAATTATTTTCCACATTCAACATATTTGATAGATTTTTGAATACTACTTGTGATTTTAATAATGAGAGAAAGATACTAGAAAAAAAAGCAAAAACTCTGGGGTGACATTTTAATTAAATTCAGAGTACAAAAAAATACATGTATGTATGTAAAAAATTACTTTAAAAATTATTTTTGCGGCTACAAGCCATTTGATGTCACTCACCATGAAAAACTTTGCCATTATTTTTGGTGGTTTCATTTGTGGGGTTTTTTTGGGGGGGGGGAGTTTGTGCGGGGTTCTGGTTGCTTGTTTGTTTTGGTTTTTCCTGCCTACAGCATTGTATTAGCAGGTTTGGGTTTGCTTGCAGACAGATTGTGCACACCCACCTGCCATTAGAAAGAAGAAAACACAGAAAACACAGTTATCTTTTCTGCCTCAATGGCATGATTTACTTCGTGTGACTTGTGCTTTCCCCGCGACAAACGAAGTTTTTTCTGCACATTCTAAAGCCTGAGTTTTGGAAAACCTGACATCAGCTCCATGGCAGGATTGTCACCTGCTGGTGTGGCAGCCAGCCTGTGAGCTGTGCTCCCTGTGCCATTCATCTGCTTCTGTGTGCAGGCTGGCACGGGGCACCTTTGCCCTTTCCCAGAGTTAGAGCTGCTTGCACCTTCTGCCATTGAACAGCAGGAGCTCTCCTTGCATGGTTCACTACAGAGCCTTCTAGTAACAGCAGTACAACTGAGATATCTTTATTGCAAAAGATGGGAAAACCTAACTGGCTTACAAAATAGAATAATTGTGAGGAATTGCTGGCTTTCAGTTCTGTAACTGATTTTGCAACCACACTTAGGATTTATTAGATCATTTTATTTATGGATAAAAATACATGAGAAATAAAGCCTCTAGCAAAAAAAAAAAAAGATTTCTTTAAAAATACTACCTATACTTGTGAATTTCAGCTCCAACATAATCTTTCTTTCTTCTTTTGTACTGTTCTCTGATTTTGTCCAGAACAGTTAAACCACTGGCCTGTGATAATTCTGTCTGTGATAACTGAAATTCCAGTTTTGTGAAGAAAAGTTAAACAGACCGAACTTAGTTGTTAGATAAAACTATGACCATTCTGAATGCTTGGTTCACCACTATGGCATCATGGAGAATTCTTGATGCTATCTGTGAGCAGCATTCATAACCTCTGCTATTTGTCTGAGTAAACGTCAGAGCGCTCAAGGAGAGAGCGATATTAAACAGACTACCTTGCACCAGGATGGGAGGGGAGGGGGAGAGCAGGGCACAATATTTATGGCTCCAGGAACTATAAGTTGTAATTTAATGAGATCAAAGAGTTTGCTGTTTATTTGCTGCGCTAGGAGCTCTGAATAAACTGGTTACAAAACAGATGCAAAAAAAAAAGGGGGGGAAAAAAAAAAGGAAAAAAAAAAGCCGCAGGATATTTAAAAGAGGATAAAGACTGTAAAATCAAAGGTATCATGTTGTAGAACCTTCTAATATAAAATTAATTTAGCATTCTCTTGAGATTAAGTAATTAATGTTTCAGGAAAAGCAAAGATCCTCCAAATTTATAGCCAGTTCCTGTTTTTACCAGATAATCACTGTTCTCCCTTTTTTTTTTCCTCATTCCCAAGAACGTACACAGTAGTTACTATAGTAATTCCTATTGTGTATATGGGTAAAGTAAGTTTAACCAATACCAACTCAATGTCCACTCCTAATATACCTCTTGGAAGAGAAAATAACAAAATGATTAAGTAAATACTTCAAACAGTGAAATTGGCACAACATTTTACCTGTGAAAATAAACTTTTAGTCACGTGTGACAAGTTTGAAGTTTACTAAGTCAGTCTTACACATTTCAGTACCTCTAATTTATTCTGTTGTTTCTATACATTATTTCAAAGTAGGGCATGACCAGGATAGTTTAAAAGATTTGTCTCTGTTTTGAATTGCAATGCCTATACTGGATGAACTATTTATATAAGTTTCCTGTGTTAAGGAACTGAAGAAAGTAACTACAGACTTGATAAGGTCCAAGGTCACCTCTCAGTACAGGGTGGGAGAAGAAAACATCAATCTTGCAGTGAAGGAAAAACAGTTTAAAGAACTGCAACAGAAAATCAGAATGGTATTTTGGATTTTAAAAAAATAATAGTTTTGGTGAATATTTTCTGGTTTTCATTCAGCAAAACCTCCTGGCAATGATCTCTGATGGATACAGATTAGGGATTCTTTTCTACTATACTGCATGTACAATGTAATTAAACTATTTCCACTCTAACCTTTGCCAGGGAAGTAAATGTGCTATGAATATCAGTATAATTTCATAGTAAAAAAAATTGGGTAAGAAGACATTAAAAAAATAATTCAATTTCTTTAAATAGCCTCATGAAGATTCACTATATCATATTAATTCAATATTGTTAAAAAAATAGTAATTTAAAATGCCTTTTACTGTTCTTCATGTTCTTTTCTTTTTTTAAGGAGACAGCAGTCAGTAAAAAAGTTCAAGAAGAAAACACTCACATTAAAGAAGAAAAGCTGGTGAGTTAATACAGGTTCACTATTTAAAAATCGCTTAAGAATGTAGGTTCTACATTTCATACTCAGGTTTCTTATTATACTAAGCTACAAAAACGAGTTAATTTCACTTGTTTACACTTCAGAGATTTTTTTAATACTGGCATAAGTGGTATCTTACTGCTCAGATTTTAGAAGTATTACCAGAACAAAGTGTGTTATTTGACACTTTATTCCAAGTCTTACATTTTGTCTTTGAATTCAGATGGGAGAAATTTGGTATTCCCATTAAACACTTGCCTATATGGGGGTTCAGTACAAATAAACAGCAAGGCTGGCATAACATGCTGGCTGTGCTGCTTTCTGGTTGCCAACAGTTTATTCTAACATTGTTGCTATTGAAACCAGGTAAAATGGGGAAAATGTGTCAGTGGTATACAGAGGAAATGATGTTCCATTCACACAGAACATAAACATTTAGACTGTTAAGCAACACTTTTACATCCCTGAACAGAGTTAGGACTTCTCTAATTCAGGTATGTTCCAGAAAAAATTATTTTTAAAAAAGCCTATGGAGTCAAGTATCAAATGCAGCAAAAAAAAATTTTGTTCCTTGTAATAACAACATAATGCACTGCTTTGCAGAACATTAAGTCTGAAAAGGGTGAGTTTTTTTCCTGTTCTTGAACAGTTGCAGGATTTTCCCTCTGCAGTTCACAAAAGGGAACAGGTCAGAGAAGTGTTATTATCATTCTTGGTGCCAGGGAGGGACAAAAGCAGTATCTTACTGGCATGCCCATAGAGCACTCATCCAGCAGCACTCTTCCAATTTATAAAAACCTGTTTGCATTTTGAGCTTGCTTCTAAAAAATACTTGGCAATAAACACACGGGAAAAAATGAGAGACATATTCAGGCCTCATTACTGTCCCAGCCCTGCAAGCACTGAAAGCATTTCCATGGAGATGTGTGGAGCACAATTCGTATGCATATTTGCTATGTGTTATCTAAGAGAAGGATTCTGGTTTGTGTCTCTCTTGTTCTGTGTCAATTGCTAGGGTTTGTTTGGTAGGTTAGTTTGAACATATGGAGGGGTTTGGTGTAGGCTGGGGAGGGCTGTAATGTAGAGATGAGCTTCATGTTTCCTCCAAGTGCTTGGGTTAGAAGACAGGGATTTCTGTGTTGTGAGGCACTAATAATTCACCTCGATTAACTGAAATGTTGGCTTCAGTGGTTCTTGGACTTAGGCTAGAAATACCATCTAAATTAGAGCTGATTTGTACTAAACTGTGTAAGAGAAGCAGTCTGGTCTATTTGAGAGAAAACTGTTCTAGATTTAAAAGATGTGGCCAACTCTGCTACTGACCTATGAGATGACACTGGCCAAGCCATTCCACAGCTCTGCAGTTCAGTCTTCTAGATGTAAAACGGAACAAAAAATAAATCAGCTTCAGTGAAAAAAATATTATTTATACATGCATGAAAAGGAATGAGAGTACACTAAAATACTGATTTTATTTTTATTAACAGCTATCTAGCAGTTATCTGTGTATCCAGTAGAACCAAAACTAGAACAATTTGAAAGTACTTTGCAAGTGTGTCGAAGTACTTTGTTTTAATAATATGTTCCTCTCTCAATGTATTTTGAAGCAATTGAGCACATTTAAGATTCCTTTCTGCCTGAAACTCTTGGGTTTTTTCTGTTCAGGTCTTCTTTTAGTGATTGCTGTAAGTGGTCTTGAGGGGGTGTTGATTGGCTTGTCTGGGTCAGTCACTCTGACTTTTGAAACTTCGGAAAAATGTTTGGTAGTGTTCAATAGAAAATGACTCCGTTTCCTCCAGACTGCAACACACTTCCTGGCAGCACTCATGGCACCTTCAGCAACTCAAATCACCTCACTTTGGGTGGCTCTTTTTTTACAACTTCCCCTTCATGAAGTAACAATAGAGTCTTGAGGAAGGTACCACAAAAGTTCAGACCCTGACAGTAAAATATGATACAGCTGCCACTGTATGATACAAAGCTGATAGGTGGTAGTTCACATCTATTAGGATTTAATTCAGGAGATACAGAATAATTTCATGTTAGGGTGATCCATTAATGGAATAATTTCTTTTTTATTTTCCATATTTTTTCAGACCTGTGATGTGGTAAGATAAAGTTATTGTGATTGTCCTGAACTGAAATCATAACAGGGTTGGATTTGATGTATTCCATCCCGATTTGCACTGAAGAATGTATAAATATTGGGTGGATTTCATTTTAATTATAGGAAAATTCTCTAAAAAAGAATATTATAGTAATTTATAACAATATTAACTGCTTCAAAGTAAAAGGTTAGAAAAAATGGGTGTTGTTCTGATTTCTCCCTACAGATTTTCCCCAATGTTGAGGCTGGAGTACCTTTTTTTATAGACATAATTTTGTAAACACTGACAGAATAAAAATAAATTAATATAAAAGACATAAATCATCTAATATTTAAACTCCAGAAACAAAATCTTGCTCAATATATTCTATTCTGTTTGTATTAATAAGGAAATTCTCAGCTCTCTACAGTGTGTGCAGGAGCTGCTTCAGCGAATAACCCAAGCGAATGTTAGAATGGAAAGTGAATTAAATGCACTGAAAGAAGACTATCAGGTCAGATTTTTCTCGATTAGACAAGCTGTTAGTCTCTGTTATGTATTTTTAAAGTCCGGGGCTGTTAAAGACATCTGTGTGCCTTTCAGAACTTTTGACCTCACTTCCATTGCTCCCTCAGCTCCTTAACTGTCAGCACGAGCCTTGAAGTTGTGGCTGTGCGTTCCCTCTTCTCCCCCTAAAGTAAATCATGCTTGCCATTCTTAGCAGCCGTTTCCAGAGGGCAAAACCAGAACAGGGTTGCTTTCAAATACTGAAATCAAATTATTTTAGGATTTTTGTTGTAATTTTCATATAGGTACATATTTCTGGGCGACATTTCAAATTTCAGATCTTCATTCATAGCTGGAGCTTGTCCTCAGTTTTATTAAAGCAGAGGCCTAAGAAAGAGGATTATCTTTAGCCCTTCCTTGCTGTGTTTTCTGGCATCATATTAATGCTAGAGGTGGGAAGTAGTCACGCTGGAGAGTGTGGAGTTGCAGCACTCCTCAGTTCCTCTTTGGCTTGGTTTAGGGCAAATTTAGGGAGGAAACTTTTGAAGTGGCCCCTTTAGAAGCAAATTTAAGCGGCCTCTCCTCCCACGAGTTCGGGAGACATAAATTTCCTTTGAGAAAAGTGGAAAAATTTGTTTATTTATCAGGCAAAGTACTCACAAACATGAAAAAAAAAAAAAGAAAAATATTAAACTTCTTGTTTTTCTGAAGAGATGGCAAATTGAGAAAGTCTTTATCTAGTTCAGAGGCCTTTTTGTGGGTGTGTCTTGGTTTTTTCTCAGTCTCTCCGGGGCTCGGGTCCGGTGTCCTGGCCACAATGTAGCTTGAGGTGCCCCGGAGGATTGTCTTGGTGTTTTCGGACCGAACAATAGCTGAACACTTCCAAAAAACTTCTGGCCTCAGCCAACTAAAAAAAATACCTAATTAAAAGCAAAGGAGAGTTCTGTTGCACAGCCCGGTCCGTGAGAAGGTTGCGGAGGAGCGAGTGCAGTTTCTGCAGCCTTGGCGCCGCTGCTCCCCCGCTCGGCTCTCGGAACCAATGTTAAAGGTGCAGAGCTTCAAACCCAGCGTAAACAACAGACAACTGGGGATACAAGGGTTATAAAGGCGCTCCAGGACACTTTCAGCGTGTAAAAGCAGCTCAGAACAGGTCACATTCCACATTTCAATAGCAGTCAGTGCACTGAAGATTAAGGTCACATCCATTCCCATGCAGAGTTCAGGTACAGCCACTGACTGGACTATTAAAAATTATTTCCTACTGTTTGCCCAGACAGAACCACAACTATTCCACTCTTTGAAGCCAGGTTTTGAACTAGGAGTTCAGTTGATTTCAAATTGAACTTCCAGTGTGGATGTATACTTTTGTTCCTAAATAAATGCTTCTATGCTAATTTGAAATGATTCGCTTCCCCTGAGACTTTACTCTTAACAGGTGTAAGTTTGCCTTCTCCACAATATAAACATAGGACTTCTGTTTTTTGATGCAACAAGTAAGGTTGAAGATGAGCTATGTTCTCCATCAGAAAGTGGCTAAAATCTCCCTAGGAATTAAAGCATCTTCAACATTTTTACAAAGGTTAACTGAACAACCCTTTGGCTGTAGAATTACCTAAAGTAGCATGATTTTCTGTAGCTTCTGTTATTTGTATATTGGGTCCAGTGAAACAGCTGGGTTACTTGCTATTCCTACAATCCTGGTTTTTGTTAAAGTAAGAAAGTAATGTGCTTTTTATTTTTATTTCTTAACATCATTAGAATTGCTTTGTAGATTAAAACAGAGGCTGGAGATAATTCATATATAATCTTACTGATGACTTTCATAATACAGGAACCCTTTAGTCCTTTGTGTCAGGGCTATTGAACAGCAAGTGTGTTTTAAAGTGCTTTTTTCTGATAGCATTTCTGAGCTATTGTTTCCCCTCTCAGATGAAGTTTATAGTGTGCCTTAAAGCTCCAGCTAAAACAGTAAATGGTATCTGTGAATCTTCTCTTTGAAGCCTGCACATAAATGTCTACAAATCTGGCCTGTTTTCTTCTTGTTAAGGTATGAATGGAGGACAAGTCTGTTTTGCAGCCTGTGCAGGCCAAGAATTGATTTCTGGTTGCAATTATGCTAATTCTGATGAGAGCCTGCTCTGATTTGGATCTGTTTGTATTAGACATTGGGAAAGTGTTACTGTTTTCTGTTGTTCTAACTACAGCACAAAACACTGCTGGTCATCAAAGCTGCAGTGCAGTCCTCAAAGGTAACTTCAGACATAAATACAGGGCATGGATAACCAATAAGAGGCTCTTGGTTCAATCTTCACTACTTAAACTGATGTAAATAGATCTTCTTTTTCAGTTTGATATAATTACCATGATATTCCAAGGAATGAGACTATGTTAACTTCCTATTTTGCATTTTTGCATTTTTTAAAAAACATCAAATGGAATTTATAAAATAGGGAGCTGAATATGTAACTTTGGAAAAAAAAAAATTCTCTAACAGATGACAGAATACTTGAGAATGCAAAGAATTCAGGTATTCCCAGTCTGTACAACTGCCTTTAACATGTGATCAGTTCCATACATCTGCTACTTCTAATATTTTGCCCTAAGAGCTGTGCTGTGAATAACTATAATAATCCATCACTGAGGAACTTGCATTTCAGGTGCAAGCAAAAGCATCCTTGGAGTTAAGCACAGGTTCATCAGAGAGGAGATCTTGCACTCCTGGTTTATACAACTGGATGAAAGGTGCTACATCAGAGTGGGATTATTCAGACAGTGTATTGCTGACTTGTCCCATTTTTTGGAAATACATAATCTGTCAAAGAAGATCCATTGTATTCTTATGCACAACTTTTCCCATGTGTACCAAAGTGCAAGGTAGTTTGAATTTTCCTGGTGTTAGTACCTGTAAAATGTAATTTTATTAACGCTGTAGCTAAGTTAACTTAGGCATTCTGAAATTGGTGCTAAATGAATCAAAAAATGGACTCCTTTTTGGTTAAAAGATTTAGTAAAAAAGAATTGGTTTGGAGTATTTCCTCCATAACATTTTTCACATGGACTTTCAAAGAAGCTCAGTGAAATCATAAATATGTAGCTGGTCATACAGCTTCATGCATTCAAGTGATGCTTACAGTATCAAACATATTTGTGTCATCTATATACCAGGTAATGGAATGCAGTGAGTCTTATCTTCCATATTGTTTGCTATAAAAATATGATAGGATAAAAATTCCAAGAGTACCTGATACGTGTGTGAAGTTGCTGTTGATTTACACAAGACTCTTTTAATCTAGCACAGGAAAGCTGAAAGAGTTAACCAAAAACGTTGCAAGTACAGTTATGGTAGTATAAAACTTAATATTATTGTTATTTCAATGCACTCCTATTTCAGTGACCTAATAAAAATAAATTAAAGCATAATCAGATATATGCTTCATGTTGCAGTAGATACGTTTTAGAATGTAAAGATTGTATAGTTTATAAGAGAGGTTAATAAAAAAAATAGGACAGAAAAACTGATTATAAAATTTTTTTTTCCTGTCAGTACACTGTAGTTTTTTCTTTAAGTACAGTGGCTGTGGATTATGCTACATTTCATATCTCTCATCTCTGGACTTTATATTACTTTTTCAGCACATTAAAACTTATGCAGTGAAACTGAATAATGGCAAGTGTTTTTATACCCTTTTATAGCCATTTCTTTTTTCATAACCTCCCCCTGTTTCCTGTTAGCTAAACTATAAGCACCTTTCTGTTAATTTATGAAAATTATTGTTGAGATAGCACATTATCACTGATCTGTATGGCACTCGCAGCATGTTAGAAGCAAAGGTCCAAGCAACATAAAACACATCAAAATTCATTAATGTGGTATTGATTATTTTTTGGATAATTAATTTTATTGCAGGCCCTTGAAAGAGATAATGAGCTGCAAAGGGAGAAGGCAAAGGAAAATGAAGAAAAGTTCCTTAATCTTCAGAATGAGCATGAGAAGGCACTAAGAACTTGGAAAAATGAAGTAGGTTTATTCAATTAAATGCTATAGTATTAAAAGTTTTTTGGAATAGTTGTCAAGCATTTCAGGTCATTCCTAAAAGCCAAGAAAATATTGCAGAAATAATGAAATGAAAACAACTCATTTCTTCTCCAGTAATACAGACACTTCTAGAAATGAATATCTTTGAAAGGTAGATTTAGGTTAACTTCTGTGCTCTAAAATGTCTTCCTGCAGTTCTGATTTGAAAGGAATTCTTCAGTATGGACTGAACATGAAGGGGGATAAGAAAAGGTGTGTCTGGTATATCCCCCTGCTGAATTCACCTTTGTGGACACCTAAACAATAGTTTGTCTTCTATATTTGACATTCTCTCTATTACCTCATTACTTTTAAAGAATACTTCAGTAATTATTTAATCTAAAACAATTAGCAAAACATTGTAGCTGTAAAAATTGTCTGCGATAATAAATGCATGTTTAGATGTAGGAAAGATTAATACCACTTCAATAAGACAAGATCTGCTTAATGTGTGTGGAAACCAGACTCTAAGCAGCATTTGTTTAATAGTCTGTCTTTTTTATTTCTATGTGCTTGGCACCTACTGCCAGAAAGGTTTTGATTTTGGTAGACAGATTTCCAGGGAAACTGTGTGGGAAATAATGTGAAGTTGTCCTTGAAATCCTGTTGTCTAAGGTTCACTCCTTTGAGTGCAGTCACTGTGGGGATGACTGCAACCATGAGACCACAAAATCGCTGAACTTTCCTGATGCTCAGTTCCCTGAGAAGATTTGATCTCCTTGATTCCTTGGAGAATTTTATACCATAATTTCCTCTATTCACATGGGAATTTGCCCTGCTTATTTCTCAGGAACGTTTGCATCTATTCTTTAGAAGATAATTGTTATTTCTTTTCATATTTCTGTAATGACTAACTAGAAATTTTGTCTCCTAAAGTAAATCATCAAGGATAAAGTTAACACTGGTCTGGAAATCTTTCTAAATTAAGTGAAGGTGTTTCTGTGAAATTGCCCTTCAGTTCTTTTTACAAGTTATAGTTTGGACCATTCAGTTAGTTCTAAATACCAAAATTTAATTGTTGCATCTTTACTGAGGGAGCACTGGACACTTGAGGCTGTTTACAGAAGTAAAGTACTAAGCAAATTATTTGCTGTTGTGGTTTCTTGACAATGTAGGTAGAGAATAAATATTGACTATTACATTTATCTTTAAGCCAAAGAGGAAGAAAGCTACAAATATAAATCTCACTTTTTTTGAGCATTGCTACTAGCAGTAAATGGTGAAAAAAAATTTCCCAAAGCAGTTAATAAAAGCTATAATCTGTAATGGAAATATGGTTAAAATTTTGGTTGGAATGAAACAAAACTTTGAACTTTGTACAAAGAAATTCCTTAGCATACTTTCTTTTAAGGATGAAGTTTCATATGCTAAGCTGTTGATACCTTTGAAAAATGCTGGTTTACCCATTTGAACATGCAGTAAAGTGTTTGTGTGCTCTGTATACTTGCAATTATTACAGGAGGAAAACATGAGAAGAGAAATACAAACTATTAAAAATGAGCTGAATTCCCTTAAAGGACTTCATAGACCTCTTGAAGATTATCATCCTCCCCAGGGAAATCAGCATTCTGAGCAAGTGGAGAATCTGCAGGTAAATGTCTTTACTAGCTGCAGTGTGTCTTGTAAAAATGCCAGAGAACTCCAAATATGACGATTTTTCTAATGTTGTCTGTCATGTCCACTGATCCTCCTTTGACATGGCTAAACCTAACAATTTATGTGACAATGACCCTAAATATCATTGAAACTTACTGTACCTACAGAATGTTCTGCTTTTATCAAGAGGGGTGCTTGTGTCATAGAAACCTGAGACAGTACTTCATTAATAAATTTTTACCTGACAGCAGTTACCAACCTATCTTGACTAAATCCTGTTTCACAGACATATTTTCCATGGCTATTTTTCAAATACTGGGGCAGATCCAATTGACTTCATGTGTATATAAGTTCCCTGGAGGTGTGAAAGTAGGTCCACTTCTACTCAGAGGAACTCATTTTAGCTTCTCTGAAATCTGTAACATGGGACAGATCAGAAGGTTGTTTTTAGCAATACACAGGTTATCTAAGTTCTTCAGTTTTAGTTTAAGAAACACCAACTTTTATGTCACATAGTGTCTTTGAGAGTCATTAAAGGCACAGCGAGCTCATCAGGCAGCAAATGCAGGAGGTAAAAACTTTTATGCAGTGCAGGCTGAACTAGAATTGACCTTGGATTGTTGGCTGAACCAAATCCATGTTCAGCTCTAGGTGCAGGGCACATATGGGAAGTCAACAAGTGGTTAAGCATACAAAGATGGGCTTTTGGAAGAAAAGGAAGAACACATAGCCCTGCAGCTCTGTGTTATTCCATGATGAAACTGGATTGCAAATTTGTATTGCAGTCTTCTATAAGATTGAAAAAACTGAGCAGAGTCAGAAGCCATAAGAAACCTTCTCTGTGCATTGAGTGTGTCTGTTGAGTATTGGTTATACCCATTTTCCATTAACTTTTACAAAGAAGTAATGATCTGTCCTTCCAAGAACAGAAAACTCATTTTTCATGTATACAAACTTGGTTTTTGTGTTAAGAAAACAGGAAGACACTAGGGTTGTAAAGACAGGTAACTATTTTAGAACTAGTCCATGAATTGTCAATAAAATGACAAACAGTAAAAATATTTTAGGATTTAGAAGAACTTAAAATCAATTTCTTCACAATGCTCATACATATGTATGTTTGTAGTTCACACACATACATGGCTGTGGTATGGGCTTAATAATGAAAATGAAATTAGACTTGAAATGATTACTCATTGTCCCAAAGCTGAACTCTGCAAGGAATAATGCAATTTGTGTATATTTTAAGAGTCACTGTTTCCTTGAATGGAAATGGAATATTGATTTTGTTTAGGAGGCAAAGTGATCAGGCATTCATGATTAACACTACTGGTGCTTGCTAAGATAATCCCATGGGTCTGAAAGCAGGAAAGCTTAAAGTATATGCTCATAAATGCAAAAGAAGTCAGATGTCTTCCAAATATACATCTTACACTCTTTTATGGCAAATTGCCACATCACTCTGTGTTGTACAGTCATTAGCTTTCCAAAGCCAGGCAGGTTGGACTGAGTGGAACACTGCCAGGAAACTGAAGCTGCAGCAGATCATATTGGTTATTCTGATTTGTGGAATTTCACCTTGTATCACTAATGAGTCAGCATCTAGTGACACATAAAAGGGAAAGGTGTTGGCTTGGATTTAGATCTTGACTGTGGTTCCAAGTGTTCTAAGGAAATATGCCTAGACTTATTTTTACACCTAGTGCAATCTGAAATCCCTGTAGTTATTTGTGAGGCATGAAATTCAGAATGTACTTAAACTTCTTCACACTGATCACCTCTGGAATAGTAATTAAACAAAAGACATTTTTAAAAGAAAGGTACAATGTCAGCCCTCATTACAGACTTGGATTGCAATTTAGTTGAACCTTACCATGTTTCACATTTAGTTTGATATAATCTGTAATTCAGCTGTGTACCAGTAGAGAATAGGGTTACACCCAGCAATGGCTTGCTGTAATTCTCTTGGGCATGTAAGTGCAGGGAGATCTGGTTTTCAGAAGGGTTTGAATTTCATACTGTGAAATAGTCTGTTGAAGGAAAGGATATTTAGGGATATATGTGTTTCTTAGTTAGGTTTTACTAAATCACAGGCAAAAAATTAAAATCCAAGTTTAAAAGTTTTGTTATTTAGGTATTTTAGTTTATCAATCTTGGCCCTATTTTTTAAGGGCTGAAGAGCCATTTGAATTTATTGAAAGGTAGGTTTCTTCAACCCATCTGAAAACCTGAAAAGGAATCGTGAAACCTTTCTGCCTTTCTATGAACACTTTGTCCTGTTTGTTTCAGATGCAGTCACCAGCTCAGCCCATACCAACAAATGTAGTAAGTTCCACTGCAGTGACTGTTTTCTTACTGTACAAAAGAGTAATGTACACAGTTACAGAGTGTGCTTGGTGTTTCTGTCTGAAAAGAAGAGCTCCTAGAAACAAAAGATTGTAAGACAATTAGAGCTTTCATGAAAGAAAATTTTTATTTTTTATATTCAAAAAGCTTGAAAATGTGGTGCCAGGGCTATATAGAGCAAAGAAGTAAAATTAATTAAAAGCCTAGAAAAGAAAAAGATGCAATATATATAATTTTCCAATAAGAGTGACAGGGAAAATAATGATAAAACATAATGAAAAGAGAAAGAAATTTCCACTGAAACGTCAAATCGAGGGTGGAGTATTTGGCAGAGGAAGATGATTTTAGGACCCTCCTCTGTTTACCAGACTCCTCCCTCCCCCAAATCGGCAAAGCTGGGAGTGTCAGGATGTTTCTGTGACCTGTAGGGAACCGTTTGTGGCAGATTTGTGTTCTACATCCCCTACTCTGCCAGCCCTGCAGCAGCCCCATTTTTTAGCAGTGCTGTCTCCGTGCCTCCCTCCACTCTGCAATATTCTCTGTCCTCCCCACACACCCAGTGCCCAAGCACAGCTCTTGTAACTCCCTCCCACATCGCAGCCTTCCTTCTGCAGCACCTCCAGTCTCCCAAGTACCTTCAGCTTTTTCCCACATCTTTTATGGACTGAGCTCCCTCCCACATCTGCCTACTTTTATATCCTATCTTTAGGGCAAGAGCCAGCACGTGCTTCTGTCTTCAGCTGCCAAACAGTTGATGATGATAAAGGATGCATTTCCTTTTCCTTTTATTTTGGTGGGATTTTATTATCTTCACTATTCAGGCCCTTGTTTCCACAGAACTTCATTGACTGCAGCTCTCAAAAGTGAACACAAATACAGATGCAGTGATTTAGACTTTAAGTAGATAAATCTTTCAGGCCTCTATTCTTGCTGAATTTGACTCAAATTCATGTTAAAAAGCTGTTTGGGAGGGACTGAGGAACTGCATATCAGGGATTGCAAATTCAGAAGCCTTATTTGCCTGTGAAATGAAGTTAAAAATCCTGGGCAGTTTGCTAGAAAAAAAAGTTGTTTATATGTGCATGTGTTGTTTGTGTATGTGTTTGGGTGTAAACAGGAATCATGCAGGATTTTTGCACATGGAATTACTGAGCAGTTCACTGAGTGGGCCAGCAGAGAGAGGGAGTGATCCAGTCACCACATGTACAACACAAATTCCTTACACTGAGGAATTCTGTCAAATGTGTAACTCTGTGGACTGTAATATAGCAGGACCTGATTTCTTGCCTACTCTTCTAGGACACTAGTCTGCTTTTTTCTTTTCCTCTGTTTACATTTACTTTTTATACTTCAGATCTTTGTTTTCCATCAGAATTGTAAAATTAATTTTAAATCTCAGTCCTGAACTTTCTACCTAATCAGTGACTATAGTAAATTACTAAAATACTTATAATCTTTTGTTCCCTCTTATGCTAGAGTGGTCAAGTACACTCAAAAGACAGTGAAATACAGGCTATTCACAAAGAAAATGAGTTTATGCAGTCTGTAATAAGTAAATATGGTAATTGTGGAAATGAAGAAGAAATTGAAGTAAGAAATACAAGGGACAAGCCTTCAAGCATTGAGGAATTAAAGACAGAGCAAAGTAATAACCTTCTATGGATAATAGAGATAAGTAGTACTGTTAAGAAAGGATAAATGTTTTCAGATGTAGTATTTGAGAAGAGAGGGCTTAAATCCTGAATTAAATGAATTTATCTACAGAACGTTAATATATTCTCTGCTTTCTCAGTTTATAAATATTTTACAAGTTTCAGTAACTTTTTTACAGGCTTGTGTCTGTAATATAAGATATCAGTATTGATACCAATCCTGAGTCTATCTCTTTGGAAATTCTAAACTGTAAAAATAAAGCGTTACATAATCTCTGAGTTATCAGTCACTAATTAGAGATTACTCACTCTACAGATTCACGAGTTCTTGAGAACTGTTTTAAGGATGAAATTAATGTTGCTAGCCCTTGTGAATTAAAGCAAAGGGAGGCTTCTCCCAGGAACACCCTCTGCACAGATACTGATTTAATTACCCAAGGACACACCTCGGAAATGCATGCCACTGGATGCAGAGAGGCAGAAGATGCAGGAACAGCACACAGAACCTTACCAGGTGAAAACAATGCAAATTTAGATCAAAAGCCACGGGACAGCACTGAGCCTTTGGCAGCACACCACACACAAACAAGGAAGGGCTTTTTAGGCAGTGCTGAGAAGAAAAATGTAGGTGCTGAGAGGAAAAATGGGAGTCAGGAGACCAACACTAGCAAGGAAGAATTGTGCAATACTGCAGATGAATCAACTTGTGCCAAGGCAGACACCACACAGCACAACAGAAGTGTCCTCACACCTGAAGCACCCAAACCCGAGTCTGAAGCTGTTGTTTGCTCTGAGAAGAGTGCTCTGCATGAGGGAAGTGCAGACACCCACCAAGCCAAGGAGTTCAGTTTTGGCATCCTACCTTCTACTAAAGAGAATTCTCAGGCAGAATACCAAAAATGTAGCTTGCTAAATAGTGACAATTCTGTAGGCAGTGGATTACATAAAACAGAAAAAACCTTAAATCTGAGTGGTTTACATAGAGATAAACTTCCTCTGGAACAGACACACGTCAGGGCTGAAGGCAGAAATGATGACAATGCCAGAAACATGAACACTGCTGTTCTGGCAACTGATGCTCAACATCCACCTACAACTGTTTGTTGTGACCATGCAACTGGTGATGATGCTGCTGCAAAAGAATGCAGAGAAAATAAGTCTCTCTTAGGTACTTTTAATTTATGTCCCCCAAAAACTGAGAGAGGAATAAATGCAGATGATATGCACAGCAAGCAACCTGAACAAGACAGTGCTAAACAAACAGGGAATGCTACAAATACATGGGCTTCAACTGCTGAAGGCAAATCTCCAGTAAAGGCTGATGGTCTCAAAATTGCTCACAAAACCCCCCCAACAGATAGGGCATATACAGATAAACTAATTCCATGTAAAAATGTTAACAAGGGTATTCAGATACACTCTGGACATTCCCTGGAGATTGATACTTCAACAAATAACACATTGTTACAAGAGAAGAAAGACTCGCTGAGTAGTACAGTGCCAGGAACAAAGTCTGCTGAGGATCACCTGAGAGAATCATGCTCTTTACCCATGAGAACATCTGAAAATTTAGTAAACATAAGTTTAAGGTCATCCTTTGATCTTTCAACCTCAGATAAAAAAGCTGAGAAAACTCCACTATACTTGAATTTTTTAGCTCTCAGTTCTTGTTCAAGAGTAAATCAAATGAGAGGTCAAGCTACATGGACTTCAGCTTCCAAGAAGCCTTCCCTTTTGAAAGACAAACCACCATGCTTAGTGGAAAACACAAACGTTATTTCAAATGCCCAGAGTCAAAATCTCAGTGAAAGTGTGGACAGTGGAAAATCAGGACAAGGTAAGAAAATATAAGCATAAATGTTTTGAACCATGTAGTGCTTAGAAAAATTATCAGAAAGTGAAATTTCTGTATCTAAGCTTAGTGTAGAAAAACATAAACCCGACATTTTAGGTATGTCACAAAAAGGTGAGATTGCTCTGTTTATATTATAATGCATCTAAACAGCTTTTGTTAGAGTCAGTTAATCTATTAATCTAAACTAATTAATTCGTTAATTTTTTCCTCATATTTCCCTTTGTAAAATAACAGCAGTGCAATGAAAACTGAATTTTGACAGGGATTTCTAACCCTAATGTAGAGCATATTCTATCAGGGCTCTGCATGGATCTGAAAAGCACTGAGCAGCTTTTGTGTATTATTCAGTGTTTTCACTACATCAAAATTAGGGTAGATTTTGAACCACTAGATGCTTCTTTGAATGGGTCTTACAGAACTTTTTATTTTATTGTACTTTTCTAATTTAGAAGGACCATTAAAACCATCTGAATGTGTTGTGTGTAAATTGAGGACTTTATATTGTCAGGCTCTGGAAAATATGGAGCTTTAAGTGCTCAAGGAGCTTTTTAGTCTTCTACTATTGACACTTGGTTATTATTTGTTGAGCAATATTTTGCACATACAAAATAGTAAATATGAACTTTATTCCATGGGTTTCTAAATCATTACTGAAACGTGGAAGATTTGTATTTAAAATTTGTTTTGCAATAAATTGAACTGGTAGATTACACCAAAACTGGAGCCCTGTGTGCTTGGATGTTTTCCAAAGAGCAGGATCCACAGGACAGGTTGTTTGTGTCTGTAGAGTTTTTGTCGGTGCAGTGTTTTCACCTTTGGCCTTTGAACATACCAAGAGCAGAGTGGACTCCCATCCTTAGGTTTGCAGCCATTGGCAGACAGAAACCCAGCAGACTGGTTTCTGTACATTGTTCTGTTGTTATGAATTTAGCTCTCTAGGTAATTTTGTTTCTGTCCTTGGTCTCCTGCCCATGGATATTCGTGTTCAGATGTACATTTTTTGAAGTTCAGTTTCAGAAATGTCTTTGTCCCCACAAACAGTAGTAGTGGTAGCAAGGTAGCAGAATCCTGATCTCAGATGGCACGTTATTTCTTTTAATAATGTGAATTTTGGTATCTGTTTCAATGAAATGAATGCCTAGTTACATTATGTTCTGCATGTATCTTTTCTGTAAGAACAGACAGCACTATCTGAATTTCTTCCAGTGAGTTTCCCCTCCTCTTCTTGTCAGAAACCTTTCTGTATGCAAAGTACTGCAACTCCAGGTGACTCTGAGAGACTGATCCAAAGGAATGGGTAGGGAACTAACTCCAGTCCCTCAGCTGAGTTGCCTGTTGACCAGACCTCTTCAATTCCAGCAAACCTTCATGCTGAGAGTCTGGGTCTGTGTCCTAGATGTGCCTCATGCTGCCAAACTGAGATAGGTCCCTCCTTGAGCCTGCTGCCCTCTTGGAATGCTGCACCTCGCAGGGAGAGTGGAGAACCCCCCTGGGAGGGTTCCACAGTCACTGTGGTACACAGCACTGCAGCTCCCAGCGTTCACTGTGCTGGCGTTTGTGTTCTTTTGTTTCCAGATCGTTTCCCAAATGGCAAACCTGCAGTGAAATCCATGTGGACACTGGAACTACATTTTAATTTTTTTTTTTTTTTGACTGACTGGAACACAAACCATTTAGCCATATGGGAGATCTAGAAGTGAAGAGAATTGGTGAAAGAGTTTAGTAAACCTATCTGAGGGAATTCCTTCTACTGCCTCACTACAATGCAATTTACTATTTATATACTCTGGTTCCCAGAGAGCAGACACTTCACATCAGTAAATGAAGGAATGAAGTGGGAATGTGAAAGATCTTCCTGGCAGATGCTTTAAAAAGAAAACAAACACATAATCATTTTCCTCTTCCTCCCAAGAGAAAATGTCTGAAATATTCTGAAATTCAGTATTCTGAAATAACTGTTACAGAACCATGAGGTAACATGTATTTTCATAGCAAAACAAGGTTTTACTGTCGATGCAGTGATCCACAGGCATCTGTGTAGTGACAAAACAGCTCCTGTGTGCATTGTGAAGAATTCTGACAGCATCTTTGGATTTTCACCTTGCAAGGAGTTTGATATTGGTTTCAACAGAATCTACTGGTGCTGCATAAAACCTCTGAAGGACTGGAGGCTTATACTTGGCTGTGATTTATCTACTCACCTGCCTTTCCTACCTTTAATAGATTGCTACTGCCTGACCACCTGAAACATGAGATACAACCAGTAACACAAAAACTCCTTTTTAAAAATGCTTTTTGTTTGTCTGAAAAGCTTTGTATTCATGTCTTCTTTTATTACAAGTCACCTTGGAATATCATGTCATAATGGCATTAATTATGCATTTTATTATCGTTTTCAGACGGTGAGTTTAAAGTAATATTGTTTGAAAAAATATTCAGTTCGAGTATTTAGAATCCATGCACTTTCTATAAATCACTTTTCTGTCATTAACTTAATACGTGGAAATGAGAGAAAACGTTTTTAATCTAAGTAGAAACATACCTCATCTTTAGAGAAAAAATAGATGAAGCATGTGAAAGAAAAAAAATGGAGGGCAAAAGCCTACAACAAAGATCCAGGGGTTTAAAACAAAAATATTTGATTTTTTAAGATCAGAGGTAAACCAGTTTAGTTATTCACAATTAGTGCCTGGAGACTAAATTGCAGTTGTTACCATTTCCTTTTTGTCAATCAGGTTCTAGCAGTTTGAACAGAGCTGCCAACACTTTGAATACCTCTAGTATCCACCGAGAGCCCCAGGGAGAGCCTAGTGAAGGATGGAATGCTACAGCAAAGGCTTTTTATGATTCTTCTTTTCCCACAGAACATGTAAGTCAATTAAAAATATTGCAGACCAGACCTCAGTGAGCTAATTCCACAGATATTTGTACAACTGTACCCATCTGGATACTTTAAGGCTGAGTCAATCTCCAAAATAATATCAAAAGGGCAACAAGACACCATTTTTCACAATTAAGGTTGATAGAAAGCAGCAGGAAAAAGTCACAGCATATGAATCAAACAGATGCTAACCAGTCTGTTTGGGAGGGGAGAAAGAGGCTAGTCCATTAGGTGCCCTAATAAAAATCATCACCTACAGTAAAAGTAGAAGTTTAAGAAAAAAAAAGGAAAATAGTAGTGTGTAAAAGTATAAAAACATTGTTTCCTCTATTACTTGATAGGACCATGTCATTTAAAAGAATCCATGAAATAATAAAAATTCAGCACATCTATGAATTAGAGCTTATCCATTTATCAGACACTGCAGTTATGTTAATCTTATTATTTTGTAGGGTAACATTACACAGACATGTAAAAACCTATTGTTTCTCAGTGGCTCATCACTGCATTTTCAGATCTATGACTCTGGAGCTTAAACAACTCTAACTGCTCTGTTAGAATTTGACCCAATGTTGACTGTATCATTCAAAGTGATACAGTAATTTACAGCTGCAGCTGACCTTTCCTTTTCAGAAGTTTCTAGAGGTATTTCTCAGGTGGTTAGGGCTGTCTCTGGATGAGGTGTACAGTGGTTTCAAGTGACAAACTTGGCTGACTTCAGCAGATAATCAGGTCTCGATGCCATCAGCATCCATATTCCCTGAAATTCACACGGCTGATGTTTTAAACTGCTCGGCTTTTCCAGCCTGGCTCTCCTTGTGAATGGCACTGAGGTGGATTTTCAGCAAACACAGTGGTGGTGTTTTCTGTACATCTCGTGCTTTTTCTCAGAGGTGGAGCCAGGAGCTGAGTGAACTCCACTATGTAACCTGGAGCTGAAGCAAAGCTGTATTTCATTATCTGGTTGTGGTTATGTCTGCTTTGGCATCTCCAAACTAAAGCTCCTGCTGTGCTAGCTAAGTAAAAGCAGAGGTGGACAAGAAGAATGTCTTGCTGGTTTCACCTTAGATTTTACAAATCCTTGATCTACAAAATCTCAGCCTGCAATAATGCAGAGCCCTCCCTCCTTTCTGTGTTGGTGTCATGCTAATACCTTCTGTTCCCAACTCTGTCATTTTAATGACCAATATAAACAAGCTGTTGGGAGATTAAAAATGGGCCCGAGGGTATTTTTTGCTGCTTCGTTTGCTTTGACTAACACGTCTGGCTGCAACTAGAGCAGACTTAAGCCTTCTACAGTTTGGGTTATCTCATTCAAGCACAGTACAGTACTCTAAAAAGGGATAAAAATGATAAACAAATGCTACAGGTGCACTTAAAATTCTAGTAAAAATATTAAGAACGTTTTTAAACATTAGTCTTGCTTAGGCACCACAGTAAGAATGAATAAGCACCCCCAGCTCAGTTTAAACATGCAATTTTCAGTACAGGACAGGTTCAGCCCCACATGCTATTCCATATTCTCACTAGTGGCTTGTAGTGAATTACAATCTGTTTGTTGCTGAGGCCTTGGGGAAAAGCACAAGAGAATTAACAGGTTGAAACTTTTACTGCTCAAATGGAGAAGTTACTTTGTCACTGAAAGGGAGATGCCAGTCATTACTGACCTGAAGTATCAGTACCTTCAGCTGCATGGCAGCAACATTGTTACAAATGCAATAATGAACAATTTGCATGGATTTTATTGTTCATATTTCAACCTTTAAGAAATGCTTGTACACTAGGGAAAGTAAGCTTTAGCACAAAATTAATGTGTTAAAATAAAGGTAGGTCTGATAAAGACACAGTGCCTTAGAGTTTGCTGGGGCACAGTTGCTCAATATTAAAATGATTGTTCAATATTAAAATGATTGAGCAGAGGGGGAAGGTCTCATCTTGTGATCCTCTCAGAGGAGCCCTTAGCACAGGAGCAGTGTGAGGTCACCTTGCAGATCCCCTGCAGCACGGGCTCTGTGCTGCACCTTGCTCAGGCAGGTGGCTGGTGCTGCCTGCTGCTCCCCCAGAGCCACACAATCCCACATTACAAGTGGAGAACTCATCAGTCAAATGCAAGGTTTTTGCTCATCAGGCAAAAAACCTGTTTCCCTACTGTGTTACCATCTGTCTTTGATTTGGATACATACGAAGTAGCTAACAGTAATATATCACAGAGTAATTAAAACTATTAAAAGAGCAAAAAGATCTTTAACATAAAGAAGCCAACTTTGCATTATTGATGTTTGCTTTCTAATCTATAAAGTGAAATGGAGAGGGAATTAACACTATAAACCTCATCATTTTGGGTTTTGTTAATCAAATGCTTGCATAGCAACAGAAATGTTAATTGTAAAATTAAATTCTTTAATTAAGCTATTTATTTTGCTAATCTGCATTCTAATACGAGCTTGTATTTTTAAAATCACACTCTTGTATCAAATCTTATGAAAAGGTTTGGTTTATAAAAGTGTAATTGTCATTATCAAGTTTTCTAAATTAAATACAATGCAAACACTTCAAATTGATTTATTTTCCTGTTAACATTTCCTTGCTTGCATAATGTTCAGCAAAACCCAACAATCTGAACCTTTGTGTGTGAATTTCACTGGGTTATCAACTGCTAACATTTGTATTCTGTCAGGTTAAAGAAGGATTTGCTGCCTTCCAGAACAAACAGAAGTGTCACATGAGTGTCACTCCAGCAAGTGAAAAAGCACTCAAAGATGAGGACAGCTGCTCTCTTAGGAACTCCATCATACAAAACCAAACGGGAGGAATTGAGAAATTATTGAACTTGGAGAGACTTCATTCAGCAAGAAAGAGAAAATACGAAGAAGGCCAGTGAAGATGAGTGCCAGGAGAAAAGGATTCTTTTAGGAACAGAGAGATCTCTTACCTAACCCAGATTTGTAGAGGTATTCCTACAGAATATGGTACATATGTGTAGTTTCATGTTTAATATAACATGTTAACAGTTCTTAATGTTCAAAAATGTATGCAATTCCTGCTCCTCATGTTAGTTCTGGTTCTGCAATCAAATTCAAGTTATTATGGGCTTTGCCCAAAGTTAAAAAGTTCATAAGTTAATGTTCTTATACATGTTTAGCAAAATTAAATGATTACTTAACTATACCCTTCTCCTGCTCCTCAGTTTTGGCTGAAATAGTTCATTTTCTCTGACAGACTGCTCACTCAGTTTTCAGGCAAAATCACCTTCAGCTGTTTCAGAATACAATGGGTTCTGCAAACATTTACAACTGCTTCCAGCAGTTCTGAGTGGTAGAAGAACAGAAAAATCTTCTGCATACCTCTACTGCCAAATTATTTAAATATATCTTTTGTAGTTTCTGTGTCAGTGAGGTCTCTTTCAACACTGAAGGATCAGGTATGATTACACAGATAAAGCAGCAGATCTGGCTTCATGAACCTTCACTTCTGTTGGGTCACATTTCCCTTGGGTCTAAGGGAAATTTTCTCTTACTTTAAAAATACCTGCACTATTATCTTTGTGACCTCCCTCCCTTCCTCCCCACACCTCTTGCAAAGAAAGGTCCCATACTGTAAAATAAACAAAAGAAGCATAACCAACATTGCCAGTTTCTTGTTGCTGATTATGTAAGAAAATCACCAGAAGACATTTTCCCATGTTAGTTTTATTGCCTTTTTTTTTTTTTTTGGTGTGTGTGGCAATTTAGAATATTTAGCTTCTTTAAACCAATTGCATACATTTTTTGGGAAACATTCACAAATTGTCAAAGTTTTGAATAAAATTCATATATAGCAATATTACTAGGTCAAAAAAAAATTCTTAGGTGTCTGAGAGACTGAGGAGACTGTTTTTCACTTGATTCAAATTTTGTTTCCAGGTGTTTAGAGTGTCATACAATTGCTGCCACTGCTGCTTTCCAAAAGTCCGATGTGTGCTGTGACTGGAGAAGTAAAACAAAATTGGGAGATTATTAGAGATTGTCACACTCACCTAATCATTCTTCTACAGCATTACTTTACTGTCATGAGCAAATAGGAAAATTCTGATTTTCTCCCTAGAAAGGGCTGCACTTCACCAGTTAAAGAGAATTCTGTAGCGTTCCCAAATATTTAAAGCAACAACAGTCATTAGTATTCTTGTCACTAGCAGGTCATTAAATGAAATGTCCTGGAAAGTAGGACTCTTTCATTAAATAAGCTAATCACATTCAGTGTGAGCTTTAATAAAATTATGATAAATAGCAACTATTTAACTACCAGCAACTGATAGGAACAATACCTTGCTTCCAGTTAGAATATTCTACAAATGTAAGTGAAATAATTAGAACACACGAAGTTCTTCAAAATGCCATGAAGAATTGTCTTACCTGACAACGACTTTCCTCTGTGTCTGATCTATTTTACAGTACACCATCTTTGTCTTTACAGCTGCAAAAAAACAATGCTGTTTTGAGCAAAATTTTCATGATAATGCAAAGATATTAAACTGCACAAAAATGGTTCAAAAGGAGATCAATACAAACACAAGAACACAGCATTTCACTTCATCTGTTTTGCTGTTGGTTTTAATGGCCTAGTAGGCAGAAAAACAAAATGATGTAACAAGATGAAGGTCATGCATGAATCCTATTGTTTGGTGCCAATCTATTAAAGCAATATCCTGTACAGATTTTATGAACTTCTCTCCCCTACAAACACATCCTGTTTTAAAGACAGCAAACAAAACCAGATGACAAATTCAACCTACAAACAATTTATTAGTTCTGTAAAGAACTACATAAGATACAGTTCCTGTCACTGGGAGGAAAAACACTGGTTAAAACACAACAGTTGGGCCTGTCTTTAAACATGAAGTTGTGCAGCTTTACCTTGTAAAAAGCACAGGAATTAATATTGTTCTTGATATTCAACATTAGCTTAGAAGATTTTAAAGGTCTTGTTGAAGAGCACCGTGTGCAGAAGCACAGTTCTTACCATCAATGACAAATGCCTCTACATCATCAGCCCCGATCTGGAGTTCCTGCTGCATTGTATCAAATGAGATTTCTTTATTCTCTACAGCCATTCCCATGAAAGTAAGGAGCCTCATCTTGGCCATATTGTGTTCATGCAACAAGCCTGAGGAAAAGTGGTGATAGTTTAATTAATGATTTAATTATAATTCATACAAATAATTTGCTTTTCGTGTTATTTTTGCTATATATGCTTCCAATAATTTAAAATTTATTTCACAATGCAATATATTCTACTTTTCCCTACCAACAGTTCTTTTGAGGTAAAATATCAAATCCTACATCTGCCTTGTCTTTTGCTAAAATAGCAAGTTTCATTGTGAATTCATCAAGACTCAGTTGTTTTTTAGCAAAAAAAGTTTTATCTACAAAAGTTAAAAACCTAAACAGAATTTGAGGTGGTGAGAGTGCAAATGAATTTTTCAGTTGCATCACCTGGAAGAACAGCAATGCAAAAAAGTAGAAAATCCACAGCTGGTTATGCCAAAAACCTTCTTACAGTCTCACTACTCATTCTCCTGTAGTTTCTGGAAAAGAAACCTCTCACAGAGATGGTTCCAGAACATAACATTGTGGTGCCAAAAGAAAGCATTTTGCTGCTGAATTTGTTTGTCCACAGCAAAAAAGGCATCATGAGGCCCATGTAAGCATCCAGTGTGGCTCAGAAAAGTGCAGTTCAAAACCAGCAGAACAGATACTGAGGTCAAGTTACATCTTTTACATGATTGCATAAATGCCAACACAAGGAACTGAGCCAAGGCCTTGCATGTCTAAATCAGAGACCATTTTCCTGGAAAAACATCCAGGTCAACCAAGTTAAGTCACTGAGATGAAACAAGGCATTTCTTAATCCCAAGGTCCATGAGGTACCAACCAAGATCCAGTGGAAGCTTCTTAAAAATGAGTGTCAATCTTTTTGTTGTAGAATGACATTATAAACATTCCCATAGCTTCAGTAAATATGTAAGTTAGGAATTTATAACACCCATACACTAGCAGGGAAGCACATTAGTGCAGGACATCATGTTGTGTTAATTAGCTGTAATTATGATGCAGGTTTCCTATTTGGCACCGATTCAACAAAAAAGCGATCGCCATAATTCACAGGAATGAGGAGCACCAGCAACTATACCTAACTGGGTTTAATGGAACTCTACAAGCATCAAAAAATCAATTAGCACACATTAACCCTAATTAACAAATGCAAATGAGATGCTGATTAACTTTGCGAAGAAGACTGCAGATAATTCCAGATTAACTGTGGCCATGTTAGGGCGATGCAGTTGACACAGATAATGCTACTGCTGGCCTAAGTTGTCAGCATTAATAAAAAACAAATTGTAACAAACTGATGCTGACTGTAGGATGCTGCACAGCCTTCCTGGGCCAGTTCTAACTGGTCCTGGTCCAGGAAAGGTTACAACTACAGCCCATGCTTTACTGCCACTGGAATCCTATTCTAAGCAGCCTTTAAAACAAAGGTATTTGGACAAGTTATTTAAAAAAAAATTCTAAAGCATGGTTAAAAATCTCATTGCTTTTGGGAACAGATCATTTTTGAATGCCTCATCTAATAACTGCACTGTTATCTCGACCAAACTGCCCTTTGTTTTTCAAAGCCATGGCTAAGTCATTCAGTTCCCAGCATTTCCATCTGTGCTGCCTCCAAATCTCTGCTTGTCCATTGCTGAAAGACAAAGAGTTTCTGAGCACACCATAGAAAATCAGCATAAGTGGAAGTTAAGACTGTCTTTCCAAGCAATTACACAGGTATTTAAGGATTTTACTAAGATTATATAAATCTTAGATACATTGAAAGTTCACACACTGAATTAATTCATGGAAGGAAGCACAGAAGGCAAGGCAAAAGAAACCACAACAACTGGATATAATACAATTAATGCTATATAGATGTGTAATTGATCTTCCATAAATTTATTCAAATGTTGGTGTAATAGCAATTTCAGCAAATACTTCTGTGGACAAGTACCTAAAAGACAAGCCCCAAACCCACTTTCCCCTGAGAAAGAAAAGCATAAGATGTCTGCATAACTAATGTTCAGATACATATGACAAAAGAGACACTTAACCTATAGACACATTTACAAGCTGCCAAAAACTTGCTCCTAATTTTATCCACCAAAAAATACCATTGGTATTTCCATCATTTTAGCACCCAAAGTACCACCATTTTAAAGCTCTGATGGTAATTATTCTAAGAATTGTATCACACTCCATTAAACAAAATAATGCATGTGTTAAAAAGCTGCACTAAACTCTGTTTTAGCGAACTAGCTTTCCTCAAATGCAACCAAGGCAGTGTTTAAGTGTCATTTGAAAATCAAAGTTATAAAAAAAAAAATATATTGTATTTTTATGGAAACATTTATTCATTACCAATATGTCAAAACCTTAATGCAGTAATAAAAAAATCTGCATCATTGAGCAATTTCTGCATTGTCACTGACCCCTGTCCTAAAAAGCTGGAATATAAAAAACGTAATTTTAATGCATGCAATAGCTTATGAACCAGTGCTCCTTTGAAACAGTCAATTACACATCAACGGGGGAGTGTCAAAGTGTTAATTACTACTCCTTTTTTCCACAGTGTGTAAATAAAGAGGGTGCTGACATTAACATTCCATCACATTGCTTCATGTGATGAAACAAATTAACTGGGACAGACTGTGGCTTGCTGGGTCTAATGCATCAGCACACACACACACACAATCTGCATGCTTTACCATACAGTGCAGAAGTATTTGCTGTTACAAAGTTATTCATCATTAAAAAAAACCAGATTTATACAAGCTGGTGGTTTCCTCAATGCAGTTGTGATTTCTGGCCTAGCCTGGAGTATGAATGTGTTAAACCTTTCAGGAGGGGAGTTCTAAGAGAAAAAAACACTGGGTAAAACCACAGTTCTCTTCCAAAGCCATAAACCAGCTTGTTTTCAAAGAACAAACCACAGTTAGACAGCCCACTCACCATGTACAAGAGGTTATAATCTACAAACTCTAAACTGTTATGAAATTCCCTTGCTTCAATACATGGATTCAAACTGAATTACTCTGTGGCTTCCATACCCTAAACCACATAAATAGTGAGAAATGTAATGATCTGAAAACTTACCCAGGGAGTCAATGAAGTCTTTGTTGTTCTGATAAAATTTGACATAGGATGCTAGTTTAGCACTTACAAAAATTGTCAAAAGCTAGAAGAAGGAAAACAAACATGAGAACAGTTTAAATATTATCTTGGTTCCCCTCTTTGCAGGCTGGACAGATACAGATAGAAACTATGGGTATTGAACAAAACCATAAGCTGTTAAGAGCAGAAATTCTGTGTTCTGTCAATAGATGTGGGCAGTCTGTGCTGAGCTGACTTCCTTTGCCCAGACTTATGATTTGCTACAGAACTCATGTGAGGGCAAGACATGGAACTGAGTTTCTGAAACTTTGAAGGGGAAACGTTTCACACACAATTTTAATTTTAAAGACTGAGAAGACATACTACATTGCAGCTCAGGATTACTGACATGTAACTATTGTAATGGATTTCAAAAGACACATTAGAACAAAGCAGTCTACTGCTATCGAATCATCTCAGTAAAAACAAAGTTACTTACATCATGAATAAGTTCTCCTTCCAAAAACTTGACTGGTTTTAAGGCAAGAAGATGATCAAAGAGAAAGGTATTTGGATCCTTCAATGCTCGTACAATACATCTGATGAGAAAAGGAAATTGCTTACTTTCAAAGCAATGCTCATCTTTATGACTAAGAGCAACTCAGTTTGCTGTTCCTTGCTTTCTAGGATACACACAAGGGTTTTCAATTATTATTAGAAGTAACATATGTCACATTCCAATTTTAAACTTCATTTTACAGATGGAAAAACCAAGGAACAGGAAGCATTAAATAATTTGTCCTGTATCCCAAATGAATTGTGCCAGGTGGTGAAACCACAGATCACCCTACAGTTTCCATCTATGCATTTATTTCCAGCACAGCCTTTGTTCCTAGAGGTATTTTTACTGTGCTCCTAAAATTTCATGGAATTAAGTTGTTTTGGAAGATTTAATTACACTTGAATATGTGACACACAACAGTTATGCAGAGACACAGCCCTGGACACACAAGTTCTCTCAGAGAGAACATGCTGCAGGTTGTAGGGCAGCCAGTGAAATTCCCACTTATGCACAGACACTAATTTTCCAAAGGAGTCACTCTGATTTTCCTCCATGGTTAAATATACACAACTCCTTTGAGAACTACTGGTAATGCACGTCTGGCAGAACTTAAAGAATTCATTTCTAAGAAAAATCATGATAGTCAAAACACAGACAGATCAAAACACAGGCATTTATTCTTTGTGGCCAGTGGGGAAAATGCACTGTTATGAATCAGTTTAGTCCCAGCTTGTTCAACAGGTAAACTTATTTCTGTGCAGTTCACATCCTTTGTACTTGCTCACAGAGAAGACAGCAACAATGTTTTTTCAAGAGAAAATGCTATTTGAAAAGAATGCTCAAGGTTTGATAATAAAACAGGCAAAAAGTAAACCAATGTGAAATAAAGGATTCCAGTACAGATTCTGAGTGCACAGCTGGTGTAAGGAAGTCCTTACCCAAGGCTGATCTCTCTCAGCAGTGACCAGGACCACTCCTGTGCATTTGCACACTGGAATAAACCTGACTGTGCCTATAACCAGCCAGACCTTCTGCACACTGCAGAGACAAACTCTTGACTGAGGCAGCAGTGCTACAGAAGAGGCTGTGGCAGGGCCCCTGGTCTGCCAGGCCTTTCAATATTCTTAGTAATAAGGGCATCAAAATAATCTGGCCATTGAGGAGAAGCTACTGCTACTTTTAAGGAAACTGGGAAGTCAGTATTACCTGTGAGCATCAACTCTAGCCTGGGAAGCATTGTCCTCTGTGTAACTTCCCAATAGCTCCACCATTACTTTTGCTGCAGTGTCACTATAGGAAAAAATAAAGTTACCTCAGGATTGCTGAAAAAATAGTTCAAACAAGACACTCAAATATTCAAATAATTCCATTATGGTGTTATAGGTCAAATTAAATTACACTTGAAAAAGATGTAGATGATCCATTTTAATTCTAGTGGAGAGAACAAATGACCTGGATGTATTCTTTCAATTCTTGTTCTACAAAATGTTTATCTTCACCCTTCATTTCATTCTCTTAAACTGATAAATTACCTGCTGGTTATGGAAAAAGCTTTCTGAGCTAGGAACAGCTTTATATGGTTCACTAGAATGCTCCTCTTATGCACATCTGGATTTAATCATTGCGCAATAAGTAGTGCTGCAAAGTTTATTTCAAATGTAAAATGGCATCTCTTAAAGAATATTTATGGTCAGGAAAATGACTGCATAAAAGCTGCTCTCTTCTTTCACAGATTCTCTCTTCAAGTACTCCGAGTGAGAGCTGCTCCTTTTATTGATGAAAGGACACAGCCAGCAGTGAGACTGGCTGAGGCTGCTGGAAGCAAACAGCTCCCAGCACTGCTCTGACAGACAGCTTTTCCCAGAAAGCTGAGCAAACCTACAGCCTCATCTACCCAGACTATCCTGGAAACGACATCACTACTACTGCAAACCAGCTCTGAGATCCTTACTGTGTCATTTTAACTGATTTTAATTTATTTTCACTTAACAGTTTTACTACCAACAAGGCCGGCAACCACTGATTCCTGCTGCAAAATTTACAACAAATTATCCCACGTGGTCTGAAAGCACACACAATTTTTCTTAAAACAAAACACTGTGATAATAAAGTTTCAATTTGCATTACTGACTTAGGCCAATGGCATAAACGGCCCAGGGAAGAACAAACCAACACAACAGGCCCAGTATGTTCTGTGCAGGGACACAGGTTTAACCCATACAGCAGCACGGGTCTCACTGGTTTCTGTAGTACAGTAACACTGCCTTTATATGGGTATTTATTGGCAATCTCACCACACCACTGCTTGACAGCCACTCTGTAGGGTGAAGCTTGTTCTCAGAGAATTTACCAGATCTGAGAGATGTGCAGCACAAATATTAAAGAAATCATGGGTAACACCCAGTATCATATATAATCTGAATGTACATTTGTCCCCAGGCAGGGGCATTTTCTACAGATCCCAGCATTTCAGAACCATGTTCAGGAATATAAACTTTAATGAAACATATGTTTTTAAATTCCAGCATTAAATACATCAACTTATGTTTTGCCCTGGTAACCAGTACTGACATAGATGAACTGACAGTTCTGTATCAGTGAAAAAAAAATTCAGGCAGCTTTATATATGAGAGAAGCATCTGCATGTAAATCAGTCTGTGACTGACTATGACTTTAGCACTGGTGAAATCTTACCAAAACTAGCTGTTCTAGGAGACAAATGACCAGTTTAATACAGGAATGGCAATATACAGCTGTTCAATCAAAGAGGCTCAGCTCATGTGCTATTCAACCTAAGAAAACACAACTCCTTATTTAATAAAAGCTTTTCAGCAGTTATCATTGTGCACTTCAGAGCTGTGTTACAGCTTTCTAGCAATTTTCCTCCCCTAATCTTTCCCTTAGCAGCAAAAATTAAACAACTAATTTCAAGCAGTATTTTCAATTCCCTGGCTTTTTTAAATTTTATTTTTAAGTGGGAAAGGAGTGGAATTTTTCACCTGTATTTCTAGGAAACAACAGAATGCTACAAGACTATGACTCCAAATTTTGCATGCTGAATTCTTGTGAACCTCAGCAAACATGGCAGGCCTTTAGTCTTACATTCTGTTCAGTGTCAGGTGACTACTGGAAATTAGGCTGTTTCAATCACTAATACAGATCACTAATTTACCACAGCTTGCTGTTAAATGTGTTTCACCAAAGGTGCAAATGTGAACATTTTTTCTAGCAAAACAGCCTGAACAAGTGCTCTTGGCTCCACTTGCCAGTCTAGATGCATAACTTGACGAAAAGCCAGTGAGAGCTGAAGAGTGATGGTAGATAAAAGGAATGAAAAAACCACAGCACAGCATTCAGAGACTTAGTGAGATGTTGGAATCGAGTCCCTCCACATTACATGATATTAAACTGAATTAAAATTAAATGAAACAATTACTCTGCAGGTGCCCGACATGCTGAGCTTTTTGCTACAAGTATTAATAGCCAGACTTGCCAGACCTGTTTGAATTTAACTTGGGCAGGGCCAAAGCTGCTTCATCCTGCCAGCAGAGACCAGCTTTAAACTGCATCAAGGTGGCTGGAGAAGGTTTGATAAAACAAACATTCACTTGTCACGGCAGGAAAAGGGACACACACAACCTCTGCACATTTACTTTTTAGGAGCTACCAATCTGTTAACTACCAACTGCTCCACTGGGAGGAAGTCCATTAGCTACAGAAAACCATCTCTTCTGCCACAATGAGCAAAGTTAAAACATAAATCGAGCAAACGAAAGAATTCAATTGTCTTTAACAATCTAGTTCTTTTCCCTTGAATATAAATCAACAAAGGTAACTGAGGTATGATTTTTACCACGTATTTTTCAGTTCCCACTTATCTTCCCATACTGCTAGATAGAGCAACATTCCTGGGTGCTACAGCTGGAATGCTGGTTTGAGTTTCCCATACTATTGCAAACACTGCCCACTGATCCAGGAGAGTGAACCAGGTCAAAGGTGCCAGGGTCACTTCTTGTTTTCTTTTCTGGAGAGAAGTGCAAGTGCTCTGAAACACTGCTCAGTGCACAGCTTGCTGCAACCCATGGTAAGGACACCGAGTGCAGGAGTCATCTCTTACAGGGTTTGTGGAAGGTTTTCTTGGCTATCTTAAAAAATCACCTATGGTTAGCAAGGAAAAACAATTTAGCAGCAAGGTTAGTGGCAGCAGTGGAAACAAAAACTAGAAGTTTAATCCACTGATTTGATAGCAAGACCAGCTAAAAATAACTGGCTTTTAAGTTTGGAAATTAAACTTGTTAAAACTTCACAATAAATCAACAGGATGGGAAGTGAGGAAGAGTAGGAATGTTATCAGTGTAGTATTTCTGAAACAGGGTAAGCACTAAGCCATGGAAAAGATCTGTGACTAATATTTCTGAATTTATTTTGACAATCTGAAATCTGCCATACAGAACTATCCATGCAAAAGCATTTGAGTGTTACAAACAGGAATTCCCAGTAATGCAGCTCACAGAGTAACTACTCCATGAGGATTAATCATCCCTAAATTGAGGTTAGTTAAAAATGATCCTGCTATGCTGATGCAGCATTTCCAGCAGGGGAGAATAAGCCAACTGTCCTGACAGAAGGAACTCTTCTCCACCTGTGACAGCTTCACACTTGCCTTTTTAAACCTCTAGCAAGGTCATGTCCCCAGTCCAACCCCTGTGCAGTCACAAAAATGCCCACACCAACACAAACACACACAGGTACTGGCAGCTGGAGAGGACAGGAACAAAGGGTACAGGACAGAACTTCCTTTTGCAGCAGTGCAAGGTTATGCAAACGCTGAAAACACAAATGCAGTTCTGGTACCACTGTGAATCAGCAGTGGAGGGGGCCCGATGCTGCCTCACTATGAAAATCAAAAAAAAGTAACTTGAAAAAGTAACTCAGTAACTCAGAAAGTAACTCAGAAAACAGAGTGGACGGGCAGGGGGAAGCAGCACAGCCCCCCTACATCCCCATCCCAAACTGCAGGGACAGCTTAAATATGTTTGGGCTGTGGTGGAACCACACCCTGAACCACTGGAAAGCAGCCCATCTCTGCAGCCCTGCCAGGACAGTCAATCCACTGCATCCTTCTGTAAGATAAACTGATGACAGCTCTCAGTTCAGATATGCATTAATTTACAGGCACCATACACACTGGATTACTCTACATGCCAGAAGACAGTGGTCTGCCAAGTTTGTTAGATCAAAGATGCTTCTTAGAATCCATGATAATAATTCAAAATGGCCAAGCAGGTATTCTGTGGACATTAATTTCAGTGACTGGTGGAAAGCTCTGTCCTGAAGGTAATGTTTACATAAAGACTGATTCTGTTAACCATGACTGATAAGCCTTCCCACATCATTAAGTAAAAGATAGCACTACCACACAATAAAATGTCAAAAATGCAATTAAATAATAAACTTGGCATAATGCTACATAGCACTAAGATGATTATTTATAGAAAGGAACAGTGTTATTTTGGGAGTCTGTGGTTTGCAGCTAATTCACTACTAACTTTATTATTTTTGGGAACACTGGGTTAATACAAGAGTGCTTAAAAATATTTTTAAAAACTCCAGAAGTGTATTTGGATTCAATTATTGGTACAGATTAATTTTACAAGTCCTGTGAGAAATGTTTTCCCTACAGATCACCTATAGTACATCAACATACAGAATTATCTAGTACATATGACTTGTCTTTTATACCTTTTCTTGCAGTCTACTAGGACATCATAGAGCAGTCTCAGGAGAGTGTGCTTTTTTTCTGTGGCCAGATTCCAGTCAGAAATCCATTTTCGGACCTAGGTAGAATACGAGTGAAAAAGAAGCATTCAGGAAAAGATTAAAATAGCATTAAAAATACTTCTCATTTTCTCCCAAGCAAGAAAGGATTAAAAATATATTGCACAAAGATTTCTCTTTTAGGTCTTCTGATTCTCATGCTCCCACTGTTCCTTGTCCTATCACTATCTGCCCATGTCAAAAGTCACTCTCCCTCTTTAAGGAGCCCCATTTAAAGTACTGCAATAAGGGCATCCTGGAGCCTTCTCTTTTCCAGGCTGAACAATCCCAGTGCTCTCAGGCTTCCCTCACAGAGGTGTTGCATCTCTCTGATCATCTTCATAGCAATTTCTCTAGGCTCTGCAATTTCTAAGAGACAGTCTGTATCAGCTCTGAGTAATACTTAGGTGCAACACGGTTCATACAAAGGCAACAACTTGAAGGGTCACTTAATTACCTGATCTAGTTCAGTTGGAATGTACTGGATGGCACCACAGGATGAGGCCACTTTCAGAAGGCTGCAGTACACTGTGTACCTCACAGGAGTGTTCTTGTCCATGCCATGGAAGAGATTGCTCAGGCTAAACCACAAACAACGAACAACGGAGTTACAGAGGTTTCAAAAACCACTACTGGAGTGCATGCAAGTGTTCTCCTAAGACACATGCTTGTACAAAGCATCTGGCAGTGCCTTACATCCTTGAATTGTAACAGCTTCCAGCTTTGTAATCATTTTCAGCAAAGCTGAAAACTATGCATATTGATTTTATTTTGTAATACCAAAAGGAAAAAAATATTTGTACTTCTATTTTATGACAGTGAAAAGAAAGTAAAAAAGAGTGCTTCCTGCAACACCCCACACTTTGATTTAAAGACATACATACAAGATAATCCTTCCTCTTCAGAGGCACAATTACTTTGCCAAGTCCACCCTTTCTCACTGTGCCCTGAGCAATACTTACAGCTGCAGTCTAAGAGATGGGCGCTCTCCTTCCCGAAATTTTACTAACTTCTCACACAGGTTTTCAATGAGTGCTTCCTGCTTGTCAGGTTCCAGGATAAGAAGCAGAGAGACAACACTGTTCATCACACTCTCCACATCTGCATAAACCAAAACATACAGCTGTTTGAAACTGCAAGCAGCAATCAGTCACTACCTTGTGCTGGATAAAGTTTTGATAATAATTCATACTTTTGATATGAATTACCACTTTGCTTAAGCAAGAATTGTAAAAGAAGGAAAATGCCAAGATACCAACCTGGATATTCATCAGAATGTACAGAGACTTGGCTCAGGTGGGCTTACACCAATACACCTCCATGTAAGACAAGAATTACCACTCTGAGATCAACACAGGACATGGTATTTGAGATGACACTTGCTCTGAATTCTCTGTTTACACGCAGGAGGAATCAGAGGAACTCCAGGTTCCTCAGAGTGGAAACTGCCCACAGTTCTACAGTGAGAACAGTAACACCTAGTGCTCAAGCACAGTACAACATTTCACCAGGAGCACAAGGGATACCCAGGCACAGGGAAAATGCCCTCAAGAACAATGAAGCATATTACAAACCCTCCCCAGCTCCTGTTTTAAGTGTGGTGTTCCATCCTTTTCAAACAGAACCACACCTGCTTTGTGTTTTCAGTCAGCCCAATTGTCAAGCAAAGGCAAAGAACAGAATTCATTACATATGGAAAATATTATCTATTCCCCAAAATGACACCCGAGGACCAAATACTCTATTTTACATACAAGTCTCTACGCCCTCATTACAAGCAGAGTCTAGCTCAGCTTCTGACTTCTTCAAAGAGTGCTGCATGTTTGAAGAAAGGAGGGGCAGAGTACATGCAAATATTCCATGGCAATGATGGAAATATGCATTTCCAGTTTTATGAAGATGCACAGCTTGTGTTTTAAAGCTACACCTCTCTAAATTCTGCCATCTGCTTCTGTTTGAAAGCACTGATGGCTTTAGCAAAACCATAGACGGCACTGATAAATTTAGCAAAACCAAGACTTAGAGATGCAAACCTTTGTCATCCTCTTTCAGGCACACATCACACACTTCAATAATCTGTGCCAAGTCCACATGAAGTCCTCCTTCAGCGTTTTCTTCAGAGATTTCTGCTCCTTTGGATTTCAGGTAAGCTCGCAGTTCTGCAGCCTTAAAAAAGAGAAAGACAACACATACAAAACAAAACAGTTGTTTTGTGAATAACAAAGTCCAAGTAATTACATGTCTTACAGATATTTGTTCAGCCAGATGCTGCACCTGCTGTTTTGCCAGTGACTGAACAGGTCACAGAGCTGTGACTTTCTCACAGTGTCAGTGTGTCACTTACAAATGGGTACTGCACTGCAGGCCTAATAAGTTTTTTTGACAAAGACACTTCCTTATGAATTTTTGCTCTTTTACTCCCTCTGCAAACTTCAAACGAACATTAAAACCATTTAGTTGCTTCTTCACTAGAACAGAAAAAAGGTATAAACAAAGCCACTTTAGAGAGGGTAGAACTTCACAACTTCCCAACAACAGTTTTTAATCTAATTATAGAATGGCTTGGGTTGGAAGGAACCTTAAAGACCATCTCATTCCACACCTCTGCCACGGAAAGGGAACGTTCCCCTAAGCCAGGCTGCCCAAAGCCCCATTCAACCCAGCCTTACAGTGTCATGAGCTGCCTTATACTGCTAGGACTTAAACCTACACCAAGCAAATACCTTTCCCTCAGCAAGAGGCCGATTCATTATAACTGAATGACAGACAAACAGCAGAACCATAACCCCTCAGAAACGATTTAAGGCCATACCACTTTTGGCACAGGGCACTTCTGACCAGGAGGCTGCTGTGACATTTGCACCTCGTTCAGCGTCAAATCATTTTGGAACCAGACGGAAAAGCTAAATGCCCTGGGACAAACTGCTGTACTGAGGATGTCTCGTACTTGATGGGGCTGTACTAGGCATTATGGCAAGTAAAAACTGGGCTGAAGACTGGTAACTATGTGGGCACACACGCACACTGTATATACACACACACACGTATGTGCACATACATACTTCAGTGACACTGGGAAAAAGCAGCCCCCAAACCCAAAAGCACAACAAAGCAGCAGCTCAAAGACAGAATTCCCACTTTCCGTGCCTGCAGTACCGAGAATTCCACAAAACCCAAGTAATGCCCATATGTGAACCCGCTTTCTTCTCCTAAATAAAAAGCAGGGCTGACGAGCGATGAAAACGAAGTGCCGGAGAGGCGGAATACTGAAGAGGGAACTGCAAACACAGGGTTATCTTTCAGCCATTATGTTCAAGTTTCTCTAATCGCCTGCTCGGTCTCTGTAGGGAACAGCCCAGGCGAGTTCGCGGTGCGCACGGCGGGGCAGGTCCGGCCCCGGCTGCGGTCCCGGACACGGCCCGGCCCAGCCCCCCCTGCCCGGGGCCGATCGCTGCCGGGGGCGCTGACCTGATCCTCCTCGGTGATGTCGATGAAGGCCGGGACGCTCATGGCTCCGAGCACGCCGCGCTCCGGAAAGGCGGAGCGCCTTCCGCCACCGCGCCAGGCCGCGCCGCTTCCGCTTCCCCCGCCGAGCGGGCGGGGCCCGCGCTGCGACCGCCCTGCGACCGCCCGGCCCGGCCCGGCCCGGCACGGCTCGTCCCTGTCCCGCTCCGCCCTGTCCGGCACGGCCCTGTCGTGCTCCGCCCTGCCCCGCTCCGCCCGGCACGGCTCGGCCCTGTCCCGCTCCGCCCTGCCCTGCTCCGCCCGGCACGGCTCGGCCCTGTCCCGCTGCGCCCTGTCCGGCCCTGTCGGACTCAGCCGTGCCCGGCTCGGCCCTGTCGGACTCGGCTCTGCCCTGCCTGGTGCGGCCCTGCCCTGCACCGGGCGGGAACCTGGATTTGCCCGGGCGCTGCTCCGCTACAGCCGCCGGCCCGCTCCCCTCAGAGACAGACAGACAGACAGACAGACAGACAGACAGACACTCGCCCCTCCTTCCCCTCACACCCACATTCACACACACCCCCACACCCGCCACCCCGCCTTTCACACACACACCCCTTCTTCCTCCCCACCTAAAAGCTGAAGTGTTTCCCCCCCGCCCTTTATTCCAGGAGCAGGTTGGGGAACAGAACTCGTGTAGGTGTGTGGGGAGTGGAACGCGGTGGGTCAAGGACAGCAGCTCCCAAATGCAGGCTGGCCGCCTTTTCTTGAGTGCGATTGAACACCTGAGGAGCCCTCGCTCGGTGCCACCGGTGTGTTGTGCGTGTTTGCTGCTCAAGAAGTTTCCTGGCCACCTCTTGCAGGCCACAAGAACGTGGGGTGACTTTCCCCGTGCTCAAAACCTAAAATAAGCCAAGAAAATCACAGAATAGCTGAAGTTGAAAAGACCTCTAAAATCACCAAGTCCAACCGGTAATCCAGTTGAGTAAAGACTGCTGTATGTACACATACCTTCTTATTTTATAAACCAGACCAAATCAAGACTGAACTATTGAGTCTAATAACTAGAGCAGGGATTTTAACACCAGGGTCTGGTCTCCACAGCACTGAGCACAATGAAACTGATAAAGGCCCACACTGCCTTTATTAAACGTCATGACTCTGCTTAGTTTTAATCATCTACGTGCTTGTGTAACTTTTAAATAATGCTCCAACTTTTAATTTTTTCCATCATACGAATCCTGCCTAATTAGTTTATTCTACCTAAGGCAGTATTTTAAAAATATTACCTCTACTGTGGCTGATTAATTATCTGGTTAAAAAAACAGAATATTTTAATACTGTCTGATTGAGAGTCTTACCAGTATTTTGTATTTCAGAGGTCAGCATCCTCGAAGTTAGATACAGAGATAGGTCTCTCCTTGGTGTGTGTGATCTCGAAGGGGATCTGATTTTCATAGAATGAGTGTTTGAGCATTTTTAAAGTGTAGGTAAGTTTCCTCTTGTACTGCTTAACACAGTCCTGTGACAATAAAGGTAACTGGGATGATGGGGGATAGGGATACATCATACGTCTGATTTTCACACACCTTTGGGAGACATTTCAGGTCTAAAGCACATGCCTGTGGCCAATTTGCATTCTGGAATACTGTGCATACCTGCAAGCTGCAATGAGTGTCCTAGAGATCCCATGCTGTGTCTGAAATAAATTCCTCTACAGATGCCTAAGCTACCTCAGGGCATATAAATGGCTCAAGTCACACAGGAAACCCCCAACCTCAGTGTCTATTTTTATTTAGGCAGTGCACCCCGATGGAGGTTTGTCATGTATTATTCTGAATATACGAAAATAAAATAACCATGGATCACATTGGGTAGACAGGACATGACTCCAAAGAGCTCTGCTGAAATATCCACATATGGTCTGTTGCATGATACTTTATTTGTCCCAGAAGAATTAAGATGATAGATGATAGCTGGGGTTTGAACTTGTGCATCAGGAAGGCCACTTTGAATATAGAGGGGGCAGTATGTGTTTTGTGAAACCACCGATGCAAAGAGGATGTAGTGGAGGAATGGCTTTCAGTGTCATTGGAATGATGAGATTTCTGTGGAAACGAGGCAGTTGTTTATAGTCCTGTCTGCAGGTCGTGAAGCCAGTCCAGAAACGGGGTTTGGATGGGGTTAAAGCAGGGAGGCTGCCAGGACTGGTGGTCCCGGTGCCCTGGGCCAGCAGGGCTGCAGGGAGGGCTGCGAGCCCAGGGACAGCCTGGAGCAGGAGCCAGAGGAGGTCACTGCGGCTCCCTGCCGTGTGTGAGTCCGTGTATGTCTGTCCACCCGGGAACAGTTAACTGATGAAGGAAAAAGGGGAATTTTGGCGGTACCCACTGTAAATTGGCTTGTTTTGTTTCTGTAGGCAAACCAGAGAGGTGGAGTCTAAAGAAGTGACGTTCTGTCCTGTGTGCTTTCAAAACAAAGTCCTTGAGATGACACATCTTAAAAAAGTTGTTTGTTTGTTTGTTTGTTTGTTTGTTTGTTTGTTTGTTTGTTTGTTTAAATGGAGGCTCTTTGAAACCAGCAGACAACTTTTGAAAATAAAAAAAAACGCTTAGTGTTAGACTCTAGAAGCTGATCCTCTTTTGTTAAAGGCATTGATGAAAAAGATCTTCTCCACTACAGAAAGGAAGCTCAGACTCTATGATGACATAATTATTCCTCTTCAGAACCCCTCTTATTTTGTTTATTTATTTATTTATTTATTTATAATTATTCCTCTTCAGAATCCCTCTTGTTTATTTATTTATTTATTTATCTATTTATTTGGTTACTTGTTTGTTTGTTTTTAAGGTTCTCTCTGAAGGAAAGATGGGAGTTGAGCTGTGTCTCTGGAAAGCCGTGTAAGGATGGGTGGCCGCTGGGAAGTGCAGCCCCTTTTCCCTTTCCCTTTTCCTTTTTCCCTTTTCCCTTTTCCTTTTTCCCTTTTCCTTTTTCCCTTTTCCCTGTCGGTGCGGTCCGTTTTGTGCTGAGTGCCCTCTGGAGGTCTTGGACACGCAGTGACCCAGGCGAGCCCCGGCTACCGCGACTGTGCCTGAGCTCTTCAGGACTCCTTGCTTCAAAGGTTCTCCCTCCTTTTTTTTTTTTTTTTTTTTTTTTCCTTTGGGAGAGAAATTCAAGCCGACCTAAACGAGCATAACACCGTTAAATCAGCTTTTCGTTTAAATCAGAATTACTGCATATGAGTTACTCAGAAAAGGTAAAAAATAATTTAAAACTTCATCCAAATTGCCAGACAGCCAAACTAAATCTGTATCATATTTAGGAGCTATCGAAATGTGCTTCCTACTTATGTTTCTGTTTTCTCCCTGGTTCTCACTGGGGCTAAAGGGAAACTGCTAAAACACCCTTTGAGCCTCTTCTTGCAAGATATATCAGAGATGTCAGGAGAAGCCCGTTATCCTTATGCTTGCAGCCAAGTTCTGTAGCCAGAGGAACTCTGCATAACTTCAGTAAGTATAGCAGCTTTTGGGTGCTCATCTGGTTTTCTTGTAGTCTGCAAGTTCTCCAATTTTGTTCTCCTATTCTCCTAGGTGTATCAGTTAAAATAAATACCTGCAGTTGTCCTGACCAGCATGCTATCTTCATTCAAGGTATGTATTAAAAATTCTGACTTGAAGAAGTAAAATTCAATATTGCATTATTATTAATAATACTGGGTTCTGACATGGAGTTTTGCCTCTGAAAAGCATTTAGAATTTTATTAATTTTATTTTTGGACTCTTGGTATGCTTATTTTGCTGCTAGTGTAGCAGGTGTTTTTCTTAACCATTTTTAAGGAGAAATCCTAAGTTTAGAGGAAATGAGCACTCAATTATTTAAATTTCCTGAGATTAGAGGAAGAACACTTTGCCAAACAATGCCTCTTCACTTCAAAACCTCTCCCCATAAATTATGTTAGGGGATCTTATTAAAAGTCTTTAAAAATTTCCTATTAAAAATGGTTGATTGCAGTCCAGACCATCACAGCTTTTGTGCTTTCAGTGAAATACCACAGCTGTCGCAAAGAAATATATTGTGAGACAAAAGGTTTTGTTTCCTTAGTCATAAATTATTTTTGTGATATCTGAAGTAAGATAAAACTTTCACTTATGTTTGAGTGAAGGAAGATTCCAGTGATAACTTGTTCAAAAATCTATAAAAAGAATATAAGAATGTAGATCTAGATAGCAAATTAGAATCAGACTTCCTTTTTGTTTAAGGAAAGCAATTATTTCTGAAGTCAGTGAAGATTATAAACAGGGATAATAGCATAACTTTGCAAAGCACTGTGCCTTTATCTCAGTAGAACCTGAAGTTTAAGCTTTCAAGTCTGACCTTTGAGAACTCTACAAGAGAAACCTTTAGTGCTGGGCAGTTTTTAAACCAAAGTTAAACAATAGGAAGTAGTCTGATTGCTAATTGTACTATATTATATTATGCTATAACTATAATACATTAGATTACAATAAAACAAAAAAATAGACCTCTTTTTGTACTGAAAGAAGCATCAAACAAACTTGTTTTGACCATATTTGTTTTTCTATTAGCAAATGAGATTTTTGCTGTGGGATTCTGCAGCCCTTTAGAATAGGGAGGGCTGTACATGCACTGAACAGGCTGCAAAGTATTTGCTGTCAGAACTGAATTCTGTGTTCACCCAGTCAAAGAATAGAAGCATATTCCAGGTATGACCTGTGAAAGTAATGAAAATATGAAATTACAGTATATATACTGAAAATTATTTGTCAAAATCTCTTGCCAAGTAATTTTGAACAAAAGATACATTAGGACATTCAGAATTTGCTCATCCATCATTGTTTTATGGATAAAGGTCAAATTTCTCAGCCTCCTCCCCTGCTTGTTATAGAGATTACTGAATAAAGAAATACAGTACAGGTGCTAGAACTCAGAATTTGAGACATTTTAGGTAACATAAGGGAAAAATCAATGTGCTTTTTCTAATTATCAATAACATTAATAACTAAGCTAGTTCTCTTTACCCGGTGCCATCTCAAGTTTGCTGGAATTTGTTTATTTGTATACTTAAATCAGGAGTGTACAAAACAAAAATGCAAGAGAAGTGGGTTATGCAGCCTTGATCCTTTAGTAAGACTCATTACTGTAGCCTCCTACTTTTTTTCCTTCTGAATGATTTTTCTTATAAATCAAAATTCACTTCACAGTGTTTTTTTCATGGCAACATGTGCTATGCATTCTTTGGATCAAACTTGGACTGAAAGAACAGTGCAGATAAATATAAATCAAAACAATCAGCACTTGGGAATTATTTCCTTTGTGAGGATGAAGATAAATATTCCACATCCCATATCCCTGGGACAGGGACAAGGTGGGTCAGGTATTTGTGGAATCAGGAGCTGATGCACACCAGTGTGGATGAGATGCCTGAAGCACACAGTTCCAGCCTGCTCCAGCCACTGCCAAAGGATGTGTGGGGCACATGGGGGTCAGGGGGGAGCACCTAAAACCTCTGTACCCTTGTAGGGTCTAGCTCTGTGTTCTCCCTCATGCTGAATGGCCTTTTACAAGTAATCCCACTGATGTCAGTGAGACTTTTCTGTAATAAAATGCTGTCTGACAAGAATATGGATATCAGAATCTGGCCCTGCTTGTACTAATTCCATTTTAATGAATACTTAAATGGAATTGTTATTAAAAAAGTCTATTTCCTAATATTCAATAAATCAAAACTATAAAATCAGCTTGCCAGTTGTTGCCACTCTAGTCAAAGCCATTTTCTCTCGTATTGAAAATAATAGTACATACTGTCTCCATTCAGGAGGGATTAATTGTAATATTTTTATCTGCTTCATAAGATTTATTTCTAATAATGAAGAGCAGAAAAAAGTACGGGAGCTTTTAACTTTTATTGTTTTTATTAAAGCACCATATATTCATGAGATGTTCCACAAACATGGAATTTGCTTAACAGAAGCATGTTTCACGAATGAGCAACTGCAAACCAGAGTTTAAAAAAAGCATTGTTCATTTCTCTGGTTATATCCATTTAATTTTATAAGAAGGAGCCTTGGGCACTATGTGATAATGCAGATTAAAACCAGCTAAGATTTTGTAGGCTTGTCATCAGATGAAGATTATTGGAGCAGTGTTGTGGTGTGCTGCTGGGGAAGCTTCCTGAGATCAGTCCCCACTGTAGCAAAACAAAGTTGGGTCTCCACAGGGTAAATGTTCTGGGTTTGAGGTGGTTTCTCCCTGCACTTGGAGGAGGGCTGATCTGCTGAACTTCCCTGGTGACATCCACAGCAAGGAGCAGGAAGTATGCTTATGATGCTGTTTGACTTCAGTGCACATTAACCAAATAAAAACAGAAAGCAGTGAAAGGAGGGCAAAAAAGAAACTGAATTCATGTAAGTCAGTGATAAACACGCTGTTGTATTGAAAGCCTGGCAGAAAAATTCTAGCAGAGTATTATTTCCTTGGAATTTGCTAAATCTTTGATATCTAAATGTTTCACAAGGGTGGGGAGTATTCAGTTCCCTCAAGATGTTCTTCTAGACAACAGGCCAGTTTTCTGATTTTATCCCTTTCCATGTGCCAGGTTTCCAGAGTCTCTTGCTTTGTGCAATCCTGTAGACACCCTGATGTGGGGCTAAGGATGCCAACTCCTCTATTGCTCTGCAGCAGCCTACCAAGTTGTTTTTATAAATTGCACATTTTCTCCAACCATAAATATTATTCCTAAAAGGGATACTGAAATGTAGATAATATGACTTTTCAGTGATAGGTCTTCTAATGTCAGCCATTCTGTTTAAACTGTTCAATTTTCAACAGAATTAAAGATCTATGCAGTATATTCTACCTCCTGCAGACTGCAGTTGTTAAAAGAAAATAAATCACTTAAACAGGGTCATGAGCAACAAAGGCCAATGTGGGTTCAAAGTTTACAGGTCTCTGCATTTATCAGGTAGAAATATGCTACATTTCACTATTTCATAAAATATCCTTTTATGAAAAAGCCATCAATCTTTGCATGGCCTACTAAAAACTGATTTCTCAAATGAAAGAAATGAATGATGACACCAAATCAAAAAATCGTTTATGAGTTTATATTTTTGCAAGACCACCATGACTTTCACATACGTTTTCAATTTTGGGAAGGATGTGATTATCATGTGGATATGTTTTACTCCCACCATTTGTACTAAGGGATCTGTCAGAACTGTGTACCCTTCCTTGAGCAGTTCAGGATTTGTTCAGATTTTTTCATTAATCTATAGTGGTTTTCATCCAGTGATCGTTATCATTTCTGTACATTATCTACAGGTTTTATAGGTTATATATAGATATGTATTAAATCACATCTATCATGTGCAAGTTCACATTTAAACTAAGACTGTATTTAAATGACTTTGTTATTTCTAAGAGGTTTTTAACATTTCTATGGAATGATTTTTGTATGATTCCTGTTGCACACTCTACAAAACATCATCTTAATTACAGATTTTTAGATATCCTTCTGATCTTTCCTAATCTTTGCCATGCTTCCTCCAGGAATCTCCCAGATCTTTAACCAAAATACAATTTAGATACTTGAAAACAGTATTGTACATTTATATTTCAGATATTGTAGTACTACAATGTAGTAGTTTGGGGCAGGAACAATGTAAGAAATTATTTCTCATCTGATAATGACAATACAACAACCAACATGCTGTGCTGGAATAAGGAAAAGTGATTTCTGTTCTGGGTAAATGCTGTGGTCTCCCTTTGGGTCTGCACAGAGCAAACGAGCTTTGGCCCTTCCAGGTCTCCAGTGAGAACAGGCACAAGCAAATGGATACGATTTATTGAGTATCAGTCTCATAAGAAGAAGAATGCATGGGGAAGTTAGTCCAAAGTTTTGAGAAAGAACTTGATGCTTGGGTTTTTAAGAGGAGAATTTTGCTCATTTTGCTATAGAGTTCATTTTGGAAAAAAATGTCATTCTTGCACTGTTTTTTAGGCATTTTACTTTTCCCAGTTTATTTAGGAATTATCTTTTTTTTATCTATCTCTGATTCGGTGATGAAAATGCAAAGTTAAAGAAAGTTCTGTGCTTCATTTGTAACTGAGAAATTAGACTTTTGGTCAAATAAGGCATGCTATCTAAACACGTATTTATTCCTATCAACTTTCTCTAGTACCTCCTAGGAAAAATAATAATAATTTTAAAAAGACAAGCCCATGAAAAGAATTTCGTTATAATTCTTGGGAAAACCCTCTTGCCAAGTCACACACAGAGTGTTTGGTGCAGAGTTGCACTGTGGCTGGCATTGCTTTCCTGCAGCCTGTGTTGTGGTGAGTCCTTTAGCAGCCTGTTCCTGAGCAGGCTGTGAAACACAGCTGATGCCACCACCAGAGACTCTGCAAAACCTCACATACAGACAAAACAGAAACAACTTTCAATGAGCACTTTGCATTACGAACCAAATACCTTCCCAAAACAAAATGTATCTTGTCTGATTAGACCAAAAGGTAAACAAAACATTCTATTCATCTGGTGATACCTTAGAGAAAATGTTGCTGTCAGAGCTGGCAAGATAGGAAGTCCTGGATTTTTTTTTTTAATTTAAATTAATTTCAGAAGAATGGTACTTACAAGAAATTTGAGGGCTTCTGTCAATGTGCTCCTCAAAGTATCCTGAAAAAAATCACAACATTCTGTAATAGCTCCCTCAGGTGCCAGAATAATGTCCCCAAATCCACAAACCGGCTCAGGAGAGCTCAGAGTGCTTTGCCTTCACATCTCAGTACAGAACTCTGTGGCTCTTGCAGTCAAGGGCCCGTGGCTGATTCATGTATTAAAAATGCTCAAAGTAGCTGGAAGAATCTGAGGCCGTGTGCATAAAATGTAAAGAGCTCATAACCCTACTTGAGAAGTTGTTCATCACTTAATGGATTCTCTACCTGAGGAAAAGCAGATCAAGAGCTCAGCAGCTTTAGGTGTCAAAAAGGCAGTTTCCATTCTAAGTGGAATGGAAGTGTTATCTTAAAAGTATCTTAGAAGCACTTTCCCTCCCTTTGACCCATATAAAATCTGTGGAAACCTTATTAAAAGTCCAAGATATAGCAATATTTTTTCAAATGGCTAAGATAGTCAAATTCCATTCTGGTGACCGCCTGCACTGTAAACACTGTGTGTAATCTTAAATTTGAAGAGGAAGTCTCCAAAGAAAACTTTATTAATGCATTCTGTAAGTGCCTGCAGTTTTGCAAACGTGTTAGGATGGTCACACAGGAGTGTGTCATGATGTGTCATGTAGTTTGGTATGCTGCATCTGATCCTGGCTGTTGGGGGATCACTTGGAGGATGATGGATGGAGCTCCAAAACAGCCTGTCAGAACAACTTGTCCAGGGAAGGCAGGGCAAGAGGAGTGGAAAGGTTCTTCATTGTTTCTTCTCAGCCACTGTTTGACATGCCATGAAATGTAAGCATAATTTCCTTCTCTAATAGAACATTGAATGTTTTTGTAATCTGTCATTGATTACAATCATAAGAGGTCTGTAGCTGACCCGTTGAATCACACCGTTTTTATGGTGTTTTCAATTACAATTTTATTAAAGAGTGAAAGATGTTCTGTGAGGAGTATTGAGAGACATCCATTCCAAAACGAGTGGGAAGCTTGTCTTTGCAATGTTTTAAATTCCACTTCCTAGTAAAGCCAGGGATTCCACCAGTTAAACTTCAGTTTCATTAGAGGTCAGGTATAACACAGACTGAGTGTCTGTTTTCTCTAGATTTTTCGTTGTTTGATATGCCTGTGCTGAATACCCCCTTGATCAACAATGGCTCTCTTCATGACTGCCTCTGCTCATGAAGAGATCTTTTCATGTTTCCAGTCATTTCTCTGTGGTTCTGCCCCTCTTTGTGCTAAAGACCCCAAAGGTTTTGAAGGATCTACCCCTCCCTAAGGTACCACAAGTACAGTGTGCTGCTCTCATGTGAAATGCTCACGAGAGAGCAGAGGGAGCTCTAAACCGAAATCTGCCCTAAACCAGGGCAGCTTTCTGCTGCTGAAGAATCCACCTCTCACTAGGAGCTACTCTACCATTGTTCTTCTCCCTTGCTCTTTAATTCTAAAAGCACAGTGATACGTGATATATATTTCTTCTTCTCTGTCCTCAAGGACATACTAATGTGCTGCTGGGTTGGAAATACTTTCTTTAAAAGTACTCAAACGCTGGAAAGCTATTTTTTCAGGATAGCTGCAACCTGAGAACATCTTTTCTTAGGGAAAAGAACAGTTCAGAAACTTCTTAACCATTTAAATGCACTGCGAGGTTTGTAATTAAACTTCTTTTAAAATTATAATAAATATAATTATATGAGCCATGTATTTTAAATCAATAATGTATAATTATATTTTTTCTTTATTTTATAAAGAGTCAATTTTTGTGATGAATCTCGTTATTTTAAAGAGCTGTGTCTTGCTTCCATGACTTGAGCATAGGCACTAATCTTCATATTCTTTTTTTTAAAGTTTACTGTATCCTATTGTCCTCCTTGCCTGAGAAATATCTTCGTGAGGATCATGGAAGCAGACATTCACAAAATCATCTTCAAGGAAGCTTTGCTTACTTGTTGCTGCTGCAGAACTTGATATTGTTTATATCAAGGCTAGATGAGTGCTACTGGACAGTTTCAGTTTAGTTCCAATTCACATTTTCATTTCAAATCTCATATTCCTGATATTAACTTGGCATCCTGGAAAATGAGCTGAATTTTTCACTGAATAGCCATGGTCAGGGGTAATTTACACTGGTGAGTAACTTTGAATGTAAATAACGTAGAGAGGGATGTTCTTACAAACTCAGAACTCTGCACTCAAAGAGAGCTTTAATAGAAACAGCTTTAAATTTCTTTTTCCTCCTGTTAGCATTTGGCTGGATTTTCTGTCAGTTGCCTGGTGTATTGGTGGAGTTCTACATTTGGTCTCCCACTTTCCAAATCGTCAAGAAAACTCTCAGCTTAAAGAGCAATTAGGGGGCTGTGCATGTTCAGTCACCCGGTGGGTTTGAGCAGAAGTCATCCGTTATGTCGCAGCGTGTGTTAGTTTTGTAAGTGTCGTGTGAAGGCTGACAGAGATCACATTTCTGTGTTTTGCTGCTCGGTCCAGCCCATAACCTCCAGAGGTAATGGATCTCTGCAGAACCTCTCTGGAGCAGGTCACCAAACAGTGCAGGATTTCAAGAGCTGATGCACTTTTATTGCTACAATATCCTTGTCATGGAGGTGATGGGTTTTGGGCTGTGGTTTCAGGTATCAGTGTGGTTTTACATCTAAGGCTGAGCACTTTTGGTAAGCTGGATACATTTTTTTTTTTTAAAGAGCTTTTTCTTTTGTTCTTTTGTTCTTAGAGATTAAGTGCTTCTAAGTAATAGGCTTCTGAGGGTACAGATTCATAAATGCTACAGTGGAAAGCCTAAATGCCTGTACATGCAGAACAGCTGGATTCCAGCACTGGCAGTGCTGTTATAAAGGACTCCAGGTCTGAGAAACTCCTGTGAGAAGCATGAGGAATTTATCAGAGCATGGCTCAATCACAAATTACATGAGTTTGTTGAAGAGAGTGACACCTACAACCAGCCACAACCGTGGGCCAACCACAGATTGATCATGCTCTTGGCAAAGTTACATTTTCTCTGAAGGTATGTTGTGAGAACTGTGGTTGCTGCCTTTTACTCTTGGAACTTACAAGTGCTTGTTAAATGGACTGTGTCTCTGACCATTGAAGCCCCAATATAGCATTATAAAAAACAGAATAATCCAGCCAGCTGGATGAAGTCCCCTAAAAAGTCAGTTTATTACTAAAAAAATTCACATACTTATTTTCCCCCCTTTTAGAAAAAGGAACATGATAGAAACCTGGGATTTACAGGAAAGTCCTGGAATGTATGTTTAATTACATGTGTGTTCTACAGTCCTTTATGCATGCATTTCTCTGTTCATTTCTAGTGCAGCACAAGGCAAGTCTAACCCCACTCTCACATTTATAGCAGTTCAATTCCTATCTCACCAGTGATATTCAGGTTCCCTCAGAGCTGCTGTCTGTGGGACTTACATTTGCATGGATGTTTTGGCATGATTTGGGAGTAATACCAGGGTTCACAGCAAGGCACTGTGCTAATTAATCCCAGTCTTGGTTCCTTGGGCACACTGAGGTCCAAGTTTAACTTCCATTGCCACAATCCCTGGCCTTCCCACCAGGAGAATAAGCCCTGCATTAAATCCAACATTTCACCAATGATTTCTGATTTCAAAGGCTTCCTCTGCTGTTTTTCATATGGTTTTCCAGATGCAGTAGCCCCATTATCCTGACAGATTTTTATTGTCATATCTGTGCTTTGTTTGCTGCAAAGTGAAAGGCTGAGCCCTCAAGGGCTGTGTGCTGTGTGTACAAGTCCCCAGGAAGAAAATCAAGAAATGTGCATAGTTCTTTCACTGAGAGTAAACATTAACAGCACTGAAACACCTATGATAACAATTTTAACTGAAATATGACAAAATTTGAAGTGTCGGGATCTGGATCCAAATACTTGGAAATACTTGAAGGTTATTTTCTTTTGAATTGTTTAAGAATAATTTTTGTTCAAAAGATTATTTTTTCTGTGCAGTGTAGTGAGGTGAGGCCTTGCTTCCCTATTTTCGTGTTAAATGTGCATGGTAAGGGTTTTTAGTGGCACTGAGTCTATTTTATGTGTTTTTTAGAAAATGAGACATGAGGACTTTTAAAAGCTGTTGTTTTTCTTGACTTCACCTTCATTAATCTTATTTAGTTTCTGTAAGAGGCTATTTTGTGAGCTCCACCGATGGATAATGTTTTCTTTTCCAAAGTTCATGATTCTTCTATTCAAATCACTAATTTTCACTGTTACACTCCAGTGGTTTAGTGCTTCCCAGGCCTCCAGGAATGAGTTTAATTAGCAATGCTGAATAAATTCTGAGACATGATTCATCTTTCTTGTCACTCAGATCTAAGTAACAAAATTGCAATTTAAAGATGTACTTAAAAGCCCTGTGAGAAAAGCTTCTTCTGTATAACTGAGAAAAGACTCAGATGTAAATTTGGAAACCAAGATTTTACCTGGCTGCCTGTTTTCAATTTAGGTAAAAGATACAAGATTCATCATATGTCCTTGAAGTCCCTGGTATATTGTTTTAAAAATATTGGGCTATGAGCTGTACTTGGCACATACATTCCAAATTAAAGCTCTGCATTTGGGCTTTTTTAGATGAAGTAATTGATTTGACAAATTTCAAAACTATCCTAGATTTTAATGTGATTTAATTTTTACTATGATTTAATTTGTCTCCATATTTTTATATTTTGAACCAAAAATACAGAAGGGAGAATATCAATCTCCAGTGTTCCTAACTGTTGCAGTGCAGAGGTCCAAATTTTGCCATGTCCTCTTCTCTGAAGCAAGAGGAAATGTATTTCTGAGACATGGTGTCACGAGGGGAAAACAGGGAATGCAGGAAGGGAAAGGAATGAACTCAGGAAAGTGATGTTTATATTTAAACCCTTGTTCCAGCATGTCCCAGTAGGCACTGCCAGCACACAGAGAGCTCCAGGATTTTGCCATGCTCTGTCTCCTGCTGTGCACAAGGATCAGAGCATTTTACAACATCAGTGGATAATAACTCTGCCTCAAAACACCTGTTTAAAGAAGATTTAAATGTAGTTTTCCAGAATTTATAAAAATGGATGCAAAGAGCAACTTGCCCTAGGAGAGCTGTAATCCAAATGAAGCTGAACTGCCTAAATCCCAGGTTTAATTCTGAGACTGCTTTCTCTACTCCAGCACGTGGAGCACTGTGAATAAAAAATATGGATTGTTTAGCACCTTTCCTATGTAGGCAAAAGAATTTACAGACAAATTGTGGCTGTAGCCAGTTCCCTGGATTTTGTCAGATTCAAACAGATCCCGAATGTTATTTTAATGTAACCTTAAAAGAACCCCCATGCTATTAATTTTCTATTTATTGCAGTTACACTGACCCTAATGAATTTTTTAAAATTAATTTGACAGATGTCACAAATATTTTCAATGCAGTTTAACATCATTAAATATAACCTTTCCTAGAAAAGAAGTTCTATGAAATGAATGTACAGTGAGTGTCAGTGCTGGGTTCTGGAAAGTCCTGGGTGTCACTCAGGACTTAGAACACAAAATGTTAGGGAGTAATGTTTATGGGGCAACTTTACAAGGTTCTCCCTCTCATGTCTCATCAGTACATCTCACCTAGAAAGACAAGCTCCTCTAAAATGAAATCTGTATATGAGTTTAGCATTTAAGTATTGTGTATTGCTGATTATGCCTTCAGAACCAAATTCTTTTCAGATTTTAATTCTTTTTAATTTCTCTTACTTTGCTCACACATGAAAGCTAAGAGAGCTAAATGGAGCCTCTGAAAAGGGAGGGTTATTTCACTTCCTTGGAGACATGATTTTGTTTTATGTGAAAACTGCACAGTTTTTGAGCACCTGGTGGGCCTAGTCCTGCTTGGAAGAATGAGAAAGAATAAATTGTAGTTCCTTACCTTGTATGTGAACTTGTGGAGCAGTGCAAATACATAGTTATAGTCCAGGCCATCAGAAATATAAAATGCACGATTTGAGGACTGGATTCTACTGGATTTCAATACTTTATACACTTTAGAGTATTGGTAGTGTCCCCAGCTGGAGTATAAATAAAGCAAACCCTTCCAAAGGTTTATAGGACTGTGCTTGGTGCTCTCTTACTGCCCTAATTTATGATTGCTGGAAATTCACAAGCTGTGAAATGTGTTGGTCACAGATCTGATGGCAATAACTTCAGAATATGAATGAGAGCACCTGGGTTGCTATTTACCTTTGTTTCACAAAGTCAGCTTTTTATCTTTGCATCATTTAACCCCAGAAATATGCCTGGGTTAGACAGGCATGTGGAGCTTTCCTCTGTGGAACAGATTTGCTTTCTCTAACTTCAGTAGTTTCTTCTGTGAAAAAATTTATCTTTTACTTTACCACTTTTGGCTGTTCCTCTACAGGAATACAAAGCAAATTAAGGTAAATAAAAATGAGCAGTAGCTTTCCTCTGTGAAAGCAAAAAGGTGATAAGACTCAGAAATTCTTTATTTTATGTTCACTTTATAGTGGCTTGGGTAAGGTGAAGGCCCAGGCAGCAAGGCTGCATGGCACTCAAATCTCATTTAAACCCCTCTTTGCAGACTTTCATTAGTGCATATAAATTTTGCAGATTAATTTCCCTGTGCCTAACTTTCATGCATGGAGTTTCAGTTTACATATTTGTCAAATAATGGAAAGATGGTAAAGCTTTCTCAAATATTTGCCAATCGCCATGGGGTTTTATTGGGCAGAAAATTATAATATTGAGTCTTGCTATTGTTCACCAAAAATGGGAATCTACTGGACATGGTTACTGTGTGCTAAAACTTCTTTCGTGTTTGATGTCCAGAATTTTGAAACTAAATCAGGGATACCTTGGTGTAATTTAATTTAATGCTATGTGGGAGTTCAAATCAGGTAATGACTCTGGCTGCTTCAAGTCTGTGCCCCACTAAGTGTTGGTTTTTTTTACCAGAAAAAGAGGAAACCTTAACTTCTATGGCAAAATGGTCAATCTGAATCAAGGCACTGATACTTTGTGATATCCAAATCAGGATCATTCTTTTATTGTGTTATGACCTCCCAGCCTGAATTTGTTTGCAAAGCTTCTTGATACTTTTCTGAATTGATGGATTGGTATAAACAAAACTTAGAGGCTGTCACCATATCTTCTTTTCTGGCCTTACCTGACTTGTGTCAGCTCAGCTGAGATAATAGTAGATATTATTTGTGATGAATCCCCTTGCTTGACTTCACATGTATTTATGGATACAATTTTGACTGCTTGAGTACCACTTTTACTGCCTCCAGGCCTCTTGGTACAACACATTCATATAAAGCACCATGTTAAGGACAGGCCAGCTCTAAAGAAACAGACTGAGGACAGAAAAGATAGAAATGAGATTTTCTTGAAAGAGTGAAGGAGTTTTGCATCCAGTGAGACATGAAACTCTTTCACTTCCAGACAAGTCCTGTCTCACGACCAGCACAAAAAATCTCTTCCTCCTTCCTTTTTGAGCAGCAGGAGTTTTAGAGCCAGGAAGCAGTCATGAACCAGGCCTGAAAACCTTAGATCAAAGGAGATATGTTCACCTCTGGTGCCTTAACCCGGCTTTGGGTTCAGGCTGTTGGTGAAGCTGGAGAGAGATCTTGGATGAGATCGTGCCAGAGGACTTGGTGAGTGCAAATGGTGTCAGCAAACTGCGGGTCCTGGTGGGGTAATCAAGAGAGAGGACAACACAATTTGTGCTCTAGTGTTTGAGAGGTTAAAGATAAGGCTAAACTTTGTCTAGTGCCCTGAAGAACTGCCTCTGAGCATGAATGCAGAGGTAACCCATCAACTGTGTTGTGCTGCAAGCTGCCCCTCTACTGGGGCTGTCCAGCACTGGCCATGGGGTTGGCTTTTCACGGGTGACCACTAAACATCTGAGCTTTGTGGACAAAACTTTGAAATGAAGAGGAAGGAGGGAGCTGCTGCAGCCTGGAACTCCTCATTCTTTCACTTCAAACATACAAGTGAGTTGTTCTGTGTTGACTTCAGACCAAACAGAAAACGAGTTCCAAAAAGAGAGCTCATTACTTGTTTATGTGTCTCTAATGCATTTTGAAGAGCTTATTTACAGAGGTGTCAGTTTGACATTGATAATTTATTGTACTAAAATGGCAGTGAGTTCCCTTGGAAAACTAGTCTTCCTCTCAGGCATACCTTCTCACTCTCTCGTTGAGGTTTGTTTATTTTTTCTTTTGAGGTTGTGGGTCAAGCCACGTGCTGCAACAACTATTCTGCAGTTTAGATGTTGAAGAGCTCTTAGATAAACGATGTGAGAAGACCTATAGAAATATTTCAAAGTGTCCTGAATGGCAGATGGTTTTGAAGAAGGTATAACGTTAAATCATAAGTAGTGATGAGTGTTTGTTCTCTCCAAGCAGAGTGCAGATATCATGTGATATGTCATTGTTTTATCAAGCTTGATGTGATGTGGAGATAGTTGAAATACCTCTGCAATGTGCTGCTGGTAAGGATGTATGTAGTATATATATGTATACATATATATATATATTTATGTCTTAACTTTTTTGAAAATATCAATTGACAGTGTTCTGTAGCTTTTCCCTCAGCCTATAAACAGTTATAGTTCTACCTCATGGCTGAGAAATTTTTTGTCTGTCACAGGACATCATGCTCCAGTGGCCTGTAATAAATAACTTATTATTTACATATTTCATAAAAATTGCTGAATTCCTCTTCTTTTACCTGTTGAGACTTTAATTGTAGATAGGCTTCACAGCTTATGCTCATGGTCAGAGCATACCTTTTCCAACCAAGGTACACTTCTTTCTTAGGGTTTCTGTTTTCAAGAGCTTTAAAAATGAATATTTTACTCAGCTGCTGGTTGAGTGATTCTAACTTAGTGTTTCATTATTGCATTATGTTTTTATTTCCTCTGCTGAATGCTAGAAGTGGTGTTACAGAGAAATTCATCCAAGATTCTCTGTCATTTACTGTACGATTAATCTTCTAATAAACTTAGGTAATGTATTTCTAATTTGGATCCCTGTTCATTTGTTTTATCACTGAAAGGAAGAATCCACAAGAGAGGCTCGGGTTCATGTCAGTGTTTTCTTCTAAGGTTTCCACAGCCCACTTGGTGGTCCCTGACCATCACTTATGGTTCAAGAGTCTTTCCAAACCCAGTGACCTTTGGTAGTTCCAAAAAATCCATTCTAGAGCCTGGAGTCCCATTGGGCCTCCACTGGTGGAGGAGTGGAGGATACCATGCTGAGTCCCAGCCCTTTTCCTTAGTGCAATATCTGTAAAAACAAATGCAATCTAAGCAAAGATTAGATTAATTTTAATCCCATTGTCAACTTAATTTTGCCTGATTTGGCTGTGTCTGCTTGCAACAGTGGAGAAGCTTGGCTAATATTCTTGCAAATGCTGTATTCTGGAAACTTTCTCTTTCTCTTTCTCTCTGGAAACTTTTTCTGGTTATATGATACCAAATGGGCAAGCAAAAGTGATTAACTGTACACAACTACAATGCCAGCTTTTCCCCCAAGCCTATTAAAAAAAATCCTGATGTTGCCAGTCATGAAGTCAGTTTCAATTCTAAAAAGATACAATTTTTATTCATTAAATTCATGGTGGCATTTACTTGGCAACAAATTCGTGATCAGAATGTTCAAGTTTTAAATTCTTTCCCAGTCAGATGCAAAATGCAGCTGTGGGTTTCTCACAGTGAGGACTGAGCAAACAGTAAGGTCCCAGTGAAAACAATAACCACGGTGCAATGCAGTATATCTTGATATTTTGCATAGTAGCTTTTGTAAATATGGAAGGATTTTGTCTGCAGTTCATAGATAACTTTTGTTCAACAACAGCTGCAGCAGAGTGGCTCAGATTATGCAACTGCCTTAGAAGAGCCCGGACTAAACTCACGCAGTTGTAATCAGGTTGAAAATTTGTTACCTGGGAGTTGAGAAATGAGCCTGGAAGAGGCAGGAAATTGCTTCAGAGGGGGAACTGAGATCCAAAAAGTCGGGCAGGGAGTTGCAGTGGGCGGGAGCTGAGCCTGGGAGAGGACTGGGTGTTGAACATTGCATGGGCAGGGATGGGAGCCCAGGACCTCAGGACTGACAGCCCAGAGGTGCCAGTGCAGCCAGCTGGGATTATCAGCCACAGCAGGCAAGGGTGATTTGGCAGGGTGAAGGGTGGGAAACAGGGAAACCCAAGCCCAACTGCACCATTTCGAAGCTGTAAATCTGCAAGCACTTTTGGAAAAGGATGTCTCTACTTATAATTAGATTTCTCCACATAAGAAAATTGTGATGTCTCATCACCAGACTCATGCTTTTGAAGACATCTGTGTTTAGTTTACTGCAGATTAAAAAAAAAAAAAAAAAGGAAAGCAACAAAGAAACAAAATTTTCAATTCCTCCCTGTGAATTTGTTTAGATTAAAAACAAACAGGCTTTGTATGTCAAAGAAAGGTACAGTCTACCTAAGTTAGAGCTGTGATGAGTTATTAGCAGAAAGGTGATTTTAAACTCTAGTGGTTGATCTACAAATGGCAAATCCTGTCTTGGAGAAGGTAGTTTATCATGGGCCATAAGGCTGGAATAGCAGTGCTACATTCAGAGTCATGGTTTTATCTTAAAGGGACTTTTTATGATTTCTCTTTATACAGAAGCCAGTGGGAACACTCACAGGTGTAAGAATAGTTCACAGAAATTAGAACACCAAGTGTAAGTCATATTTTCATATGTGGTGCTGGTGACAATGACATAAAGCAATATTTAAAGGTAAGTATTTGAGGTTGCAGAGTTGCACATTACATAAACTTTTTTGGATGTTGTATTTTTCTCTTGTCACAGCTCCTGAGTTCACACTATGGTGAACTGAATGTGTTTCTGAATTAGCCACAGTAGCATTTATTAGATTATGTAAAAAGATTTGACCCATTCTATTAGAAAGTTCCTCAAATACCTTGAGAAGTTGTGTTTTACTTAAAAACCAGGAAGAGACTCAGACATATGATTTCAGCATCTTCTAAAATTTGAACTGTTTGTAGATAGATGATCTTTATCCATTCAGGACTCACCTGGGTTAGTTCCAAAGGATCAGCTTGTGTCTGTGTTAATCAAAGGACTGTATAACTAAGATTTAAATCAGATATTTGGGAATACAGTGTGTTGTGCACACCCCCAACCCACTCCCAGTGTATTTGGGCTAAGAATGAAGAGTGTAGATTCTCTTAAAACACATTTTGGAGTGTTTTCCTCAGCACTTGACAGCTCCAGACTGTAAACTGTTTAGACGGCCTTCCAGAGTTTATTTGCAAACCATAGTGAGTTACAGAGCACAGCAGAAGCAGCCATCCACGATCCCTGAGTTATTCATGCTCATATTTACTAAACAATACTGCCTAAAGCAGAGAGATTAGGGGCTTAATTTGGAAATGTGTTTGTGCTGCAGCACACTACGTGCAGTACCCCCAGCAGAGGCACAGAAACAGGGCATGGCAGATAACAGCTGCCTTTGGTGTCCCCAGAAAACACAGGCACTACAAAAGAAGTTGGTGCTATTTCTCTGGAAACAAAAGATGTAGCCTGGCAGAAAATAACAATAACAAAACTAGTGTAAAATATACTTAGGAAATGTTGGGCCAGTTCCACAAAGACATAAGAAAACAGAACTTTAAAAACAAGCAGAGCTGTTTATCATTGGAGAGATTTTCAAAATGGCCTAACTGCAGTCAGCCCTAGCTGTGATGATACAAAATCCTTTCTCTTGCAATACCATGTTCTTCAAGTGAGTTTGGAACATGCTCAAACTGATTTGAAAATACATATTAAATACCTGCTACAATATGTTATAATGGGCATGTCACCTGGTTGCTTTCAGTCTATTAATTGCAAACTTGCCATCAAAACAACTTTTATTTTAGAGGAATCTAACAGAGATCCTCTCTAAGTCCCAGGAGACCAGAGTGTTCCTCCTACCAAAGTGAAAGTTCTGTGCAAACCTGAAAAGGAAAAGCAGCTGTCCAGGTCACTGATACCTATTAACCACAGAGGGAATTTTTTGAACTGCTCTGATTTCTTCAGAGCAGGAGGCACTAAAGCAGTTTTGCTGAATGTTGCATGTGAACAGTTATGCTAAGCTTGAAGGGTGAAACCATTTAACAGGCCAAATAAACAGGTAAGTATAGAACAAGTAAAACAGCAAACTGTACAAGTAAAACAATTGGGATACCAGAAGAGCATCCATATAAACGTATACAAAGGATTTATTACTTACAGCTTAGTTTGACTTGGATCCAAATGAGTACACCATTCCCATCTGAATCTTTCTGTTTAGTTTTGTTTCAAATTCCTTTTTCCAAGCCCTGAATAGTGTATTTGAGATAGGTAGTTTGCTAATATTTTATCATGGGAGCTAAAATAAATTCTGATCCCTTCCTGTGATGAGAAGATAGTATAAATTTTTTTAAAATCAACTTTTTTCATATAGCTTTTATATATTTTCTATTCAATATAAAGTGTGATTAAATGTTTTAAAAAATGCTTCTCTGAACTAACACTTTGGTTTCTTATTGCTTGGACTGAAAATCTTTCATGTGGTGCTTATTCAGATCAGCTTTATCTCTGTGTTGATCAATAGTCCATCTCTTAAAAGTGAAATATTGGGCTGATAACTGTAATCCTGCTTTTTAGCTTTGATAACTCTTTTAAACTCCGGAGCTGAAGATGCTGGAGAATCTCTCACACACTGCAAAGATTATTTGCAAGATTAAGTTGACCCTGTACACCTTGACTTAGAAAGTTTTATGTTCTCTTGTAGAAATACTGAGGAGGTAGTAAAGGAGTTGCTCTAATGTATGTTTGTTGAATAATTGTTGTTAGGAGGCAAAATTACAGTCAATGAGGAATACGCTACTTTTAAATTTTTTTTTGTTTAAGCCTTTAACCAATGAGGATGTATGCTCTGAATTGCAAAGGTTTTTAAAGTAACAGGTTGTTAAAATATACAACTTTGGAAACATAATCAAGTTCAAAATCTCTTCAGCTCTGTCTACATCCATTTTTTTTTTTCACTTCTCTTTCTGTGCTACCTGTATGAAAGAGTACTTGGTGGCAAACAGGGAATCCAAATCCTGATATAATCCTGAAGGGAATTCTAGCAGAGATCACTGATAGAAATTAAAGCTTTGATGATATGGCTGGCTGCCCAGTGCTTCCAAAGAGCTGTACAAAGATACAAAGAAATCTTTGCATGAAGAGCATCTTTCTATAATTCCCACATTTCTAAGAGCAATGAGATTAATAATTAAAACAAACAAACAAACAAACCAACCCAACAGTAAAAAATCTCACAAATTTTTTTTCTTGTTTCCTTCTGAATTTAGTAATATGTTCTAACTAAGCAGTTCTAGATGAACCTGCTTGAGCAAGAGGCTGGACCAGATGTTCTCCAGATGTCCCTTCCAACCTCAACCATGCTGTGATTCTGTGAAGACCAGAATATTACTGGGATGTGAGTTGAAATGTTCTGTATATAAAAACAGTCACTCAGTAAAATTTGTTCATTTTTTTACAATTGTTGTAATTCACTTTCCCAATAAACCTGTACTATTATTTTGTGTTTGAACACGTAGTGGGAACTTACCCAAAACAAGGCTGTTAGTTCAACCTTCCAAAATAAAGAGGTGGGTTTGTTTGTATTTAAAAAATCCATTTATAAATGGCTATAAAGCATAAAAAAGTCATTGGCCCAGGGTGTTCTGATGCTGTGTCTGTGCCTCTCCAGTGCTGAGCTGTAGACCAAACACTTGAGTCCTGAGTACTTGGAGTTTTTAGTAAATACTGATCAAAAAACAATGGGGGGAAACAGCAGAAAAAGACGAATATATTTATTTTCAGGAAATTGTCTGACCTTGGTTTTGGTAATTACTAGTTCCAGAAGAAAAACATTTTATTCTTTGATTCGAGTCCTTCACTTTGAAGATTATTGTTATTTGCACATATCAGTCTTTGTTCACTTGTTGATACACACATAAGGTAAAGTTCTTGTTCCTTTAGTATTTCTAAATCCAAATTGTCTAACCTTCCACATTCTCATGAAGAGGCTTTGAATGATTTTTTTTCATGGAAATTCCAACTTAGGCTGGATGGCTCTTCTTAAGACAGGGGTTTATTTTGATTTTGGCGTGCAAAATTTAACAAACACATCATAATTAAATGTTTTTAAAGAGGTTCAGGATTTTGAATGGATGTGCTTAAATTCCTGAGTTGCCAATATCACTGCTATTACCAGGTGAAATTACTTGAGCTCTGGGGAAAGCCTTTGAATTCAGAGACTGAGTGAGAGACCAGAATTTAGCTTTTTGTCAGGGGAAAGGAGCATTTAAAACATGCCTACACTGGGATGGCAGCACGAGCAATATCATCAGCACAGCTTCTCACAGCAGCACGTGCAGAAACTGTAAATCTGCTGGGGGAGGGCTCAGCAAGGGCTGTGAATTCGAACACTTCTCTGAATTAACTGGAGCAGGGGAGGGATCCAGCGGTCATGAACCTGTCTCTGTTTCTCCTTGCTGCCTCCCAGAGTACTCTGGGACAAACTCTCCCTTTGTCTCAGTTTTCATTTGTTTTGGGAATAAAGGTAAAATGCTATTTAACTCTCAGTCTCAGGTGGGTAATATGTTCCTTTCCTTTTCCTTGTTTGAGAGGGATTTTTTTTTTTTTTACTTAAGAAAGGCATTTGTTCCTCTCCTAAAATTCCAAATGGTTTTCAGGGATGAAGGTGGAAAAAGAAAAAAATTGTCCCTATTACACTGAATGGTTTTCTCCCTTGAGCATCCCAAAGGTAGGAGACAAAATACAGCAATACTTTCTGCAAAAAACAAATGCTTGACTCTCAGCAGAGCACCATCTTGGCTTCATCAGTCAGGACACTACGAGGAGCAGCATGAGGCTTACACAAACAATCACACACTGCCACACATGCTCTGTGCTTGCCTCCTCACCCAAAGTTTGCTGCAAAACTTTCTGTTCAGCAGCTTGTCTTTTTAATATTCTGAAGAATATTTCTGTTCAGCTTGGAGGACTTCTGTAAAGGTGTTTCGGTTTTGTGAACAGTGAGTGCTTAAATTAATGTGAAATTAAATGAAAAAAGGGTTTTTTACAGTGAGGTATTCTTGCTCTGCTATTGCTCAACAAAGTGAAATGAGGACTGAGTCTCTGTAGTGATATATAGTATTTACTTAGTGTCAGATGTAGGTGTGGCCATCAGGGAAATTTGTTGCAACATATTTTTTCTTTCACAAAGTGCAATTATGAGTGATATTATTTGCAGTTAATTGAGACTGAGATTTCTTCAAATCTGCTCATCATTAGCTTCTATTTACCCTGCAGTGTTTTTTTTTTTTTTTTTTCCCCTTGAGAAGTACAGCTGAGTCTCAGTGCATTGCTATGGCAGTATAAAGTGATTGGAAAATCCCTGCAGCTGGCAGAGAGGGAAGCAGACTCTCCCTAAAATCTCCCTTCTGAGGTTTTTATTACTGGTCATGCTCAATAAATGACCTCATCACATGGTGCATATTTTGAGAGGGTTTACTGGGAAGAAGAGGTGCTCTTGGTGGCCTAAATAGCTGATTTGGGGGGGATAGAAGTGAGCTAAGCCTTTAGGATTCCTAAAATTGTGTCATGCACCAGTCTGTGAGAAAAAAGACCAAAATCTTGGAGTGAACAAGTAGATCAAACCTGTTACTTGTGAGGGCAAGGGAGTGCTGTGTTTCCAAGACATGTTGCAGTGGCAGAATTACAGCAGTACTAAATCCTGAGCATTCTTGCCCTGGGGTTCGAGTTTTCCACACCAGTGTTGGCTTCTCCCAGATCAGCTCGTGGTGTCTGGGATACCTGAGTGGGAACTGCAGGGTGAGATCCAGTTCTAGATAAAACAATATTATTATTTGTGTTGTTAATGAGCTGCCTTAGGATATCTCATTGTAAAAATGATTAAGAAACCACGACACAGAGTGGCTGTAGCCTGTTCCCTGTCATTTTGGGTTTCAAAACACTTGTTTTGTGTCTATGGCAAAAAATGGGGGAGTGGTAGTGGCATTGAATGAGAGGGCAAATTTAGCCTGAAGTATAGTTTCCTTTTGCCAAGAGCAAAGAAATTATAAAAACAAATTCTTGGCTGAAAACGTGAAAGGATAGGTTTGGAATGTTATCTTAAAGGACGTTACAATCCTGGAGCTTCCAGTCATACCCCAGATAAAGCACTTTGTTTATACATTACCCCATTTCACATACAATGCTTCTATGGGAGATGGGCTAGGAGGATTCATCCTGGGTTTGGAGGACAAAGAGTTTAATTAGAGGGTTTTTTTCTTTCTGTAATCTGCTGGTTTTATACATCACATATATAATCGACATTTTTGCAGCCGGTACTGGTTAAACTGTTCAAACAGATTCCACAGTGTTGTTCTAGGATTTACTCCCTTCCAGGAAGCTGAGAGACACTTTAGAAATCACAGTATTTGCATCACTGTGACCTGGAAATAATCCAGGAGAAAGTTTTTAATAACACCTTTACCATCCACTAAAGACTTTGAGCTTTTATCTTCGTGTTTTGTTTTAAAGAAAATGAGACTTTTGGAGCTGTGAGAATTAAATTGGTATTGCCACTTCTATATTGATAAATTACCTAAAGTTTTCCAGCAATATGGATACCTTCATGGCTGAGAGAGATCACAGTTTGAATAATGTTTTACTGAAAAGCCTCACTGCCTTACAGCAAGTGTTGACACTTCTCTTTGTTGTTGAAAACAAACCACAAAGGGCTAAATTTTGGGTTTGTGGGCTTTGATAATAAAAGAAAGAGAGTACAGTTCTGGCTTCCACTGAAGTTGACAGCAAAACTCCTGTTGTTTACACTAGCAGCAAGATTTCTCTATACAGCAAAGCCTGGGAGAGTTGCAGAAGATCTGTAAATATTTTTGAAATTCAATTTTTGGTTCTCCTAAGTGCTAAGGAAAAATTAGCTTTCTCCCTTGAATGCATGGCATTTTCACTTCTTCTAATTGTGCTTGGTAATTTGCTCTTACTTGTGCCTAATTTAAGGGCCTACAGAACAGAAGGTGTGGTCTTCTAAAATAAACTTGTATTGTTTTTGTGGGATCCACTTGATGCTTTGCACTTTTGCTTCAGCAGTAAAAGTGACTTGTGCTGACAGCTGGAGTAATTGGTGTGCATGGAATAAAACTGTCTTTGTTTTCTTGCTCCACTTCTAAAATTTAAGTGTATTCTTGCAGATCTAAGCTGAAATACGTAGATAAATTTTTGCTCTATGCCATAAAAATGGTTTATATGTTTTTCTGATGCTTGAATGTGCAGAAGACACATGTAATCATTATTGAAAGGTAAAAAAGAGAATGGGGCAGATTTGGAGGCAATGAATTTTATTTTTATATCCCATTCTTTCTCATTGTTTGTTATTTTTATAAGCTCTACTAGTCCTTTTTCCAACTCCCCTCAGAATTAATGAGAGCCAGAACAAGTACAAAGAGACTTGTGTAGATGTTTAAAAGATGAAACACTCTTTTCAGAGGTGACAAAGCTCTAACTTTAAAATGAGTCCTGCTAAGGGGCCATCTACTGGTGCAGCAGGTAGGCACTTGGTCTGAGGGGAGGTAGAGCTTTAAGCAAATGTCAATAGATGATGGTCCTGTCACAGTATCCATCACGATTTTTGCCTGATTTCACATTAGAACATTGTTAGAAAATATGGAGAATTGAATCAAATGCCACTGAAGATTGGGCATTTTCATAGTGATGAGCTCACTTTTGAATTTGACAAGCCACACACTTTGAAGATCACATTGCTTTGTTATTCTTTTCCCCTCACTGGTCATTTTTGCCATGTCATTACAAGCTGGCTATTACAAAAGTTCTTCTTTTGGTTTTTGGCTTTTCCTACAATGCTGTGGCAGAAGGTGAGGGGAGGATGTGTTTTTAATGCAGCACACTGGAGGCAGTGATAGTGATGCTGTTTGTGCTGTTTGGCAGTAGGAACGAGGTCCAAGGATCCTTTGCAGTGCTTCAGTTATTACCTATAGGAGCAGTGGTGTCTCTAACAATCACCACTGGCTGCAGCTCCGGGGGAGTCTCCCTCAGAATTTCCTTTGTTCCTTTATTGTTGGGATCCTTCTGTTCATGGCATAGGAAGGTTTCAGCCCAAAGTGGGGGCACAAGAAAAGTCGATGCTTTGTGACCCTTTGGAGAGACAGAAAAATACACAGCAACACGAGGACTTGAGGAGGCTTTTTGGCTGATCATTACTGATCATACTAAATTGGTATAAAGAACTACATGTGATAAATTTGGCAAAAAAACCTGGATTGTTTCCCTTGGCTGTGGGAGGAGGAAATCCCGAGACAACACCAAGGTACATGTCAGATATGCCCAGTATATTCAGGTTGCACAGCCAGAAAAAGAAATGTGTGTTCTTAACAGTGACTTAATTTTTGTGCCCTATGATGCTGGCTGACATTAGAAGCCTTTCAAAGAATCTTTGTTTAATTTCCATTCTTTCATGTAGAGTAGTGTTCTTCTGTGAAGCTATCTAGTTGAACCACATACATGGGGGATGAATGCTTTTGCCTAGAATGTAGCAAAGCTTGTGATCAGCAGAAGTGGAAAAACCCACATTCTTGCTGCCTGCTGGAATGCACAGCTGCATTCCCGGAAGAACCAGCCAGTCCAAAAACCTTCTCCTGTCTTTCTTTCTTTTCTTTGGCCTTGGGTTGGGTGACTACTTTTTGTTTGTGGGTTTCATTTGCAAGACTGCATCTCTGTTGTCATGCCCGTAGGTGCTGGGGTTTGTTCAGAGGAAGTGGTTCCTTGCTGGCACTTACTGAGAAACAAGAAAACAGCATTTCCTCTGTGTGTCACATCCCTGACAGGAGCAGGTAGCTAAAAGAACACGTTAAGTGTCCCTCCCTCTGAGCTGGGCATGCAAGTTGTATTCTGCAGTCTGAGATAAACATTGTTTCCTTGGATCGACCCAACAGCTTTGCTTTGAGATAAAATCCTCCGGCTGTTTGTCAACTTCACAACTACCAGACCGATCTGGCTCTGGAAGGAGTGAGGAGCTGCCCTGGCAGCTGCTGCTCCTGATGGATTTTAGTGTGGAGGCTTGCGTGTAGCAGGGGGACAGCAACGTAGAGGAGACAAAAAGGACAAAGAAAACATTTATGTAAGAGGATTTAGAGCAAGACTGAGTGCCACACAGAGACTAAAGGCACAGCACAAGGATCTGAAATCCTGGGTAGTTGCTGCTGTTTTCACAAGTCTGTGCTGTCAGTGGAGCTGTAGAATTTTGCAGCAAAAAGCAAAACACAAATTATTTTAAAGTATCCTAACTAGAGTTAGAGTGCTTTAAAATAATTTATTGTAAAGTCATATTTTCTCCTTTAAGCAGATAAAGTTGTCATTCTTTCCAAATTAAAAGAACTGCAAAAAATAAAAAAGGAATCTCTATTCCAGTGCACTGTGCTGTCACTCACAGAACTGTAGTTTTCAGTTCCCTTCTTTGAGTTGCAGAGAAATACTTATTGTCTAAACTGAGATAATTTTATAGATTTCTAAAATCTGCATTTTCTCTCATGTCCCTCTCCCTGCAATTTCAGGCATCCAGAGAAAACCTAAAACTTTGAAATAAATCTTCAAATGCTGCAGAAGGCTGAGCATAGTTTTTACTACATATCTTTGCAATTAAAACTAATTTACTGCCCTGTGAGATGGGGGAAATGTGCAAGGTACTCCTTGGGTAAGTACAGCACAATAAGAAAAGCAGAGCTGTTCTGTAAAAGTTATCTGCTCGTATTCAACAATTATCAGGGTCATTCTTACAGCTACATACCGCAGAGCATTAATTAATGGGGCTGCAGCTGGTGGTACCACTTTGGCTGCTCCAGCCCAGCCTCTTATTCCATATTTCTCAGGTTTGTATGACCAGTCTTGGACCACATCCCATCACTTTTTTTCCCCAAAGTACAAAAAGTACTTAAGTCTCTACTGGAAAACTGCCAGGCTTTCATAAAAAGAACAGAGCTGTCATTTCTTTGCTATTTTTATCTCCTCTGCCAAAAAAGACACCAAGTTGCATTGGCAGTTGTATATTTTAAATTGCTTTCTCTGTTGAGCTTCTCGGGTCAGACCCCAGGCTTTCCTGCAGTCCAGCATGTGAATTTTGGGGCACTGGATTACTTTAGGCAATGATTCCTACACACAGCAACACTGCACTTCTCGATTTCCTAAATGTCAGGAGGCACAGGAGTTTGAAAAAGAGCTGGTGGGGCAGGTGTATGGAGAAAAGGCTGTGCTAAAAATCTGTTTCCAGTCACAGTGCCTTTTGCACCAGGAGGGTGCAGTCGTGACTGGGTTTGGCACAGTGGCAAGATTCCCCTGGAATTGCCTTTCCTGGAGCCAGGATCTCAAGGACTGGAGTGGGTAGAGTGGTTCTGTCCTCCTGTGGTTTGTGTAATCCTGCTGTGAAAGCCAAGTCACTTCATCCCCTCTGGGGCAGGTTTTATTCCTCAGGAGTTCTTGGAGCGGAAGCAGAAAGGAGGGAAATCTGCTCTCATTGCTTTATGTCCTTTCAGCATAGAAGGCAATTCCACACAATTCTAATGGAATTCTAAAGATGGAGTTAGCTGCCAAAAGCATTTAAAAATATTGTATGAAAGCCCAAAAAACTCACTTTGGCAATGCTTTTAATTCTGATGAATTGTCATTTAAGATACTACTTTGGACTGTGAGAGGTAAGATTTCATTGCCAAAATACAGTCTGTTCCTGCAAAGACTGACTCTTGAATTTAAATTTGAATGAATAATATGAGTGGCCTCTACTGTAATTGCTACAGCCTAATTTGGGATGTGTATAAAGCTTGTGGGATTAAAACTTTTTGGAGGGTGTTATTAATGCAAACACAATCCTCAGCTCCAAACTGCCTTGGAAATATTTGCATTTAGTAGTACAGCAGCTCAGTGTTTATTTTTACTGTAACCTATAATGTTGCTTATTGTCTCATATATATGTATATATATAATCGATATAGGTATGGAAACATAAGCAGATAAATATCTGAAAAACCACCGAAATCACTGGAATAGAGAGAGGTGGGGAAAGGCTTCATGAAAGCTGTCCTACCACAGGAAACACAGTTTGCTGTAAAGTACTCAGTGGTGAAAAATGTAACCACACTTATTCTCTACTGTTTGAAATATTCCTTTCTCCCTCCTCCCCCTACATTCCCCTGCATCCTCAAAATCCTTATAACAGCAGGCTTTTTTAAGGTCACTTTGATCAGACAGTTCCTACTGTGGAAAGTTTTGTAGTTGAACACCTGTTTTACATACATAAAGATGAACTAACTTTCATACTTAGGAAAAGGCTTCATCATCTTTGGTATTGATGCCAAATAGAACACAGCTAGAGATTCCTCTGCTTCAAAATGGAGAGTGAACTTTTGAGAATTTACAGTGGTATTGACAAGCAGCACATGTCTTTGGCACTCTTTGCAAAGTGCAGTATCTGCAAGGTAGCTGGCAATACCCTAAAGAGGATTAGCAATTAGAAAATTAGAGGGATGGTAGATACAAAATCTGATACAACTTCTTACATGCTGCTTTAAATCTTTTACTGGGACCACACTGTAAGGAAGCAGATCTTTCAGCTCTTAACCCACCTGCAAAGCAAACACTCTGGCTTTTATTGCCTTTTTTAATTCAATCTGCTCTATGCCAGCTTCTGTTAATACAAAATTTGGTACTCCGAGTTGAGAGCTCTTTTGCCTTCCTCCACATCAATCAGCTAATCCAAGCCCTGGGCAGCCTGCCTTCCCCACACACAAGTGCTGAGAGAAGTGATACTTGAGGGAGCTTGCAGGTTTGGTGCTTTAACTGAGCAGTGATTTATGGATTTTGACTGAGGTCATTGCTTGGCACATAGTGATGACCGATTTGATGGATTAAGAACTCAAGCAACTCAAGGGCCCTTAACATTTGTAACCAATCATAATCTGGCTGGCAATGACCACAACAAAAAGCCCCACATATTCTTCTTTGGATCTATTTTAAATTAGTTTAGCTTTCTTTTCTTCTTGGAGACCTACTGCTGCCATTAGATACTCTTTGATTTGGTTCCAAGGATGGGTCAGAGTCACATTTTTCTTTGACAAACCTATTTTGGTCCCCTCACTGATGTACACTGCCGAGAGTTGCACGTTTCTTTTCCGTCTGCTATTGCATTACCACATCAAGGAGAGCTGCAGGACAGGCAGGAGGGTTTTACACAGTGTCAGGGGGTGCACATGGGCTACTCCTGTGTCATGTGAAGAAGCAGGTCCTGTTTAACAGCACCTCAGATATCACCAGTTCATCAGTGATGTGTGTAAGGCAGAGTGCTTCAGAAACAGCATTAGAAAGGCTCTACTGCACTAAAGGATTGGAGAAGCTCTGAATAAGGGAAACTCTATGAATATGCATTGTTCACATATTTAAAATTAAGCCTAGTCAGGAACAAAATAGTGAGATCAACTGCAGTTCTCTGCCAGGCTGATACTAATGCCAGTGAAGGTGTAATACTCTGTGACTTTGCTATTGGACCCCTTTAAAATTAGGCTTTGAAAGATGTCTTTGCTATGTTAAAAGTGTCTTTCTGTACCACATGGCTGGGAAGGAGATATTTCTACCATATTTACTGTAGGCAACTCAAACAACAGCAGTAAGAATCAATACTAATCAATACTTACATAGCACTTTTTGCCCACTGAAATAGCATCTCTTGCACAGCAAAGTCCTGTTTTATTCAGGCAGTCTTGTTCTGAAAGTGATTTATTTTTCCTCTATGGTATTTCACAATCCCAAGTGTTTATTAGAATATTGGTATGTCTTTTGGGTTTTATTCTTCTCTGTTACATTTTAAATTACTGAAATATAGGTTGAAAATAAGTTACCTAAATAATTATTTTTTTCTGTTTTATTCTGTGCCAATGCCTTGGAACCATGCTGATGGCTCCCTCTCCAGTGATACAGGCTGTATAAATGTAGGAAAAAGTGCTTCAGACAGAGCAAAAATATATTTCTATGGGGTGCAGAGGAAGACAAATCCCAGGAAGGCTGTTCTTTTGCTCAGTGCACCTCTTTCAGAGTGACTTGCATGGATGAACATGTTCTTTCCTGAGAAAATCCTCTAGCTCAAGAATTGTGTGTTCAATGCTCCTGAGCTAAAAATCCATGCTGGAAACATCAGCATGTACATGCAGTGCTCCTGAGCTGGAATTCCATGCTGGGAACATTAACATGTCCATGCCACGCTCCTGAGCTGGAATTCCATGCTGGGAACATTAACATGTACATGCAGTGCTCCTGAGCTGGAATTCCATGCTGGGAACATCAATATGTACCTTAAACACTTTTGGGCTCCAGCACATCTGTCCCCTAGAGCTAAGAATCCTCCTCCCAGAACGCCTCAGATCTGGATGTTCATGTTGGGAAGTGCACATCCTCCGTCCTGCAGATGCAGGAGGGAACCAAGCACTCTTTGACTGTGGCCATACAATCTGCTGGGAGAGAGAGCTGGGACCAAGACCTGCTGCCTGGTAACCTACTCACCTCTGCTTTATTCACAAAAGGGTGGGGATGAAATGAGTTTTCTTCAGATCGCCAAAAATGTCATCAGACTCCAGAGATCTCCAAGCCTAAACTGTCTCCAATGCCTTCTCATGAGTCCAGGGCCTCACCTCTTCCCCTCTGTGCAGCTGCCAAAACCTCTTGCTTCTTTTCACTGACAGCTTCACCAGTGCAGCTGTGTATTTTCAATGAGTAGCACTAGGAAAATTTGGGGATGGAATATAATTAAATTTTTAAAACCCACAGGAAAGTTTCTGGTTTGAACATATTAGTCACTCAAGTTGAATTAAAGCTTTGTTTCTAAGGAAATTACCTGATGCTACCACAGAAGGTCCAGAGAGCTGCAGGATGATCTCTGCTTTGCTGACATCACTGTCATTCACATCCTGATTTGAATCCATAAGAAAACCAAGGTGCTGAAGGCCAGTGACAGATTCATGGAAGGATTTGTGTCAGAACCAATTTGGATCTTGGGAGCTTTTGGTTACAGTTGCTGTGCAGAGAGCCATGGCAGCATTTCCTGTGTGAAGCACAGCAAAATTCCACCTCTCCTTGTCATCTGATGAAGTGAAGGTAAATATTAAATGCACTTCAATTGTGAGCTATTCTGAGCTAGGATTCATGCAAGTCTTGTTAAGCAGAAAAAAAATAATGCTTCAAATGCCTTCTAATCTCCTTTATTTTTTTTTCAAGCAGCCCTAGGTGCTGCTGCATAGAGCTAGGTCTGCTGCTGAGGCACACCCCTGTGGAATCCTGCTTGCTTCCTAAGCAAGGGATTCTTTAGCTCATATGGGGCATTTTCATAGCTGGTGTCTCTTCCTGTATCTATTTTGAACACATGGGAAGTCAGTGCTGCATTATATAAGGCACTGACATATGAGACACTGATATACTCTGAATTTATTTGCTGGCTGCAGAGTTGTTTAGCCCTGTCAGAGTCTTTGTCTGGACTAAAGGAAATCTAAGAACACAAGTGCCAGATGAGTGGAGATAATATAAAATTATCTGGGCATTCTTGGGCCTACAGCTCTCACATGCTCAGCTGTAGCCCTGTGAATGTGTCAGTTCAAATGGAAGGCCAGCAATGGGAAAGAATTGCACCCAGCTTTGACCACCAACAAAGCACCTGTGGATTCTCTGGTGTGAAAGGTCATTCCTCTCCACCATGGCCACCTTATGGCTTTATCTTTTTTCCTTACACCACCCATTAGGTGGCAGCTAGAGAACAAAGATATGTCTGGCATACTCTGGACACGAGATGATGGCAGGAAAGTGAGTACAGCCATCTCCCACAGCCACTTCCCCCCAGACCTCTTTGCACTGCTCCACATTCCTGAAACAGCTCTGCTTCTCTTCAGCAAAGACTTTTGGCTTCACTGTTAGAGGTCCAGGTCAGCTCCATGAGAGAGTTTGCATGGTCCTTTCTGGCTACTGCATCTTAACTTTCCCCTTAGCTCTGCAGAATACAGAAACCCGAGTGATAAAACTGCTCATGGGCAAATTCTGCTTCTTTTCTCAGATGGTGCTGCTCGTTATAGCTGAATTCAATGATCAGGATCCTTTTCCTCTTTGCAAGGCAATGTGCTCTGGCTGCTTATTCTGAGAGAGATCTGGGCACCTACCAGTATTTTTCGTTCTCTTCTATTCCCACATCTCAATTGCAATTAAGAAGGCACCCCAGAGGTCCTCTGGAAGCCACATGGTAACTCAGGGCCAGGTTTTCAGGACAAGCTATAGGAGATACCTTCAGATGGTTTAGGCAGACACAACACTGGGATGGGAAAATTTATCAGGAAGATTTAGCCCCAGGTGTTTCTAGTCCCACCCTGTAGCTGGCAAATCACTGAAGAATGGTCCAAACTTCTCCCTCCCATGGGTATTGAACCTGCTCTCTGGGAACCTCAGCCACTACTGGTATTGGGAGCAAACCACAGGGGAGTTAAATTTCTGCACAAAAAAAAAAAAATTGTAAGCAGGAAAGGCTTTCCAAGAGTTTGTACCACTCCTTCAGGGATTTTTTTTAAGAAATAACAGCTGGAGTTTTAAGTGACAGTTACTGATCTGATAGACAATAGAACTCCTAATTTTGATAATTCTGTTTCTGTCCTTGCCAACACCTTGTTAATGGTTGGGTCTCTGCCCTACCTGGAGCAAAACTGGAGCTGATTTTGGATATCACTCATGTTTAATGACATTCAGGAATGAAGGGTACCATGCTGATGTCACAGGTCTTGTCACATGGGAAAAACTGGGAAATTTTCCTTGTAAGACTTTGTATTCTCAAGTGACCTAGGTACTTTCATATTACCTAGTCAGCTTTTGACAGAGCAAGGAATTGATACATAGCTCACAAATACATCTGTCTGTGGTGGTTTCTGTCAACTGGGCTATTTCTTTTGTGGTGTCCTCTTGTATATGTCACAGGACAACTTTTTATGGGGTCCTTTATAGGAAAAGGAGGAGAATCAGTTTACATCCCACTTAGAAAAAAATGGCATCAAACAACTTCTTCAAAGTCCAGCACATTTCCCTAAGCACAAGTAAAATCCTAAACTGTTAAATCAATCCCAACTAATTCAGCATTTAGTAAACTCTGTCCTTACTCACACGTTCTACCATTCCCAAGCAGAGTAAAACATAGGAGACAATGGTGCAGATGAAAAGAAACAGAAAATATCCCTCTTTGGAAGGAGACAAGTTCTCCTCTGGTACATTTAAAGCAACCTGATGTTTGCACCTCTAGATTGATGTTATTATGCATGTTTTCCTTCCTCCATCCATGTACATGTTTGGTTCAGCTTGCTGAGGACTGATCGAATCTTCTCCCTGCACAAGCCCCCATGGGAGGAGACAGGATCCAAAATGCCAGTATTAGAAAATGCAGTATTGACAGGCTGTGCAAATAACTTCTTTTAGTGGTTTCTTGGCTGAACTGTAATACTGAGAAACAAGTTGTTCTGTGACAGTGGAACTAATGAATCCTGGCTGCCTGGATTTCAATCCTTGCCTCCCAGCTCTTTGCCCACCCCTCCATGTCCCCTGTGAATCCCTCCCCTCCAGCTACCTTTGCTTCTCTTCCTTCTCCCCTCCCCAGATAACAGCTGGGCAATGGTAGCACGGATTGCAGCTTGCTCTGATGAGGAACTGGCCAGGGGGAGCAAACTGCAAAGAACTGCTGAGCTCACTTGGCACAGCTTCTTTAGTTGGGGCACTGGTGTAGGTCCCCCTTTTTCTGTTGAGCTGCCAGCTCCCTGAACTTTGTGCTCACTCAGCTTTGCTGGGAATGTCATGTCTGTCCAGAATTTGGCTGAAACAGGTCTGAGGTTGAGAAGTTATTTGAGAGACAGATGGACTGGCAGTGTAATCACACAAGCCTCATTTCCTAGGGGAACCTGCCTTCAAATGCTTTGCTTGAACCAAGATAAAGTGGTTTTGCTTTGTTTTCCAAGACTTGTTAACTGCTTGGATTAAACTAAATATATGTATTAAATGATACTGTAAGCATGTGAGTACTCTTCTGCTAGTTTATGCTTTTTTTTTTAATAGCAGTGGATTTATTTCTTTACATATTTTACAAGCAAAGCATGGCACAGCTAGCCCTGCCTAGTTTATATGTTTATGTTGGCTTCACATAACTTTTGATGTCATGATGCTATTTATTTTATATCCCTCTTCTCTTCCTCTGCATTTGATGGATAACCCAAACGTTGCTGTCTTTATGGAAGAAAGACACCATGTCTTTGAGCACTTGCTGACTCTTATTAGTCCAAAGGTATTTTTTCCCCACTTCAGTATGGTTCCAAGTGTTTCAGCTTTACTTAATACAGAAGATCAAAAATTATAAGGAAATGGCTGAGTACACTGTAAGTATTAATAAACTTTAGAAATAACAAGCCCTAGTTTGACATTTCCTTGAATAGGCATTGTGTCCAGTCACTCTCTTTGGATAGACACAATTGAACACTGGGATAGAGTCTTTTTGCACATGGTACCATATAATATTTAATGATAAAGGTATTTAGTTTTCCTCCTTATGACTATAGCAGCCATCAATATTAATAGACGTCTCATCCTCATTAAAAAAAAAAAAAGACTCCTAAATTTATATCTCATTCACAAGGTCCATTTTGTATCAAATGTTTATCTTCTTCTTCTTAACTCATTCTAGAGTTATGACCAGGACTTTGTACTGCACTGCAGGGCATTAAGTACAGAGACACAACACAATTAGGATTTCTTTTCTGACCAAGGAGCTCTGTACTGTAATATAGAAAGAACAATAATAAAAAGATAACTTCAGAGGGCCATCAATGCTATCATAAGCTATCTAACTTTAGAGTCAAAAGAGTTGTGCAAACTATGAAAAGGATGCAACCGGCAAAATTAGCAGAAACTCAGAATTGTGTTGAAATCCAGGCCCTAATTTCATAGTACCAGAAGTTAAGGTAAGCTGGGAATATTTTCTAATAATCACTTTTCATCTGCTGCTGTTTTTTGTTTGTACCTCGGAACCCTGGTGTCAGACCAATGCCTGTTTTAAACACTGTATAAACACAGAACAAAATGAAGATTCTTGCATTTAAGGATTGTGAATTCTCGTAGAATACATCATTGCTTTGAAACCCATCAGTCATGACACTATCAACTATTAATCTATTCAGTAAACTGTATTTTGTCCTTTCATCTGTATTAATTTCCAGATCTCATTCAGAAACATCTTTCTCCTGCATATATATCTAATTTTTGTCTTGTATTTAATTTAATGCATTGTGTGAATGTACTAAAAGAAGTTATACTTTGAGAGAATTATGTGATTGCTCCATCCTGCAGGTGAGTTTTAGTGCATTAGCTTTGCCATGCAAGAGCAAAGAGATGATTATTGAGGCAGCTGAAAAGGAAATGTGGATTAGTAGGTTATACTGTCTTTTATCATTACTGCATTCAAATCTAGTCTTGACTGCATTAAATGCTTCATTGTGACACTGCTGGCTGCTTGGTGCCTGGTAAATGAAGTTCACAGGGTAAATCCTGCTCAGGGGAATAGCCAAACTTGATGCTAATTGCCAACTTTGTTGCCATGGTTATGCAGAACAAACATCTCCCTAACCCCCTGGGCAGGAATCAGGCATAGCACAAAGGTAGCTAATTTACTGCTTTGAATAGAAATAGGCTGAAGAGAAAGCTTTGGTCAGCAAGAGTTTCTAATCCAGTTCCAGTCATCAAGCATCCCGTGTAGAGAAGTGATCTTGCAGCTTACAAGCTGTTAAAGCTGACACACAGTTCTGTTTGTGTTTTCTCTATTACAAATATCAAGCCCATTTGCATTTTCTGTTCCAAAATTTGACAGAGAAGAGACAAAGTTTGGCCATGGAATCATTTCTACACATCCTTTTGGTGCCCTTGTTAATGCCTAGAGGGTTAGTTTAGGGAAAATGTGTTGCATTGTTATCCACCTGCTCAGCTCTCCAGTTTCTCCCAGTGGTGCTGAACTGTACAATGAAAACATCAGAGAGTTTTGGCATGTTCTGGTGTCCCCAGCTAAGTCATGGCTAAACACTCGTGTCTGCTGGATGTCCCTGTGTTGATAACAGCAAATGGAGCTCCCAGTAAAAGTGGGTGAGCCACAGAGATAGGAGAGAGCTTGGCTGCTGCTTCTGAAGGAAAGAGAGAGAGAGCAGAATGAAGATCTAAACTGAGACAATAAAGACCAGGGCACACGTGGAAGGCCAGAGCAGTTGGTGAGGGGCTGGGAAGCTCCTGGTGGGCTGGACAGAGGACCACTGTCCTTTAGGGACACTGTCTCCTTCTCCCAGCTATAACTGCAATCCCTACTTCTCCAGTTCTGCTGGCTGCAAGAGCAAACTTGGTAAATGCAAATGAGATGAAGCTGAGATGATTTTGACATTTTGTCCCACTTGCTTTGACAAGATCCTTTTTGGCCTGTGCTTGGAGGGGGTGCTGTTCACAGCCACTGGTGCTCACAGCAGTAAAGGGGATCCATAAACTTTATGCCTCCAGCTGATGAGGGCAAAACTGACTCTATCAACTGGCAGCCATGCATGTTCTGCCAGCAAACTACACAAAAATATATTCTTAATTAACTTCTTCAGCTATAAAGGCCATTTAAATGACATATGACTTTCAAAACAAGATATTCTATGGGGTCCATATATCTCTCCCCACTCCTATGTTTGCTTTTCCTGCTTTAGCATTTGACATTAATGTCTGTCATTGAACATCTCAACCTTTGTACCTTTCTCATGGGAGACACAGATCATAGTGTTCAAGCTTTGCAATTTGGCATTGCTGGCGGGTTTTTTTCCACCACAAATGTTTCTGAAGGTCCTAATGACATTTCAGCAAGTTTTGGAGGAAAGAATCATTAGGAATAGAATAAAAGAAAAATCCCTTGTTGATCTGAAGTACTCTCTGAGTAAGTTCTGAGAAGTTTAAATTCAGACATGGAATCCAACCTTTGCATTTGCACTAGAAGTGAGACTATTTGCAGTTACTGTTTAAAAGAAACACAGTGTTGAAATCTTTAGACAAAAGGTTTCGGGTTTGTTCCGCGGAGGGATGACTATTGATCAAAAATACATTCTATGTGTTTCCAGTTTAGTGAGGCACACTCATTTCCAAGACCAAAACTGCTGTCTTTTTATTTTTACAGTCTTTGTTTGAACTGAGATCCACATTCATTGTTACTGAGCTTTAATAATCTAAGGGTCACTTGAAGGGCTTTTGTTTGAGAGACCTTTCAAGCCAAGCCAAGGCAGCAGTTTAGAGAACGTTTCTTGTTTGTAGACAAAAATATATTAAAACAACCAAGGGAGCTATTACTCTTCCACATAATTATTTTTAATGTCTCATTGGACATGTATGAAATGCCTTTCAGTTCCTGTGGGAGAATTACTTTTTTGCCTTTTGCAGCGTAGCTTTTGTTAAATTTCTGCACTGCTTTTCCATTGAGCAATGCTCACCCCAGAAGACTTTATAAACACGAGCAGTATCTCCAGGAATATGCTTCCAACATAATCCACAGAAGTACTTAGAGATTTGTCAGCAGTCATGGGCCTGATACCTTGCATACCTTGTGCCATGTATTTTTTTTCTGGCCACAGTCAGGGGAGAACGTGACCCCAGTTCACAGTGGGAGAAGTCAGAGAACAGCCAGGAGTCCTGCAGGAGATGAGGCAGGGCCATGTGCTGCAGCAGCCCATGGGGAGGGCAGGAGGGCTAAGGCTCTCTTCACCCCTTTTTTTCCCTAGTAAATATATGCCAGGGAATCAGAGCACCTTGTGTCTTTGGAATAAAAACGGTTGGCAAATGTTCTGTGCTGTGAAGGTCCTTTCAGTTACCTGGGGAAGACTGGAATGGTGTGAATCCTTTTTTCTTAAGACTGGAATGCATTTGTGGGGAGGAGAACAAGCACAGAAGCTGAGGAAAGAGGGGAAGAGTAGCTTTATGGAAAGACAGAAACCATCCTGAAAAAATGTAATTCCAGTAAAAATATTGGGGCTTGGCTTGGGAAGTGCATGTTTTGTGCCATTTATGCTCCACAGAGGTCCAGGCTTGGCAGGGATGTCTTCTCCTGTTGGGTATTCATGATCCTTTAAATCTGCCAGTTGCCTTTTTCATTTTGAAAGATGCCCAGATGTTTCTTGCTCAGATGTTGAGAGCTCCCACAGATCACATAGTAGCTGTCTTATTTCTGCAGCCATTGCCCTTTTCCTGGGCACGGTGAAACTTTCAGTAATCCCAAATGGTCCTTACACAAACACACCCCATCATCCATGTCTCATCATAAAGCTCATAAATGGGTATCTAGACAACTGTACTTGCTAACTGGATGTAAACCCAATTCCAAATATATAGTTCTCCCAGGTCTCAAAGAGATAAATTTCTGTATTCATCATCCTCAGGTGACTGAACTTGAACTCTTTCAAACTAAGCTTATAAAATTTTAAGTTACGTAGATGAAGTATGATTTGCAAAATGCTCTGGTTTGTCGAATGATCTTGCCTTGTTTGTGGATGAAACCCACATTCTGGCAGTTTCTAGCAGGGAAAGGCTGTGGAAGCTGCATCTTTGAGCAGGATATGATGATAGGAGCAAATTATTGTAACTCTGTAACACAGGGATGTTCTAACATCTGAAGTATGAATTGCTCAACAGTATGTGATTTAGTTGTATAAAAAGTTGCCTTTACATGAACTGCAGTATACATCTTGGAACAATAATTATGTTGTAGCTCAAGAATATATTGTAAGAATGTAAGGGTAGTGCGTACTTACCAGGATCTGCCTGATGTCACAGTGGCAGAACACTTCTAAAATATTTTGTACATAAAAATCACTGCAGATATGTACCTAACAACATATTCCTTGAGATGAGGACCATAAAGCAAACTTGGGCTTATTTTTTAATATATCTTTACTTGAGGGCTTCCTGTGAAGTTGATCTTTCAGTGTCATCCAAAGTTCCCTGTCCTGATTTGACAATTTTATGGCTTTGAACTCTCACTCAGTTGTTCAAGGTGATTTAATCATTGGTTTGCTTGTCTCTACATTTAGAGACTGCCAAATATAATTGTTTGTAGAATATCTGTTCAATTTGGAGTGCTTCTATTCAGCAGGGGTGCTGTTAGAAGCACAGTGGGAAAGTGGGAAGGACTAAATACGTGCAGCCTGAATAAGGGATGGGGAAAGCTTGGATGAAAGAATATAGTGGTCTATATGTAACTGAAACATGGAAGCATGAGAGAGACAGAAGAATTATGTGGAGTTTGGCAGGAGGATGTAATGAGTAATAGATGGAATGATGAAGGGGAAATAAAATCGGCTGGATGAAGAAAAGCTTCCTGACCACGAGATCTTGTTTGATTACTGAGGTTTCCCAGAGGACTTCTGTGATTTGGGAAAAGTTGTACAAGACGGTTCAGAGCCTCACAATGCACAGCTCTTAGTCACCTAATAACGTGGCATCCAGCAGTGGATAGTGCTTCCTTCTTTCATCTGTGTTTGAGGTTCCTTGGATTCCTTGGATTTGCTGGGCAGGCCTGAGCATCTCTTGAGTGCTGGCTGGCCTCTGGCTTCTCTTTTAGTTTTTATTATCTAAATAATATTACAGGTCTTGAAGAAAATCTACCTCCTCAGAGCTTGTGCATGCAAATCTACCTCCTCTGAGGTTGTGGAGTTTTTCCTGGTTCTTTGATGCTAAAGGCAGGAGACTGCAAGGTTGGATTGAGCTGTCCAAAGGATCTCTGAAGATGCATTAGGTGGCAATTGCAAATGCTTTTGTCCTCAGAACTCTGAGCCCAACCCTTTACAATAACTGCATTGATATTACTGATACACAGTGTTGGAGTGAAGCATGTTACAAGTGTTAAATACTCTGAAATCTGTATTTGGCCAGAGAACTTATCCAACTGATTCAAGAACTTTCATTCCATGATAAAGCAGATGTAACTATTATGGGGTGTTCATGTTACCCAATCATAGAATTATTTCATTATAGATCTGGTGTTTGGCTAAAGCTGACTCCAGTAGTTCCTCTGAGAGAAGTTTATCGGATGATAAATTAAGTGTGTTTTTAGCTGATATCCAACCAATTTGCTGAACTTATTTTGACTTCTGCCCAGAGGTTCTGAGAGTAGGTTATAACTGAGAGTCCATTTGGGTTTGAGCATTTAGGAAAGAAGCATTCAAAAACCCAGAGGCAGTAAAGACCCCATGGCTTCTATAAACTGGGGAGCTCAGATCATGAAGCCAGAAAAATGGGTTGACAGGCTGCTTTCCTGGAGAGTCTCTTCTGCTTGGCCTTTAAGTACATCCCTTGCTTTCAGGCAGCTTCTCAGAGCAGTAGGACCCATTTCCTCAAAAGCACATAGAAACTGCAAAGGCTGCTGCTGCTCAGGGTGAAACTGAACTAAACTGGGATCAGCACTGTTCAACATCTCAGTGACATGGACAGTGGGATAGAGGGCACCCTCAGCGAGTTGGCTGAAAACACCAAGCTGTGTGCTGCAGTGGGCACGCTGGAGGGCAGGGATGCCATCCAGAGGGACACTGACACCCTGGAGAGGCTCAGGAGAACCTCATGGAGCTCAGCAGGGCCAGGAGCCAGGTCCTGCACCTGGGCTGGGGCAATGGCCAGCACAAACACAGGCTGGGCTGGGAATGGATGGAGAACAGCCCTGAGGAGAAGGGCTGGGGGTGTTGGTTGGCAGGAGCTCAACAGGAGCCAGCAATGTGCACTCACAGCCCAGAAAGGCAAATGTGCCCTGGGCTGCATCCAGAGCACCGTGAGCAGCAGGGCAAGGGAGGGGATCCTGCCCCTCTGCTCTGCTCTGCTCTGCTGAGAGCCCACCCGGAGCTCTGCATCCAGCTCTGGGGCACCCAACAAAAATTGGGCACAGAGCTGCTGGACTGAGTCCAGAGGAGGCCACAAAGATGCTCAGAGGGCTGGAGCACCTCTCCTGTGAAGACAGGCTGAGCTATCCAGGTTATTCAGCCTGGAGAGGAGAAGGCTCTGGAGGGACCTTCCAGCAGCTTTCCAGCTCCTAAAGGGGTTAGAAGAGAGCTGGAGAGGGGCTTTTCACAAGGGCATGGAGAAGCAGGACTAGGGGAATGGCTACACACTGGCAGAGGGCAGGGTTAAACTGGTTATTAGAAAGAAGTTCTTTAGTGTGAGGGTGGTGAGACCCTGGCACGAGTCGCCCAGAGAAGCTGTGGCTGCCCCATTCCAGGAAGAGTTCAAGGCCAGGGGCTTGGAACAACTTCATGGACTGGGAGGTGTCCCTGCCCATGCCAGGAGGTTTGGAATGAGATCTTTGTGGCCATTTCCAACCCAAAGCATTCTGTGATTCTAAATATTGCTAAGAACTCGATTTTGAAACTGCACATAATCTAATGTCTACTTTACTCCTGAAAACTTCCACAGTTTTGAGCTGTGGAAGCCCTGAATTTTGAAACAAATCACACAGAAATGTGAGATCTTTCATTCAAGTTCATCCACAAATAAATTTTAAAAATTTTTCTTGTGAAGATAGTCCTTCTTTGAAATATCTTCTTACTTGAGTTTAATATTTATTATCTCATGGGTGCATGATTAACTCCGTATCAGTAGGTACATAACTTGTACAGTCTGAGATCTATCTAATGTCTACCAAAGGAAAAAAAATAAATCATTTAGATCTGGAACAGTGATCACAATGGAAGTTTCATTTGCAAAGGATTTATGGGGACTTGAAGTGAGCATTATGTTTTGAATAAATGCACCATTGACCAGTATCAGATTTCCGTATGCTTTATCTTGTTTTTCCTAAGCAACTGCTCATAAACTTTTTTAATATCTTGACTAGCATGATGGTGCTACTTGCAAATCTGTTCATAGAGCTATTAATCTATGATACTGCAGTCTAGAGAAAGGAATCACACTTACTTGCTCATTCCTTTCACTATTTCATTTAAAAAACATAAATAACAAGTTGACAAGGTTCCTTTGTGCTTCTTTCTTTTTGACTAATATGTGATAAATATATCAGGAAAGGTTTGTCAAGACATCACAAAGTAGGTCTTAGTTCCGATCTGAACTTTATTGAACTCTGCTTTCATGTAATAGGAAGAAAAACAAGCAGTAGATTTGATCAGTCTGCACCCATGAGTCAACAGCTACAGCAAACCCTCGGTGCTTTTAATTCCTGTGTCATAGCAGTACTCAGATGAATTTAGTGCAATCAAACAGACATAAAATCTGAAGGGAAAGGAATGTCCTGCATCTCATGAAGAAGAAATTTGACTTCTAAGGCAAGTTCAACACGTGGGTTCCCTCCCTCCTCTCCTTTCTTCTCCCACCTCTCCCTGCAGCTCCCTACACAGCTCATCTCAGCATGAGCTTCGTGGGACAGTGGCAGTGGGGACAGCAGAGGCTGCAGCTGGACAGTGATGGTCACAAATCTGAAAACAGTGACAGCTGCAGCCCATCTGAATTGTATCTGATACTGTGGATTCTGCCCCTGCTTGCAGCAGATCTCTCTTGGGTTGATGCCCTGAAACCATGGACTTTTCATTTGGCCTTTCACACTTATGTCCAGACCAGATATCCCACACCCACACAAGGCAGAGAGAGGCTGCCTGTAAACCTTCAGGTTTGACCAAAAGCCACATTGAGTGGGAAGCCTCGGAATTAAGAATTGGGAAAACTCTTGTTTCAGCTGGGGGTGCGTTTTTGCTGCCTGTTGCTTTCAGCCATCCAGAGGAGTAAAATGAGCTTCTCTACCTCATGTGTATTGCTGCCATCCACACGTATCGGTACGTGCAGTCCAGAGAGAGAAGAGGCACACACACCTTCATGTAGCTGTGGTTACGAAGAACTGGGTTTGCTCCGTTTCTAAGGAAGCCAAAGGGCTGTGCTGGGGGCTGGGGGCAGTGGAATGTCTGCCCAGGCTACAAAGGAAGGAGCCGTGGGTGTTGGCTGTGCTGTGCTGTGCTGCTGGGGATGGGAGGAGGGACTCGCCGTGTTGCAACAGCTCTCCAGCTCCAGCCCTGCCACCCCCTCACAGGTCACATCACTGACACATCACACAGAGCTGTGCTGCAAAATGCAACCATCTGCCTTTCTTTGCTTACCCAAGCACTCCACAAATATTGCTGGAGTCCCCCATTTATCTGGCAAAACTGCTGTCACCTCTCCCATTTCTCTGGGGGGTGCAGAAGGTGTTGAACAGAACCCAGGAGCTTTTGGTTCTCTTCTGCTTTAGGCATCAGGCACATTGTCCCCTCTGCTTGTTTTCTACACTCACCAAACATCTTCAGGCAGAGGACGTCCTTGGCCTTCCCCACTGCATGGACTGACATCCTTAGGACTGATTTCAGTGGGAGCACCTGCCCTACAGCCCTTTTAGTCAGGGGCTTGCATGGATGGATTCCTCTGAGGTGCGTACAATGAACAAAACGCAGTGAAAAGGGGTTTAGACCCTCAGCTAAGACAGCTGCTGGAGCCCTCTTGTTTCCCACTGAGGACAACTGGATATCTTCGCACAGGGCTGCAAAAGGGCTTTGCAAGAACAAAGGGAGATTTGGACTTTGCTTTGTGTTGTTGAAGTGTCTTTGTTAAAGAATTAAATGGATAGATAAAAGCCATGGATGGTTAGTGTTTAGGAAAACATATTCGTGGGCAGTCTCTGAAGAAATTGGTAAAGGACAAGTCATCTTCTATCCCTGTCCTGTAATACCCTACAGTTAGTGAGACCTGAGGCTGTGGGCGCCTTTCCTTACCCGTGAGGTACCGAGGACGCTGCAGCCTTTCTAATTCTTTTGAATGTATAAATTTTTGGTTTACATTTCCAGCATGTACTCATATTCAAAGATTGTGTCCCAGGTGGCTCAAAGAATTCTTTGAATCCGTGTCCATGCCAGATATTGTTACTGATGTGTTTATATATTATTGTATTTAGAGTTCAATGTGCCTTTACAATGGGATCTGGGTGCTACGACCTGGGAGTAATTAATTCCTTAAGTCTCAGTTGCCCGACACCCATTTATAATGCACTACGTTTTAGAATATTTTTATTTTCTCCTGCCGAAATAATAATTTTATTACTTTCAAAGCCATTAGCGGTAATGCCAAGAACTGAGCATATTACCTAAGAGCTTTTTTCCCCAAAATTTCTTTTGTACATAAGTACAAAATACCTATAAAAATTCTACGCCATAGCTTTAGCTGCTCCATAACTATATCCCATTGTATATCTAAGACTTTAAAAACGTCACATACTCCAGATCTGAAAGATGTTACTGATACCCAGCTTTCCATGAACTCCTATTCACCAGAACCCCGGCGAGGGCGGGATACACAGGGATGCTTTATGGCCCTATACAGCGCCGTGATTTATACCGAGCCTCGTCCTAGCAGCACGCTAATAAATTTCGCGGAGCCCGCGTGGTCGCTCACTGCCGGCCGCAGGCTCGGCGCTGCTGCGGGCACCGCCCGGGGCTGGGCGGCTGCGGGGCCCCGCAGGTGCGGGAGGCGGAGCGGGGCCGCCCCCGGGTTGAACGCGGGGTCAGGGCCGCCGTCCCGGCGGGGCTGGGCCGGGCCGGGCCCATCAATTTCCCGTGCTCGGTGCCTGCGTCCCGGCGCGGCACTAATGCGGAACAAATTGAGACATATCCTCTCCGTAATTAGTTCCAGCGTTCCCAAGATTTACGGTACAATAATGGCCCGAGCCCCGCCGGGCTCGGCGCTGGGGAGGCTGTCCCGGCGGAGCGGGGGAAGAGCCGGGCCCAAGGGAGATGCGCAGGACCCCGCGGGGGTTTTGGCCATCCCCGCACCCGGGTCCCGCCTCGGAGGGAGCGCAGCGCCCGGCCCAGCAGCGCCCCGCTCCCCTCAGCTGCGGGGAGAGGTCACGCATCTTCTCCTCTCTGTGCATCAAAAAAAACCCTCTTTTACGCTCAGGGGATAAACAAAATGTCCTCTACGCAGCTCGAAAGCGTCCCAGTGCCCACGTCAGCCCGCACAGGGAAGGCTGGTCCCGCCTTGCCGGCGGCTCCCGGCTCCCGCGGTGCTCGCAGCGCTCGGCAGCGAGCGATGAGAGATTGGGCCCGCCGGGATGAGTTCCTGCCCCTCTGCCCCCTGCGAGATGCTTCGCAGCTTTGTTTCTGCTGCTTTTGGCACTTAAATAATCAAACACTGATCAGCTCCCTGAGTGAAAGGAGACAGATCCCCCTGCGTGCTGTGAGCGGCGTGAGCAGGAGGGGAAGGGATGGGGATTTATCTCTGTTTCAGTCAGTCTCGCGGGGAGATCGTTTAGTAAGAATTACCAGTCCCTTAACTGGTTAGCATGGCAGAAGGAAAACCGGCTGGGGAGGTGCGGCAGCGGTGCTCAGGGTGAAGCAGGTTCCCGAGCCCGTTTTTCTCGAGACTCTCACTAGAATAATCCTCCCCCAGCTATTGTTTAACCTTGCAGAGTATGCCTTCGAGCACAATCGAAGACTGAACGTTATCAGGAATTGCCATAGCTATGGAACACCAGGCAATGAAGTCTGTCTGGGTTTTGGATCGGGCCGTGTTCGAAGGGGACAGAGCAAAATGTTCCGATCCCCTGGGTCTGGAAACCGACAAAGCAGATGCTGTCCCTGAGCTCCCCTCTCCTCGGCCATTACTTTTAACTGGGCACCCAAATCCAGGAGGGCGCCCGGTGTGCGGGACCATGGAGTGATTTACGCCGAAGTGTGACTGGAATCAGGGTCGGGATCTCTGGGGAAGAGGCAAATGCCTCCTGCAAAGAGGGAGCAGCTCCTCTCGGCATGCCGTGCGCCCCCGAGGGGAGCTGCTGACAGGCCCCCGTTCTGTGCTAGAGGAGGGCAGCGGGGAGGGAGATTTCTCTCTCTCCCTGGCGCTGGTTAGACGAGAACAGCTGAGGAAAGTGGCGCCGGCTGTTTCCCAAAAGTCCTCAGCCCATTCCGGGACAGAGGGTCCGGGCTCTCCTCCCCGTGCTCGGGCTGCCCCTCTGAGGATTTCTCCCGGGACGGCCCCGGACGCGTTGGCGGCGGGCGCGCTCCGTGCCCCGCACGGCTGAGGCGGCCCGGAGGGAGCAGGTGCCGGCGCTCGGCTCAGCACAGGGCTGGGCTGAGCTGAGCTGAGCTGAGCCGAGCCGAGCCGAGCCGAGCCGAGCCGAGCTGGCATCTCCGAAGTCCCCCTTGGTCTCGCCAGCAGCCGCGGGGAGGAAGGATGCGCTAATGGCCAAGGGCTCGTCTTCTTTCACTGCTGGAAAACACGAGAGGAGAAGGTTTGGAACGACAGTTCTTCCTCCCAGATGGAGTAATGCAGAACTAAGCGATCAAGAAAACATTTTTTCTCTTTCAAGATGATTTATCAAGCTAGGTTATTTCAAGAAAAGAGAAAAGAGAAAAGCCTCATGCTAGCTCGAAAAACAGCCCAATTATTTTTGCTCCTAGAGAGCTCTAGTTTTCATGGGAAATTCAATACCGCGCTTAGGTTGGCCAAAGACTTCCATTCCTGTATGTACGCTGTCCATCGCAGAGCCAGAAATCATAGAATCAATCATAAAATCGTTTAGGTTGAGAAAGACCTTCAAGGTACCGAGTTCAACCAACCTCGTGTGTCGATCCGTCACAGAAACGAGCAGAGCCAGCAGCAGCCCCCGTCCCGATCCCGCAGCTCCCGGCGGGTCCCGGGCAGGGGTGACCGCGGTGTGCGGGAGCCCCGGTGCGGCCAGAGCAGGAGCCAGCGCCGGAGCCCGCGGTGTCAGCAGGGTCAGCGCCATCCCCCCGCACGGACACGGGCTGCCTGCCTTCACAAGTGCCGTCCGAGGGTGCTTTAGTTTGCCGCGGATTCTGAACTGGCACGTCCTGTAAACTTAGAGGATATTTAATATCAGCAAAAATAATGAACAAATCTTTCGCACTTAGTTTACACGTGGATATTTGTAATACATAGATGAATGCGCCAAAAGACAGATTTTTAAAGGGAATTATCTGAAATAGTTTGTAAAAAAATAATTTCACTAATAACAAAACCCGACCGTTACGACTAATTAGTTTTAAGAGAAAATGAAATTGTACTTGGCCACTCCAATAACGACCTCTTTTAATTTCTTTTGTTGTAACATTTACCCTTTGAATCTTAAAACATCTCTTCAAGGCTGGCGATGCTTGCGGTAACCTTTGATGCCCGCGGGGGAAAGGAAATCCCGAGGTGTACATTGTCACGGGCAAGACAAGGGGCTCGGCGTGTCCTGCGGCAGGTGAACGTGTCACTGCGCCTCTGTCGCTGCTGTCGCTGTGAGGGTGCGGGCTGAGAGCCGCGGGGGTGTCGCCGGGCGGTGTCCCCGGCGGTGCCACGGCTCTGATAGCGGCCGGTGACAACGCGCAAGGGACAGGGCGGCGGGGCCACTGCGACCCCGCGGGCTCCGCGAGTGCCCTGAGCCGGCAGCTGCTCGTAGGAGCAGCATCCCCCACCCCCGGGGGATTATTCGTCAGTAGTTCTGCAGGAGGGCGGCAGGATTCCCCTCCTTGCCTTGGGAGAGAGCGTGTCCTGCCCGCGGCAGGTACCGCGGGGCTCTGCCGCCCGCCCCGGCGCTTCCCGGCTGGGCAGCCGGTCTAGGTGGGCTCCGGCACCGCCAGAACCACGGCACCCCTCGCTGCCGGGGCCGACCCCAACCCCGCCGTGTCTCCTGGGAGGAAGGACAGTCCGGACGTGTAAGGCGCCCTCGGGGGTTCTCGGCCGCCGCCCCCGGGATGGACGCTGAGAACTCGCTGTGCAGGAGGCTGGGGAGGAAAGAGAGACTCCGGGCCTTCCCGGGAGCAGTGCCAGGTGAATCTCTCAAAAGCAGGTTACTCACAGCGCTGCTGTCCTCCCCCGCCCGCCCAGCTGCTTCCTTCCCCTCACACACAGGCAGGTCAGAGGAACAGGGCTGGAGCCGGGCACACGCCGGCCCCGGGCCCCTTGCAAGGGGCGCCCACCCCTCCCCTCGCCGGCCGAGCCCTCGGTAGCCCTCGGTACCCCGGGCCGGCCAGCCCTGCCCTGCCCGCCAGGACAGGCAGCTCGCACCCCGCAGGAGCTCATGGACACGCAGGTTCCTCCCGTAGCGGGAGAGGCACCTGGAAAGACACTTTCCCCTCTCAGGAACGGGGTCCGCCCGCCCCGGGTCGTGTCACTTCCCCGGTTCCTGCAAGGGCGGAGGCTTCTCCAGGCGGTCCCCAGGGCCTGCGACCTGGCCGCCCTCGGGAATCCCCACGGACATGCAGGGAGCTGGCGGGGGAAGTCAGCCAGCACGTACTTACTGGCCACCTGGGTCCTTCTAACAGTCCTGCAAGTCTCTCCTAAAGCGGGGAAACGTTAGGGTGAGATTTAGTAGCGCTTGCACCAGAAGAAGGGTGGGAGTGATGTGTAGGGGAGATATATTCTCCCACAGTCACCTCTCCCCCTCCATCCCCGGCTCTCCTGTGTCTCCCCTCCCCCCTGCGCGTCTGGTCCGGCTGGGTTCAGCAGAGCGGACTGTGGGCAGCCCCTCGGCGGAGGTTGTGTGAATGGAGGATCGGCCTGGCTGACTCCTCCTCCCCTGCAAGCGCCTCTATTTGAGCTTTGCAAAGTTGAGGGCGAGCAGGCATCCGAGGTGAGGCGTGCGCGACGGCTGTGCCCCCCCAGCTCGGACAGGCGGACATTCGTACAGACAGACACACGCACACGCGCGGACACACAGACACACGCACACCGCGCCCTGCGCTGCGCTGTGAGCGGGTGCAAGCCCGGAGGCGATCCTGGAGAACAACCTTTCCCTGTCGCTGCTGCCGGCTCCCGCAGGGCTGGACCCGGGGAGCTGCGTCGCGGAGCAAACTTCCCCCAAAGGGCTGAGCTCGCCGGCCTGGTGCCTGCAGCCGGAGCCGGCCTCCGGCTTGGCGGGCAGGGGCCAGGTGTCTTGGAACAAGTGCGGCCCGGGGGGAGACTGGCTGCCCGGCGGCAGGCAGAAGGTCTGCGAGCAGATGGGCTCCGACGTCCGAGACCTCAACGCGCTGCTGCCCTCCGTGCCCTCCCTGCCGGGCAACAGCAACTGCACCATGCCGGTGAGCAGCGCGGCGCAGTGGGCGCCCGTCCTGGACTTTCCCCCGGGGGCCTCCTACGGCTCGCTGGGACCGCACTCCTTCATCAAGCAGGAGCCGAGCTGGAACGGATCGGACCCGCACGAGGAGCAATACCTGAGCGCCTTCACCGTCCACTTCTCCGGCCAGTTCACGGGCACGGCCGGCGCTTGCCGCTACGGGCCCTTCGGCGCCCCGCCGCCCAGCCAGCCGCCCTCGGGCCAGGCTCGGATGTTCCCCAACGGGCCCTACCTGCCCAACTGCTTGGAGAGCCAGCAAGCCATCCGCAACCAGGGTAAGGGCCGCGCTGCCGGGCGCCCCGGGCTCGGGGGGCGGCCCCCGGAGGCGCCCGCTCAGCCCCTCAGGGCCGCGCCTGATGTAAACACCAAGCCCAGTCTTTCTCCGCGGCAGCCGAGCCGGGTTAGGCGAGCCAGCTCTCCCGTGCCTCCCTTCCCTCCCTGTGCGGCAGCCACGTCGCTCCCGGGAGCTTTAGGAGCCACGAGTTGCTCGCCTCCCACCCCTCCCGTGGGGCAGCGGATGCAGCGGGCGGCTCTGCCAGGCGGGCTGGAGCCCCCCGGCCCCCTCCCCGGGTTGGAGCAGCCTCTCGCCTTCGCAAAGGTTTGTTCGGGCCGGAGACGGCACAAATTCTGGAATGGAGCTGGGGCCCGTGGCCCGAGACAATTCCTTCTTCACATCTCGGGGGTGATGGGGTGATGGCGGGGGTGAACCTCCAAACTTCCTCCTGAATCCGAAAAGCGCTGTCCGCACACGAGTGTTTTCAAGCCCTGTGTCGAAATAACCTCGGGAGGGCTGAATATCCCCGGGCTGGAATGCACAAGCAGGGGCGACTCCTTGTTTCTTGTCCACATCTCCGCGGCCAGGACCGGCTGTGCCGTAACTCCCTTCGGTCCCCGGTGTATGGGGAGAAGCTCCCGAGGGTTGAACGCTCGCGCGTGGCATCGGGGTCAGCATCTAATCCTTTTTCTTCCAGTGCCTGCAGTATAAACATTTGCGGGTGCAAAGGCGAGGAAGAAAGAAACAGGGGCCAGCGTGCGGAGAACTTGTAAGAGACCTTTCGGGTCTCCTTCCCGCTCCTTCAGCTGGCCCCGGAGCGGCGGAGTGCCGTGGTTTGTTCGGCCTCGGGCGAATTGGAGCGAGGGGAGTCGGGCAGCCAAGGCTCGGGGCCGGGGCATCGGCGGAGTGTGCGTGGCCCTGCCGGAGCGGGATGAGTGCCCGAGGTCTCTCTGCTTTTGGCATGGAGTTCCCCGCACCCAGCCCGCAGCTCGGGATTACTGTGCCCCGCGGGGGCAATCGCGTACCCACAGAAGGGCCAGGACGGACCGTCCCGGGCCATTCGAGCTGCAGGGCGAGGGGCAGAGCTGAGGCCGAGGCCGGGGATGCGCTCGGTGCTGGCCGCCGAGGGGTGGCCCGAGGCCCGGGCGATGCTTGCAGCGAGGGGCAGGGGTTGTTCAGTAGCGTGGTCTCCCCCGGGCAGTGCCGGGTCGCGGTCTCGGTGCCACCGCGCTGCTGCTTTCGAGCCCCGGCCCCTGCTCCGGGGGCTCGCCCGGCTCCGGGTTGCGACGTAGGAAACCGCAGAGCGGGGTTCCCGGGCCGTGCTGCAATCCCGGCTGGGAAAATCGGCAGCGTCCCTGGAGTTGGGGAGAGGCTCGGCCGTGCCGAGGCCCCGGAGCCGCTGCGTGCCCCGCGGGGTCCCAGCTCCAGCTGCGGGACGGGAAGGGAACGGCCCAGAGCTCGCCGGGACAGGGACTCTGACAGGCACTTTTGAAAGACATCTGAAAGGATTTTAGACATCGGAGGGAATTTATGATCGCGGGGAGGAAATAGCGACGAGAAAGCGGAGAGAAGGGCGAGGGACATAAATTCGAGTTAGCGAGAGACAAAATAGCTGCGACCCCGCGCCATCCTGACGTCCGGGTTTACCCACCCCGAGGAGAAACGGAGCCTTTAAGGCCCAGACGCACGGAGCCCAGGCTGGGCTCTGCTCGGGTCCGGCGGCACCGCACACCCCGCACACCTCCGCACACCCCGCACACCCCGCACACCCCGCACACCCCCGCACACCCCGCACACCCCGCACGCACCCGCACCTGTGCGGGCCGAGAGCGCACCGAGCCCTTCGCGCAGCCCCGAGCATCCGGGCCTAGCAGGAGCCCGGGGACGGCGCAGTGGCGGGGAGCGGGGAGCGGAGAGCGGGGAGCAGGGACCGTGTCCCGGCTCCCTCCCATGCTCGGCCAGGCCGGGTGCCTCGCCGTGGGGCAGGGGGGTCCATTCGGCTCGGGGCTGCCTTCCCCAAGTGCAGCCCTGAGGCTTAGCCGCAGTTATTTTAGGTGACACGCAGGGAGAGGGCTCCTACGGAAGGAGAAATTCGGCAAAGGGTGTTTGCTTGTTGCTGCTGCTTTTTTTTTTTTTTTTTTTTTTTTTTTTTTTTTTTTTTTGTGGATGGATAAAATGTTCTTGCTTTGGCTCTCCTCAAGGTTGAACTCCTTTTTATTATTTTTTTTTTTTAAAACGGTTTTTCCGACCGTGGGAAAGACGCTACCTTGGCTCTGCGATGACATTTCTGCCAAGTCTGGGATGGGGTGGGGGGGTAGGAAACTAAGGCTTTGAAACCTCTGCCCAATTTTCCTCTTTTCGTTTGCCTGCCTCTTTCATCCAGCTGGGCTCCTCCAACAACTGGATGCCTCCAGCGGGCCCCGTTCCTCAGCAGATGTACAACTTTCAATTATTTTCAGCACATTTTAATCAGGCCTAGTTCTGATAACGCCCTAATTAAAGAGACCTCACTATCGGCAGCTCGGTTCAGAACTCAACTTTCTTATCACATTCCTGAAGCTTTGGGTCAGGCAACACCGGAAAATGTGGCCAAAACCTCGTCCTGCTCCGAGCTGAGTTTTGAAGGTCACCGAAACTCTGTGGCGGGCCAAAAGTAACGTAGAAAGTGTTAGTGTTTTCTGAAAGTTAAAAAAGACACAGAGGGAAACGGGGGAAAGGGAGTTGAAGGTTGAGGCTCTACCCTGAGGGCTGAGGGAGGAGATAAGGAGCGAGAAACAGCTGTGGGATGGGAGCCCGTGAGGTACCGGCCTGTCAACGCTGCCCAAAGGAGCTCTGCTCGCAGGGCCAGGGGGATGCGAGGGACATTTGGCCGGGAACAGGCCTGTCCCACTCCCATCCCAGCCCAGCAGCCTAAGGGCCGACTTAAAACCACTGCGAAGGTGAAGGTTTTAAAGTCTTCTGGAATATTTTCATTCCCGCTGTGGCTCCTTCCATTTCTTCCGCGCAGGTTAATGAAGTTCTGTAATATCTCTGGATCCAGCCTGTCAGCAGAGAGAATAAAAACGGAGAAGCAACATTCGAATCCTTTTGCTGCCTCTCCGTTTTATTCTCTCTGAAACCCGCTGTGATTACGGATCCTTGGTGAAGCAGAGACTTGCCCAGCGCCGAGCACCCGGCACCGAAAGAGAACAGGCTGCTCGGAAACGGCCCCCAGTGCTCCCTCTCGACTGACAAAATCACTCTACAGCCACACGCCCCATCCAGACGGGTCCGTGAGGGATGCCCATGCTGGAATAAGCGGGTTCAAGGAGAGGAGTGTGAGGGAGAAAGCGCTCGTCGTCCCTTTGCTTTCTTTCCCCTGCCCGCGCAGCACTTTTTGTTTTGTTTGGTTTGGTTTTTGTTTTGCTTGGTTTTGTTGTTTTTTTTTTTTCCTTTTCCTTTTCCTTTTCTTTTTTTCTTTTTCTTTTTTTTTTTTTTTTTTTTTTTTAAGAGTCTCTCGGAGGAGCTTGGTTCTCGGGGTAAATGCTGATGAGCTGAGAAGCCTCTGAGATAATATTACTTTGTAATTACTTTTTTAGCTGAAGTTGTTTAGCCAGCTCCAAGTCATTAATGAAAGTTGGTGTCCAAGCACCTGATTTACGATTCCGTGCCGGCCCGGGGTCAGCAGAGGTGGGCTCTTTCCATCTGAATCTGCTCGGTGTAGGAAACAAAATAGAGTGTTTATTATTTTGGAGAGCAATTTTCGCTGAAAAGAGGAGTTTTATTTTTGCACGTAACATTCCGCCTCTTTATTGCAGACTCTTCAGAAAGCCGTTCTTAACAAAATAAAAAAAGCGCAAGATTAAAGGGTAACTTCTAAACTAGAAGCGCCAGATGAGTACACTGAGCAGATGGGAATCTTCCTCTTTTAATATGAGCAACAATTAATGGAAACATCCTTTTTATTACCGAAGCCGATCTGTTCTCTTTAAACACGAACGAGACTTCCGACTTTCCGCGCCCGGGCGCTGCTCGGCGCGGCTGTGCCGGCAGAGAGAGATGTGCGAGCGCCGAGGGGCGGTGGCCGAGGGGCCGGAGGGGCTCAGGGAGCCTGGTCCTGTCCTTGTCCTCTGCGTGGGCAGCAGCCCCGCGGGGGGATCAGACGCGAAGCGGTTCGTGGCCATGAGCCCCCCTCTCTCGCTCGCCGGCTGCTCGCAGGGGCTCGGGGAGCTCCTGCTCTAACCCCGCTGTGCTCTCTCCGCCAGGTTACAGCACCGTGGCCTTTGACGGGACCCCCAGCTACGGCCACACGCCGTCCCACCCCGCCGCTCAGTTCACCAACCACTCCTTCAAACACGAGGACCCCATCAGCCAGCAGCCCTCCCTAGGTAATTCCCGCCTAATTCCTGCCTCCGCGGGGCTCCGCACCCAGGGCTCCGCCGGGCAACCCGCAGGGACCCTCCCCGAGCCCCGGCAGGCCTGGCACAGAGCTGGAGCTGCCCAGTGCTGGAGGACGGGGCCCTGGGGACCCCTGCTCAGCGCAGGGCGAGCGGAGGGGTGGGCGCTCGCCCCGAGGGTTAACTGTGTGCCGCTCTCTCCGCAGGGGACCAGCAATACTCGGTGCCTCCCCCGGTGTACGGCTGTCACACGCCGACCGACAGCTGCACGGGCAGCCAGGCGCTGCTCCTCCGGACGCCCTACAACAGGTACCTGGGCCGGCTGGGAGCTGTGCCTGCCCTCCTTGTGCGCGGGTTGCTGCTGGGACGCGCTCTCTCTCCCGCATGCCGTTCAAACAGCTTCTCCTTTATGCAAGGAAACAGCTTTATTCTTTCCCTTCTCAAAACCAAAACGAAACAAAAAAAAAAACCTCCAACCAAACCCCAAAAAGAAGATTCGCGATTAAAACCCAAATCATACCAAGGCAAAACCACCTCAATCCCCAAACAAACAAACAAGCAAGCAAAAAACCGTCAAAAACAAAGAAAGCAACAACAAAAAATTTTAAATACCTAAACAAGACGACATCCCCAAAGCCCCACGAAACGAAAAAAAGGTGCCGCGCCCTCGGTCGCGGGCCCCGCTGTATCTCGGAGGTTTCCCGGCCGGCTCGCCCTGCCGAGCCGGGGTTGGCGGGGGCGGCGGCGCCGCTGGGACCTGGCCGAGCATCCCGGCTGAGCACGGGAGAGTCGCGCTCCGGCAGCAGGTGCCGGCCACCTCTGGGGAACGGGAGCTGGGCTGCCTGCACTCCTTGGGCCTGTCCCGTAGCCCTCCGGTACAATGAATTTGGGATTTGCCCTTAGCCGCAGAGGGGGGAAGCGCTTGGGGCAGAGTCCCAGGCTGCAGGGCCCCGCACCGTTCCTTGCTCTAGGAGCCCCCGAAGCTCTTCCCCGAGGTCGGGAAGGTGTGGAAGTGCTGGCTGGTGAGCAGCAGCCATGGGCAGAGCGTGGTACAGGCTATTAAAACTCAGCTCCGTCCAAGGGTTTCATCTTGCAGGCCAAGAGCCGTTCCGATGGCTCCCAGGAGTGATGGGAGCTGGCCTGCAGGGAGGTTATTTATTGAAATCGGGGCAATAAACCTATCGGATTTCCTTGCTGTGAGAAAGGTGCGTCTGGAGCTTTGCTGCAAACAACGAAATCTCTTTGCCAACAGACGGGCCCGTGGCAAGCACGGCTTCCCGGATTGTTTTTTTTTTCGGTCTGACATAGGGGTTGGGCGTTGGAGTTTTACAACGTGTTTAGTGAGTAAAAGAAGTTCCCCAAAATTTATTCCTCAACTTTTTGTGAACTTGGAGCCAGTCCCGTATCTCGGAGTTGCTAAGTAACTCTCGCACACAAAACAATGTGCCTCTGCGAAGGAAGCCGCGAGCGGCTCCTCTTGTAGGCCGCTTATATCATCTCAGATTAATCGACACTGGACGTGAGACAACAAAATTCTGTCACTTCCAGAAGCCACTTCGCTAATGAACGTGAGTTGACGTCAAGGGAAGGAGGGAATGAGGTAATGAAGGAAGGAAAGAAGCCTATCCAGAGAGATTAGCTTGCAGAATAATTGGCGGGGCGAACTCCTGCGCTGAAGTGACAGAGATTGCTCCCCGCGCGGGGAAATCTATAAATATGGTTTGAAGGAGGCTTGAGGAGGGCAGCTCCGAACGGCTGCGGGCAGCCGCCGCCTTCCCCAGTCCCCCGGGTCCCGGGGCTCGCCCTCGCCCTGCTCCTGGAAGTGGCAGCACCTGGAGGTGTGATTCCGATAGGAGAACGCTGATAGTGTCGAGAGCTCTCTCTTCCATGTGCCTCCGCCGAGGCAGGGGTGAGCACAGAGGTCGCCTCCCTAACGCGGCCACCTCCCGCCCAGAGCTTGGGGTCCCGCACCCGGCGCTAGTGGGTAGCGCTGAGACACGGGGGCGATTTCCTCCCGACCTCAGCCTTGATCCTGCCCTGCTCCCTGGGAGGTTTACGGCTTACTCCAGTAAGATAAGGATTTAAGCCTTTAAACCTCTCAGGAGCCAATACTGGTGTGTGGGGGTGTGAGCGAGGCAGAGCTTGCTCCCCGTCGAGGGCAGCCCCAGCTGTACAAAGCCTGCTCCCGTAGCGAGGCCCGCACAGGTGGCTGAGCTCGGGGCGGCCTCTCCTTGTCCCCTTGTCCCAGGTTCAAAACTGCCTGGAAAATGTGGTTAGAAAAGTGGATGAGGCGTTGCGGTACAGGAACGGGTGGGACTCATCTGCCACATTGCCAACACCTGGACCGCACTGTCCTTATCCACATTTATCTTGATTTGGCAAAATCGTGATTATTTTTTTTTAAAGACAGTGTTAATTCCGCACCTCCTTCTCGAAGATTTCTTCTGCCTTTCGCAGTTCAGGTCAAGTTCGACAGCTCTGCTTTGTCAAGTGATTGCTCGGTCGCCGCATCCGAGTGCCGGGGCTCTCTCAAGCCCGCTGCGCACACGGCGCCCTTTGCGCGGGGTGCTCAGAGAATGAGCGCTCAGGGGACGGTGCTCAGCGGGGTTTGTCCTCCCTCGCACTGGCTGGGGACAGCAGGCGCTCCCGTTCGCCTTTAGCAGTGCGGAGGGGAGGACGTGGCGAGAGAGAGAGGTCGGGAACGGGAGGTGGTGCTGCCTCTGTCCCCGGCGGGATGCGGCGGCCGCTGTTTCGCTGCACCGCCTCCTCTCTGCGTCCTCTGGGTCGCCGAGCAGCGCTGGTTTGTGGTCCCTCGCCCACTCGCCCCAGCAGAGGCTGAGGGTGCGCTCCGCCTTGCAGTCCCTCCGCCACCCCCGTCCCGGACCCGCCGCGTCCAGCAGGACCCGAGGGGTGATGCTTCGGCGGGCGGAGGTGGAGGGAGGGAGCAGAGGGAGAGGATGCAGAGGGAGTCACCTCCACCTGGTGCTCTCGCTTCCCGCTCATCTCCATCTCCCCAGCTGGGTGCGAGGAACCCTCCCGGCTGCCCCGCTCTCCGCAGAGCGCGGCCCCAGCCCCACCCGCGGGGAGCCGGGCCGGGTCCGAGTGGGCGTGGGCAGCAGGGTCCAGCCCGTCTGCAGTGCGGAGGCGCTCGGGGCTCAAGAGCCTCGTCTTCTCTCCCGTATAGCGGCAAAGTCGGGAAGAAAGAAATGGTTGAAAGATAGTTTTGCTTCCAGCCTAAGAATTACTATCTCTGAAATCTCTTGCCCCTGCCACTACTTGCTCTCTGTTTATGGCCCTGCCCGCTGCGCTGCCAGGAGCCCCGCGCCCGTGGTTGGTAGCTGGACACGGATGAGAAACCCGCGCAGATGGCAAAGCGTGCGTTTGTGGGTCCATTAAAAATGGTGATGTGAACTTTTCTACCTCGCGCTATTTAATGTAGTAAACATGCTCGATGTTGAAAATTTACTGTGAGTCACACTTGCAAAGACTTTAAAAGTGGAGGAGTCTCGGTTCAGATTATAGCTCTTTCTGTGCAGAGGTCAAGAACTCGGTAATACTGCAGTGCAGGCCAAAACAAACTCTATATGATCTACTACTGGTTTCCTTTTAAGTTCCCTTTTTGCTCAGCGTTGACTTCCTTTTATTCCACTCCAACTTACATTAATCCCCGTTGTAGAAATGTTTCCCCCCCTTCCTCTCGTTTCTCTTTAAAAGCATCTTTGTAATGAAAATAAGTTATTTTTAGTGTCTTCTTTGTGGCCGCTCGAAGGGCCAAGGATTCAGATTGGAATCAGGGCAGGCATATCCCTGGAGACCCCGCTTTCCTCCTCCTCATTCAAACTCCATCCAAAGCTCAGATTTTGAGCGGAGCTGTTGGTTCCATGAGATCATCTCACGGTACTGTCAATAATAAACCATGGCGAGACGTAAATGGCGTTAGGGGACGTCCTGCTCTCTGTCACATGTCAGATGTGAGATGTTTAATCCGAGCCACGGCCCGGTGGTCCCCGGGCAAGCGGTGGCCGGCGGGGCAGCTCTTATCTCCGGGTTTAGGGGGCGCAAAGCCCGGCGGTGCCCACCTGCCTCTCGCCCGGGGCCGGCTTAGCCAAAGGCTCCGGCAATCCCGGCTTTTTCGAGATGAGAACCTCGCAGCTCCGTGGCTCAGCACGGAACAGAAATTCCTCCTCTTGGCCGCTGCCGGCCGCAGAGATGGCACAGACACACCTGCAGCCCTTGGGAGGGGCTCGGGTGCCACTCCGTGGGCATCTCGGTGCCCGGGTGTGGCGAACTCGGGCCGTGCCGAGAGCCCGAACCGCGGCCCGGGCTGGTGCGGGGTCTGAGGCCGGGCACCTGCTCCCCCCGCACTCATTCCCCGGCTCCAGCCCCCAGCAGTAGGAGGACAAGGCGAGGGGCGAGGGCTGAGGGTCTCTCCTGGCGCTCAGGAGACACCAAACGGGGCAGAGCGGGGTTTAGCTCAAGCAGCGGAGTTCTGCTCCCGTCCATCTCCCAGCGTTTTCCACGACGCTCAGCCTGCCCCCAAACCGCTCGGGGCTCCCTTCGGAGGCTGCAGCGGGGTCGGGCTCCGCTGCAGGGCCGGGAGCGGGGAGCGGGGCGCGGCCGCACCGCGGGGAGCGCGTTTGGCCGGGCGGGCACCGCGCTGCTCCCGGGGCGCCGGGGCTCGGACACTGTCACCCAAGGGCGGCATGGAATACAGTGGCTGCGAGCTGTGACAAGATGAATAAGTGTATTGCTTTATAAAAAAGCAAAGGAGGGGGGGAAAAAAAGTGGATATTGTGGGGGAGGCTCTTATAAATGAACTGTCAAGCGAAAGAAAGTTAAAGGGAAATCTCCTGCTGTAAATGCATCGGGCGGGCACTTCTAATAAAAATCAGGGTCCTGGAGGAATTAATTACAGCAGCATTACAGGAAGAATTCGTGGAATTGCAAAACGTAGTTGGCACAGACCAGCACGGACTGCTATTGCAAATGGGGAAACTGCAGGAGAGTTTAACAATTCCTGAGCTGATATGCAGGACATTGTAGTAGCATAATAGCACTTCAGACACACTAATGAATAATAGTGTCCAGTGATACTGACAAATGATATTACACATACTTCGAGATTGAAGTCACTTTAATTTGTTTTTATATGCAAAAGCTTCCCACTGGATTCTGTCTTTTTTAGGTCGCTTCTACCTGCCACGAAAGAAGAAAAAAAATACCCTCTCCTAATAACAAAATTATATAAATTCACCGTATAAATCCAGCGAATTTAGGTGTAATTAATCAGCGGGGAGACTCCGTTTACTGTTCCCTGGCATCCATCACAGCGCCCGGGGCTCGCACCGCGCCCCCCCCGCGCTCCCCGGGCTGCGGGAGCTGCGCTGCGGGCACAGCCCCGGCCCGGGGGAGCCGCGGCACCTCCCCGGCCTCGTGGGGACCTGTCGTGCCGGGAGAGCGCTCCCGGGGCTGCCGGGGCTCTCGGGGCTGCCGGGGCTCCGTGCCCGCCTCCCGCCGCCCCGCTCCGCGGCCGCGTTTGCCGCTCGGAGCGCAGAGCGGAGCCGGGGAAGGCGCGGCTTTCCCCGGGCTGCCCGCCGTGTGTACCGGCGGGGAAAGCGCCTGCTCCAGCGGTGAGCTTCGTTTATCGCTCAGCCACTCCATTTTTCTCCCGCTTGTCAAGCCCCTCTATGTAGCAACATCCATCACGAGTCACGATAGCTGTTTCACTCCATTACCCACGTGGTCTCTCACACTCCTGGTTAAAACAGCTAACAGATTTGACTTTTTAAAACAAATAATCTTTCGCGTTACCCCTCCGGTCTGCTTATATTCGTTTCATTCATTTCAATGTGTCAATATCGGATATTATTTTTCGGGAAGTAAAAAGTTTTATGTTTCTATTTCCAGCTCTTTACAAATCGTCAGGCTTGCAGATTCAAAGTGTCTTTTCGAGCGACAAATTTCCTTTTCTTTTATTTCCTTTAATTTTTAAAAATTCATAATGCATCGATAAAAGGGATTATATAAAATAAATTAACTTTCTACTGTTACATATTTAAAACAAATAACAAACAAATTGTTGATATTCTGATGTTTTGGGTTTTATTTGATAGCTGCAATTTTAGTTCTAATTCTACGTCTTTTCACAACAGTGACAATTTATACCAGATGACCTCACAGCTTGAATGCATGACATGGAATCAAATGAACTTGGGATCCACACTGAAAGGGTAAGGAGATTTGTTCTCTTCTAAGCTGTTGCCCTAGTGAAGCTGCATTGCTGAGCTAACTTTATCTTGGATTTTATAATTTGAATCCGGTCACTTGCATGAAAAAAATGCTGTCATGTCCTTAGAGTGGCTCATCACCTGGCTGTAGTTTGTTTTTGATGATCCTTGCCCCAGCCGGCTGGCCGGGCAGGGCTGGGTGTGTCGGGGCTCCGGTGGCACCGGGCAGGGCAGGGCAGGGCAGGGCTGTGCCCACTCCCGGTGCTCGAGCCCCTCCCGGAGCAGCAGCCGCGGCCACTTCGCGCTCTCCTCCTTGAGCCGTCGCCCCTTCCTACCATCCCTCTTCCCTTTCCCTGCCTTCGCCAGGCCCTGCGTCCTGTGTCCCGGCCCGGCCGCCTCCCGGCTTCCTTCCTCCCGGCCATTGTCGCCCTCCCACCTGCCGGGAAGAGGCTCCGGCCCGCCTCCCCCGCGGGGCTTCCTGCGGCCGGCCGGGCAGGAAGGCTCCGAGGCGCCGGGGGCCCCGCCGGGCTGGCGGCCGCTGCCGGGCAGGCAGAGCTCCGGGGCCGGTGCCTCCATCTCCGCGCCCTCCGTGCCCGGTGCCTCCAGCGGTTCTGCCGTGACTGGGCACCCCCCGCGCCCCCGGGACCCCCATCCTCACCTCGGCCCCTCCGCGGCCGCTGCCCTGAGCGGCAGAGCCACCTTTGGATCAAAAGGCACTGATTGTCTGCTCTGCTCAGAGTGGATAATTCACTGCTCTGAGGAGATAATTGGCTCTGAAAACTCCCCCACCGAAGGCAGGTATTGCCAACTCTGAGATGTTCTCAGTGTCCAAGCATGTGCAGTCCCGAGGGAACAGCGGGAGAGGCTGATAAAAGCCTGCACAGGTCTGTGCTTTCATGCAGTTGTCCATGGATGTGAAAATCCTGCTCAAGATGGACTTTGTGTACACTACTGTACTGCGATAAAGGAAAAAAAATATTACAGGTCTCCTCGTAGCTCATAAACCAATGGTGTTTGAAGGTTAGAGGGAGTAGAGTAGTAAACTATCTGTATTGAAGTGGACAAGGGAATTGAGCCTGAAGAAATCTGTCGAGGAGCTTTCTTCTGGTTAAAGAAGATCCCAAAATCCTACAGTTGTGTACAGCTCACTGTCTTTGCTGCCAATCCCCTCTTTTTAAAGGCTGTTTCCTACTTTTCTTTTGTAAGTCTTTTTGGTTTCCTCTTGAAACTGTACCCTTTAAAGATCAGTCATTGCAATATTAGACACTGTTTTGTCTCTTCTGAAGAAAATATCCTGCAAAATGGAGAAACACATCAACCTTGACTGAGGTCCAAGTTATTAAAGCAAGGAAGAGGTTATTCTTTGGGGAACTCAGTGAAAAAAAAAAAGTCACAATAGGAATATTAAAGGAGTACTGAACAAAATAAATGGCTTCTTACTTGTCCAGGAGTCAGACTGTTAGCAGTGTAAAGTATGTGACCTAGGATGCATGGAAAGGGGGAAAGAATCAAGATGAATGATCTATGGTAAAACAAAGCTGAAAGTTTTGGTATAGGCCAAGATTGTAGAATCTGTGGAAAATCAGTGCTAGACATAGCCTCATCACTGGTAATATGAGCCAAAATAGTTATCTGTCTTTTCTGGCTGAGAGTTACAATACACAGTACCTCCAATCTCAGTTGCCATGAACATAAGGTATTCTTCCCAAGATTTACATCTTTAAAATATATGAACTGTTCATAAGTGATTCCCAGGCGTTTAGTGTTTCAGATGCTTTTCTCAATCTCGTAGTTGTAATTTAAGAATTTTGGAGTCAATCTTCCTGTTGAAATATGGAGCTTCTAGGTTCTGTCCAACGATGACAGTCCCTGTTCAGCTCCTTGCCTTCAGTTCTCCCCAGCACTTCTTCCTGGCTTCAGTGAGACTTTTGCACATTATAAGAAGGAAGAAAACATTGCCAGTAAGTTCTGCAAATAGTTAGAGAGCTCTACAGTTATATAAAACTTATGGGTCATAGTCTTTATACTTGACAGCAGACCAGGCCAGTAGCTTGCTTTTCTGGGTTCATGTTTAGCATAAGTTTAACACACTGAAATGGAGCTTTTGCAGTGCAATTTAGGTAGAGTTTGTTGGCAGTTTCTGGGCTGAAGTTGTCTTGCAGTTTATCTGAGAGCATCTTGGTTCTAGCTCTTTACAGTCCTGCCAATATTTGGGTGATCAGCTCCAGAATCTCCTCAATCAAGATTAAAAGTTTGAAATTAGGCAAAGAGTACTGTCAGGTGGCCAAAGCTGTGTCCTTTCCAGTCATTGTGAAAATCATTCCCGTTGAGTTGCAAGCTTATGAGCTTGTGTGTCAGCAGCAGCAAGAGCCTGGCATTGAAACTTTTGAATGATTTCATCTGCTCAGAGCCTGCTTCAGCCTGTGGCTTTAAGGCCATGGAAGACTGCTTTTCCTGAATGCTTTTTCCTTCATATTTGAATATTGGATATTGGAACTGAGAGCAAGAAGTTTCCACATATCATGGAGTTTGGTCTGAGTGCTTTCAGGAGGTGTAAGCATTAGGAATCTGGGGAAGGCATGGCCTGGGAGAAAGGCAGAGGTGGGCAGGGAAAGGTATGGAGCAGAGATCCTGAGCAGCCATTGCTAAATGGTGAGGAAAGACATCTGAAGTGAACTGAGATGTTGTCTTCTGCCAGAGTACAGCACCGTGATGGAGTGGCAGGGGAAGGGGAGAGAGGTGTTAGCAGGGAAGCAGATGGAAAGGGCTGCAGCCATGAGTTCTAGAGGTTTCCACTCACTGGCAAACTAAAGGCATGACTGATGGCCCAAGATGACCTTCCCTCTGCCAAGAGCTGTCCCTCGAGAAGAAGACAACCCACTACTGCTACCATACAGCCCAAGTGACTTGAATCTGCATTTTAGATTTTCACTTGAGTCCAGAATTCCAAATTGATAGAGCTCTGATTGAGCTCAAGTTTTTCTTAAAACTCATGTGAGGGAAGAGGAGTGCTTTGAGAGCTTGTGTGTGTTAATTGTGTGGCTTGTTTGTCCAGGCATCACTCTGTCACCTTCTGAACTTTGGGTGGACCAGAGGGGGGGCTGGCTTGTCTGCAAGCTGTCTCACAAACTGGCAACCTGGAATCTGAAAGGAAAGTTTCATTGTTAAGGTGGTGAATCTCACTGTGGGACTGGATTTTATCTCCTCAGACTGCTGATGATTTGTTCCTTGTTTGTTGTATTTTGTTTGGAGCTGCTGGGATTAAATTTATTCTGTTGCAGGAAAGCCAGTGGGTCCCAGACATCTCAAAATTCATGTTCCACTTTAGTGGGCACTTTTGCCATCAGTTTCTGTCCTTCATATTTTTGTGTTGCTTTTTCATTTGTCTAATATGAAAACCACTGCTTCTTTCCACAGTGGTTCAAGAGGAAGAACTTAGGACTATAAAACTCTCCTTTATATTTTGATGAGTTAAGTGTAAAAGTGACATAGAAATAACTGATACCAAGCAGGAAGTGATACAGCATGGCAGACAAGAAGTGTAGCTACATTCCCAACAGCAAGATTCAGTGTAATTTTCTCTTCAGCTGCTTGAGTAAAAAGCTTTGTTCCATATTTCTCACAGTCATCTGAAAATCAGGCATAGAACCAAACAACATTTTGGTTTTCCCCTTTTGGTTTTGCTTGGATGTTAAACACTCAGCATGTTCCATGGAAATTGGTATTTATTGCTGTTTTCTCATGCTCACAGTAAGGAATATTAGATATGATCTCTGTAGAACACTATGAAAACCACATCTAAAACAAGGCAGTGAAAACCTTTCTTGTTTAGGAGTGGTTTGTAAAGGTTTTTCTGTTTAGTTTTGGTGGTATTATTTATTAGTAAAATTTGGAGGTGCAAAACTTGAGTTCAGTTCTGCAATTGAGATGAGCTGGAAATGGGCAATAACCTCCAGTCTTTAATATGGAATTTATGCTTTCCCACCAGTAGCTGATGGTCTCGTTCTGAAGGGAAGGTTTTGGTGAAATCCTCATTCCACTCAGGTTGATGGTAAAAAAATCCCAAACCAAAGGAGGACTATTGAAGTCAGAAACACAGAGGTCCCCTGAAAAATTGGAGCCTTCCTTTCATTAGCCAGCTGATTCTCCCACTGACGATGGCAGAAGGGCTCAAATCTGTGAAATCACATTTTTAAATATTCCTTTGCCTTGGAAAGGGCAGATAAAAGTGCAGCTTCATACTCCACCCTCTGTAACAGTATTAGACAAAAACCAGGCAGAAACAAGATCTTCTATATAGCTAATCAGGATCTTTTTCTGTCTCCATACATATTTTTCCCAGGGTGCTAGGATGGTAAATATTTTAGCAGAAGGAATTAACTCTACTTCTCTTCCTTTATGTTCTGTTATCAACAGGACTAGCCCACACCCTCACTTTGCCTCATTTTTGGCTCTGTTTCTAAACCCTAAAATTCCTGTTCCTGCAGTGAAACACAATTAAATTGAAGCTTAATGTGGTGCCTGTTTTATGTAATCTTGCTTTCTGGCTTTTTTTATTCTTCCAAGTCTGAATCTCATGAATCAATGTGTATTCATGTTTCATCTGAAATTTTCTAGCTCTCCTCAGTGTGCCCTAAAGCTTCCCTTTTTTGGTTTATGAAATAATAATAAAAAGCTTAACTCTTCAGATTAAGTTGTAGCTGCTTTATACATTAGACAGACAATTTCAGTTTTACAAAGTAAAAATGGTGTGAGAGAGAAATTGCAGCTTGATTATTTTTTAATATATTCAGATTAGAATGTCATCTTTTATGAGTTTTTTTTTTATAACCACTTAGATTGATACAACTCTCTAAAGCTGCTCTGTTTTTCATCACACATTCTCATCTGTAAACCCTTCATTTTTATTAATCTCTGTACGATCTGTACAACTCTGAGATTAATCATTTTAAAAGAGCTACTCTGCGAGTGTTAAGGATTTGCTGGGCTAATGGTAAATGCAAGTACTTCTAAATTCTCTGCAGCACAGAGCTCTTCCTTTGTAAGTATCAGCCTGTTTCCCAGTTATCAAGAATTACATTTTATGGCTGCATTTCCAGGTCTGGCTGTCTAGATCCAGAGAGCAAAATACACTGAGTCCTTTTTTCAGCAAACTCTAACTATTCATAGTCCATTTCTGCCTTTGAGCACTTCCAGTTGAAGTTAAAGGGAGTTGTATATTTACAAATAATGGCATACCTGGACTGTGAGGCCAAATCCTTCAGTCCTTGCTCAAACAAAATTTGTGTTGGATCCTGGCAGAGCTCTTTGGCTGCATCTGGTCTTGCTTAATTTGGAGTCCCTTTAGGACCTGTGGAGGGATCAGTCTAGTGCCTCTCCTAAGTGGGACTCTGGGCCTTACTGGGGATTTTTTTCTGGATTTTTTTCTTCTTTGGTTAATTCAGCTGAGCTTATAAGGCATTGTCTCTTTGCCTACTCAAACACAGAGTGCCTGACTAGAAAAGATGAAAGTTAAGGACTGTCCTATCCTCTGGAGATTTCCATTTAGTTAATGTACTGCAGGTATAAATTCACCAATTACTTGTATTCCTCATTTATCTGGCTTTGCATCTGCTCATTATCTCCTGCATGCAATAAAGCAGGTGTTTGAGTTTAATAATGGATTTAGATTTGAATCTGTTCTTCTACCCCTGCTTTTATGATAGTATATAAACTGCAGCCATATGAAACAAGCCAACTGTGCCAACTATGGTGTGCAGTTTGTGGCATAAATCATGGGTAAAGCATGGAGTAAAGAGGCTGGAAGAGAAAGAACTCTATTTCCCCATGAGGTTACAATGGATGCAGAGTGAAGGCTAAACTTCAAGAGAGCATTGGTGTAGGGACAGGCTGTGAAAACTCCTCCTTCAGTGTTCCATTTTCCCACTGACTGCTAAGAATATCCACCTGTTAATTTCTATACCCCCCAAAGGTCAGATTATTCCACAGTGCTCCATAATGAATAAACAGTGCTTTAACCAAGAAATCTCTCATGATCCATTTTGCTGTCAGCAGCCATATGGCCATGCTGAGTACCAGCCAATGCTGATGGAAATGTGCCCAATGTAAAATGGGAAATAGGGCTTCTAGTTATTAAAGCATCTCTCCTAGGGAGCTGGTTAAGGACTTAGTATATTATGGGTCAAGGGGCCCAGAAAACAGGTTTTAATCTTCATGGCTTTGCAGTTGTATGTGCAGTTTTAGTGAAGTTTGACTAGAAATAAGGGGAGGAAATATGTAAAAGGCTGGCTGTTGAGGAAGGCTTCCCAACTGTGAAATAAAAACTGAGATGGAGATCATCTGGAGGATACTTCTTATTCACAGAGCCATTCCTTAGGGCACAGACAGGGTCTTTGTTCTGCCTTTTATTCCTGGGAGGAATTATTTCAGAACTGACTGGTCTTTACAAAAAAGGTTATCACTGGAAGATGAAAACCATGAGAATTTGGAGGGAAAGTGGGGCTGTGTTTTATGGTGTAAGATTTTACTACATATTCCTGCTTCTCCTTACAAAGTTTCAGTCCTGGGAATTCTTATCTGCCTTTGTGTCTGTTGTTTATTGTGGTGTTTAAGGTTGTTAGGACAGGCGTGAAGGGGAGGTTACACTCAGGGTGACCAGTGCTGAAGTTCACATTTACCCTTGATTTACTGCTGTGCTACAGGTCAGCAACAGCTTCTGCTGCAGAGCTTCCTCCTTATCAATGGTGGTTCTCATTCCATTCCTGTTTGAGGATGCACTGTGTAATTTGTGATCAATATGGGTATCACCCATGGTTGGGGGGATTTCAACACCCCTCTCCCCTGCTTTTGCTTTTTTTTTTTTTTTTGACATGTACAGACTTGCTGCCTTTAAACAGAGAGGAAAATTTGATGCTGGTGGGGAATCTGTGCTGATCAAATGGTGATAGCAAATGGTAATTTGTTACTTGAATTAGGCTGCAAAAGGCCACTTGTGAGCTCTGGGCAGGGAAGGGACCCTATTTATTTGGACGTGGTGCACGTCTACAGCATTAATCCATTAAAATCAGTAAATGCTATCTTCTTTATCTATTATTACAGACATTACTACAGAACAGAGATCCTTTCTTGCCACCCCGCCATAACTTATTTCATTACGATCACCTTAAAACGAACTTAAAATTGAAATAAGCAGAGCATACCTTGCCAAAAGATGTAGCCTTTGGTTTAAACAGGCAGGTGGAGCCAGGGTTTGAAACTAGCACTGCAGAGCAGTGGAAGAAGTGACCTCAGAGAACACCTGTGCCAGGTAGCATCCTGCAGGTGAATGGTGAGGAGTGCAGCCCACCCTGTGCAGGGAGAGCTGCTCCCAGACACGCTGCCCTCCTCTGCCCCCAGGCTCACTAACCCTTGGACATGTCCCGCATTCCAGCTCCACTGGCTGTTCTGCAAATCACTTAAGAGGTTTAAAACTTCCTTGTAATTCTACTCTGCACATGAACTTTGAGTGAAGGGAAAGGAAGGACCAGTGAAATGAGAGTCTGGACCTCAGGGACCCCTTCAAATTGCTATTGCAAGCATTTGGCAAAGGCTGGGATAACATCCTACATATCCATCTTTGTCCCTAGCTGTGTGCCCTGGGGTTTTGTTCTGGGCTTTCTAATTTCTGGTGTTGTGTAAAACATGTACACTTACCATTGCCAATGTATACTTCTACAAGTGATAATGTAACGTACTCGTTCAAAAATTAAACCTAAAATGCATTTACGTGATTTTGACATTAGGAAGGCTGCAGACAGGAGACTCAGCAATGTTCCAACATTCAGGACAGGAGAACATAGGATTTTGAAGAACATAATTAAACAAAACATGTGGAAACCCCAAAATGCACCAAAATTTACGAATTCTTAAAATTATTATGAAAATTTATACCTAGTAAGGATAGGCTGGGGTTTTTTTAAATTTTATTTTTATAAAGGGTTACTTTGTAGTGCATCCTGCAAGCTGATACATGGGATAAATAGTTTAGACACTGATTTGTAATCTCTGTTTATGAGTACATGACTGCTATTCTTATAAATGTCATCACTTGCTTGGTAGTATCGGGTAATATCTGAGTCATGAGGTGCTGACAAAAATCCACTGCACTTAATGTGAAACTTGAGGCATTTTGCTCATTCCAAAAGATATTAGCAATAGCCAGCCCCACGTTTGACTGATAAATAATGTGAACATGTTCACATGACACCGTTGTGCTGCTATGTGAATTTTTTCTTCTTACCTAAAATCTTTGTGGAAATACATCAGAGTTCAAATCATGACAATTTCTCTTTTTTTTTTTTTCTTTTTCCCCTGGACGCCTTAATGGATATTAATAGATGTATGTATGGAGTAAGTGCATTGTGCCAGTGGGAGCAGATCCATGTGAATGAAGGCAGAGCAGGTTTCCTTTGGTGAATTTTGCTTGAACTTGGATATCACGGCTGTAAAAGTGAACTCTGAATATGTTATCACCGACTTAAGAAAAGAAACCCCTCACATGGAGCTGAATACTGAAAAATATTTAATTTTTAAAGAAATTAATTTTTTACTTACAGACATACAGCGGGATACGAAAATGAGAACCACAGTGCTCCCATGTTGTACAGCTGTGGGGCCCAGTACAGAATACACACCCACGGAGTCTTTAGAGGCATACAAGTGAGTATTGTGGGGCATTCTTCACAGGGAAGTAAAACTCTGCCTGTTTATAGTTCTCATTCACTGCTTCAGTGGTGTTTGTAAACCCATCCTTGTTTTGCTGCTTCCCCATGTTGTCAAGAAATGCTTTACTTTGTCCTGACTTCCCTGAAGCCACTGAACTCTAACATAAGGTTTCTTTCTGACACAGTCATTTAAAATTGCTCATCTCTTCTTCTGAAGTATGTCTACAAGGCAATATTCCTTACAAGCTTCTCAGGATGGGCCAAAATATGTGATCCAGTTTCCAGCTTCTAGCTCCAATCACTCTGGCCATGTGAAGCCTCTGTGGTTGTAATGGAATATATCTAATAACTACATACATGAAAGTGTTAGATGACATCTTGTTTTTAGGTGTTTCTGAAACTTTACTAATTCAAATGCATTTCCTTAAAACGAAATATGCAATTGTTTCCCAATAACTAAGTAATTAGTGAATATTTGGGAGGAACTTGCCATTCATGGGAGTTCATTTCCTCCCTTTCTGAGACAGTCAAATCATTATTAAATACCCTGTAAAAGATATACCTTGTTAAAACTGATGGCAAAGTCATTACAGAGTATCTGTCTCTTCTGTGTTGCTCTGTGTTGTCAGCATACATCAGTGGTTTTAGATAGCATCTTTTCTCCTTTTCCTTTTCTCTGTAGTTTAGCAAGTCATTATTCAGTGGCAAGCTCTCAGAAACAGGCTCCTGAGCCAGCTTTTGTTGAGTGAGTAAAAGTAAATGGTTGACATTGTTTAAGGAATTTAATTATCTCAGAAGGAGGAGATCACCTTTGATGGAGCATTGTGACAGTGGCCAAAATGCATTAAGGCTGAACTATTCACCAGCTCCACCTAGACAGTTGTTTTTGTTTTGTTGTTAATCAGTTTGTGTTAATCCAAGACATCAATTTCCTCGTCCTTTAACTTCATATTTAAAACATTCATTTTAATAAATATTTTATTATTTAAAATATGGAACATTTTAATAAGCATTTAAAATAAAGTATTTAAAACAAAAAGGACAATACTCCTCCATCTCGTGCTCTTACATCTTGCCCTGGCATAAACTGTTAAAACTGTTAAACTGTTAAACTTAAAACTGTTTTCTGTGACGATGAGGGTTCTGCCAGGATTGTGTGGCTATACATGAGGTCAGAGTGTGGGCCATTCAATCTCACATCCAGACTCTGGTGGGAGAATTCACTGAGTAGAGCTCACTGTGCTCCACCTTCAGATGATTTTAACGCTCGGCAAGAACCGATTGAGGCGTATTGAGGCTGTTGGTGTAGAACACAACCAACATTCATGTTTCCAGTATGGTCTACCCAAGTATCTCTTTGTGCTGGGGAGGTGTTGGGTGGCCTGAAGGTGTGAAGCCAAAGCTGGGAGCACCCAGGTGGCCTCAGCAGGTCTCTGTCCTCGCAGGACGTGCGGCGCGTGCCCGGAGTGGCCCCGACCATCGTGCGGTCGGCGAGCGAGAGCAACGAGAAGCGTCCCTTCATGTGTGCCTACCCTGGCTGCAACAAGAGATACTTCAAGCTGTCCCACCTGCAGATGCACAGCAGAAAGCACACTGGTGGGTGTGAATCACGGCACAGCAGCGTGGGGTGGTGGGAGTTTGAGATAGCACGAGGGGCAAGAAATGCTCTGCCACGTCAGGGAGCGCGAGGATCCATCCCATGAATGAGCATCTGGGCAACCCCTCTGCCAGCTGGGCAACCCCTCTGTCCTCTGGCCAACCCCTCTGTCAGCTGGGCAACCCTTCTGTCAGCTGGGCAACCCCTCTGTCAGCTGGGCAACCCCTGTCTGTCCTCTGGGCAGCCCCTCTGTCAGTTGGGCAACCTCTCTGTCCTCTGGGCAACCCCTCTGTCCTCTGGGCAACCTCTCTGTCCTCTGGGCAACCCCTGTCTGTCCTCTGGGCAACCCCTCTGTCCTCTGGGCAACCCCTCTGTCCTCTGGGCAACCTCTCTGTCCTCTGGGCAACCCCTCTGTCCTCTGGGCAGCCCCTCTTTTGGAGCTGGAAGCTCTCTGGATCTGGCTAAGACAAACACACACAGCAAGTAGATCACCTCCCTCCCTCTCTTTCTCTTACAGGGCTATGAGTTGTTTTCACTTCTAATTTTTTTTCTTCTTCCCCCTCTCATTTGGGACCATTGAATCTCACTTCAAATCTCGTCTAATGTTAATAATTAAGAAGTTTCCTCTGCAAGAGGAACCTAGACATTCAGCATCCTCTAGTTCTCCTGTGTAAACCTTTTCTGGTTGGGAGTGTAGGCAGGGATTGGCAAATAGGTTCCCTGCTATGGGATCTTTCCATGAAGAATTGAAGCCAGTCATTTGTAGGTTGATGTCTGGATTCTTTCTGAGTTCAGGAAATAAGACCTCAAAATGCAGAAATCAAATGCTTTGCTGAACACTGCCAAAGAGTAAACAGAGTTATTTCCCCTATTGGGAGATTTATGGTGTTGGACATGTAAAATTATGATATATCTTTAGCTATGTTCCTTATGGGTTTTGAATTTTTTTTTGATTGCCTGTTATATTTTTATTTAGAAAGTTTTTTCTGTGCTTACCTAGAAGTCAGTGGATATAATCTGTAATTATGGATGTTCAGTTAACCACTGATATCATGGAAGATTAAAGGGATGGAAGAGAGCAGGAAGGCAGCCCATGCTGGGTGACCTAGCAGATTGTCTAACATTTCATAAAAGATAGTTGCAATCTTCTCCTTTTGGAGACCATTCAGTCAGTTAATTGTGTAAAATCTGAGAAGTGCACACAAAGCACTTTTAATTAATGAATGGGCAAGTCAGAAAATATTGAGACAACTGTCTTCAGAGCTGCTGAAATTAAAAATTTAAGATACTTTAGACTGTAAGTGCAAGGAAAATCTACAGAAATGCTATTTTTTTCTATAAATAAATTGGAACCAAGAACATTTGGAAATCTTTTGAAGGCCATTAAATTCAGTATTTTTCTCCATTATGCCTACACAGTTCTGAATTTTTCTCATAATCACTATTTCCTTCATTCCTAAATTGATTTACTCTCTGTTTTAGCAGTCATTATTTCTTTGTTCTGGTCCTGTGTTTTATTCCGTTTAGTTGTTTGGCTTTCCCAGTGTTATTTCTGGATCAATCACAAGGACTTCAGCTTACATATGTTATATTTTTTCCTAAGCTGGAGAAGATTTTTAATATTAGATCATATATAATGTAGGCTTGTAGAGTCAGAAAACCCCCAAAAGACACAGGGGATAGGCCTATGTCTGTCTGACACCCCAGAGAGGCTTCTCCCATTGTCTTTGAGGTCCTACATGCCCATCCTCTGCTCCATGCTGCAGTGGAACTGGGTAGAGGAAAAAAAACTTTTCCCCTCAAACACCTTTTCTGTACAGGTGGGCACAGATCCTTCTGCACACACATTTTGATATATTGACAGTAAAATTATTTATTCCTCAAATCTTTGCAAGTTTCTTTCCATAAGAGGCGAGCTTGTTTCCCAAAGCTTGTGTTTGCTGATGCCAGCATTGCTGTGTGAGATTTTGAGGCTGGTTGCAGCTGAAGAGAGGAAGCAAGGGATGGTGCACTGCTGGAATGGAAAGTGCTTGGGTAGCTTGCCTGGCTGGTGCATTCACATTTAGGATCAGAAGGGGCTTTTCCCTCTTTATCAGGTGGCAGGGTTTTGTCCTCAGCCTGTTGAATGGGTGCTAGACATTTCCTATTATTATGGTCTGGGAATTCTGCTTACCAAATTCCCAGCTGCTGTAGAGGCTTAGAATATCATACTCTTCATTTCCTGTCTGCTCCTGTGGTCTGTCAGTCCTGGATTTTGGGAGTGTTTGGTGACCTGTGGGAGCATCTGGATGGGATATCTTCCCAGTTATCATATTTTCCTGGCTGCTTGATGTGTGGATGGTCTGGACTCAGTGGCCATGAAGGTTTTCCACTGCCATGCTCTTCAGGAGTCCAGGGCAGTCAAACCCACTGTTGTGATGCAGATCTATTTCCTGTGCATGTGTTTGTCTAACCCTGATTTGTTTCTCCTACATGTTAAAGGCAAAATTTGGAACCAGCTTCCTCCAAAAACAGTGTGGTTGTGTTTGTCACACCTCTCCTAATCAAACACAAAATTGTATTAAACTTCCTGTAAGGTGGTTCTGGACACACCCATGGGTTTGGAGCTCTTCCACCTTATCTTAGTGTAGTGGTGGGCCAACGATTTTGGTCATTTTTAAAATGATGAGCACATGATTTGAAAACAAGCTGTTACATATATACAATATTAAACCAACAGATTGTATCTTTGCAGGATATTGTTGGCTCTAGATTATATTTTTTATTTCTGTAATAGATACATACAAAGGACTAGCTCATCAGATCTTCCATCCTTCTTTCCCAGTTGCTATATTGCAAAACCAACCAAGGCCCTGAAACACAAAGTTGGGTTCTGTAATCAGTTTTTACCAATGTTTCAAATAGCCTTAGTTGAAAATATGTTAACACTTTGTACCCTCTGAGGCTGCTTATCTGTTCTTAACAATGCCTTTATTGAAACATGTACAGCCAAAAAAGCTTTTTTCTTATCTTGGTGTATTTTGCTGCAGCAGATAGGCCTCTGAAAGGAAATGCAGAAATATGTCTAACTTTTCAACTTTGCAGCAAATAATGTGAGTTGGCATTCTGTGACAGGCTTCAGGCACTTCCTTGCAGAAACAAATTGATGTCTAGACCCCCATAAATTTCACTTCTGGTGGAAGCATCAGCATTCTTGCCAGAGACCCTTTGGGTTCAGTGCCACTCATTGGGAAAACTGGATTTATCCTGACACAAAGCTGAGCAGGTCTGCAGAGACAATACCCTCTGCCTGTTTGCCAGGGATATTCTTTAACCTAAAGAGGCTGAGCTGCAGGTATGATCTGCAATGGAGAATGAGAATCTGGAGGTCAGGAAGGTTGTCCTTTATGGTAGGGTGTCAAGCTGTATCCTTGCTGATACTTCTACAGCATAAAATAAAAACACTTAGGGATCTAAAATTCAAGATTAATTTCACAATAGTAACAGCGTGTCACAGCTGAGCTATGGTGTGAAGACAACAGAAAAGATTAACTATAAAGGCTCCCTAGTAAATAAACAAACCTATTTTGTGTGAGTTTGCTAAAGCAAATTATATTAAATAAATATGTAGAATTAGCAAGGCAATGCTGTGATCATGGGACTTGTTTGATTAAGTGGGTACACTTATTTTAGAAGAGGGGTTTAAATTGGTGAAGGATGTAGAGTTCAGCCTTCAGATTCTCATTCACACTTGCAGTGTCTGGTTTCAAAATCAGCCTTCTTTTCTCATGTGTTCTTGTTAGCAACAGCTTTTACTCTTGCAGAACTCCTTAATTAAAAGCCATGACTGAATATTTTGTGCAATTGCTACAGCAGTAGAATTTTCTGCTTTCCTATGCACCTGAGCAAATGGATTTGTTCCAGAGGAAATGTGCACACTTCCCTTAGTGTAACTACTTTTACAAAATCAGTTTGTTTTATTAGAAACATTTATTGCAATATGTGCAAAGGCAGATTCAAGCTTGTTTTACAATTCTTCACCTTTTTTTAAAAAAAAATTCCTAAATATTAAAAACATGCCATTCCCTCTACCCTCTCTCATCTTTATTATTTCATTATGCACTAAGTTCAGGCTTTCTTCTGTGTGCCCTCTTTCATTAGTGTAAGGAATCATGTCTCAGGCAGAAGGGCTGGTGAAGCTCCATCTGCATCTCCTGTTTTGTTTTGGGTCAGTGTTCACATAGGAAGGTGACAGCATTACTGGATATTTTCATACATAAAGAGACTTTAACCTTTTACTGGAGAGGCTTTGATAGGCCTGGGGAAATGAGACACTCTCACTGTGTGGGAATTTAGGTGGGAACTAACAGACTTTTTCTAATCTGGGATGTTTCTGTTGTCCTGTTCTGAGGAAATTTATGGGAGCTCACAGGCATGTGACAGTCAGCTTTGGCAGCTGCCATAGAAGATGTAGAGGGAAGGGAAATTAGGATTTCTGTCTGAATGTTGTGCCTCTTTTTGTTTATTTGCTTTTTGTTTTCTCCCCAGTGTCATCACATCCCTATGTAAACATTTCAGATTGATTCTTTTAATATCTGCCTGGGTTAAATCTGACTTTAATTTAATCAAGATTATTTTCCAAAATATTTAAAGAACTACTTTCACGTGCATGCCATCAGACCCTCTATGCTATTTTATTCCAATACCTCCTAAACCATCTTCTAAGTTTATATTGCAATTAGCAGACAATCATCCTGTCACTGCATTCTGCTCTGCTGACATTCCCCCTCTTAAATCTGCCAAAGGCTGAATTCCTCGGACATAAGTGGTTTCTGGAAAGCAGGCACCCCCCAGGGAGCCCTTGCGGTCAAAGTGTATGGAACTATTTCAAACACCTGTGGCAACTTTAATCTCTTATGCTAATAAATTAAGCACAGCAGACATAGAAATTGTCCACACCTAAGTTTGAGAATCAATAAACTCCTTGGGGTGACTGTCACAGGAAGTTAGCTTGTTCTTGCAGATTTTGTTGCTTTTGTAAAATCTTTACTTTACCTACATTGGGATGAATTTGGAAAGCTCTCCTTAATATGCTGCTTATTCTCTGACACCTGGATCAAAAGGCATCAGCTTTAAACTAAAACTGGTTTGCTTTGGTGTCTCAGAACACCAGTGCAACCAGAATACATTTATTTCCTCACCACAGCAGAATCAGAAATGCAGACATCTGCAATGGAGCTTTATCGAAGTGATACATTTTTAAAACTAAACAAATCAAACGTGCTGCCTGCTCCAGGTGGTGTTTTCCTGTGGGTCGTTCCCACAGGACCTTTGGTTTACATCTCAGCTTCCCACAGCACACAGGGCAGGTCTCAGCTGCTCCCGTGTGTCCCTGCCAGATAAAGCCCAGGGTAAATCCTGCCGGCTTTGCAGTGGGAGAATTTTCACTCCTGCTCTGCTGGGGCCTCCGTGCTGTGGCACTGGAACCAGAAGTTGTGTTTGGTTCTGTGTCTGGTTAAATAAAAGGAATTATATCTGCAGCTTCAGCAGGATTCCAGCGCTGTGCAAAGACACCTTAGTTTAGAACTAAGTCAGACCTGGAAGATCATAGAGCTCCTCCTGTAACAGCATAAGGATTTTTTGGCTTAACTTGTCCAAATTTCACCACCTCTGTGCTCTGCTGGCAGTATTTCCCTTTTTCCTCAGACTCTTCACTTGCTGCATTTCTTTTTGCATATTTATGTGGCTGGTGAAGTCCTTTGCATTGAAGTCCATGTTCATTTGAGACCCTGGATTGTAGGGATTTCTTTTTCTAAAAATCTCAGGATCTTACTTTTCATCCCAGAGAAATCCCACCCTGAGGATCTCTACTGAACTGCATGGGAGGAGGGGAAGAGTTTATATTTACATGAGGCTTTGCAATAATTCATGGGTTTGCCTGTGGGAGCTGTGCAGCTATGTGAGAAATTCTGTTTAATGGTGCTTTATGGAAGAAACCGAATTTGTGTTTTGGGGAAGAATATGCCTTTTTATGAGGTTGAATTTTTTGCTCAGTTTTCATCTAATTAATTTAATGTGGTTAAAACTGTCACCTATGTGGATGGAGCTTAATTTTTTCTTTAAACCCAATTTAGTCTAAACTGTGAGTTGTTCCCCTGTACGAATTATGTGCTACTGAAACAGGTGGAAAGGGTTTAATGGGGTTTTTAGAGAAATATAAACCAAGACATTCCTGTTCTTTTCCAGCAGAAAAAAACCCAAATGCACTCAAGTGGAAATTTTTTTTGCAGCTTAAACCTAAGAGTCTGCTTTCTTGGAGCAGATTCAGTATCAGTGTCAATGCAGTAGAATTATGCCAGATTTTCCAACACAGTTTTATGGCTTTATCACAAATCAGTCCTGGTGTGCCCCTGGGCTGCTTCAGACTGCAGAGAAGTCTCTCAGAGCAGCATTGAGGTGTTCCAGATACAGTTTGAGGTGTTCTCTCATTCTGCCCCATGGTCTGACAAACTGGTTTTCCTTTCCAGGTGAAAAACCTTACCAGTGTGATTTTAAAGACTGTGAACGAAGATTTTCTCGTTCAGACCAACTCAAAAGGCACCAAAGACGACACACAGGTTTGTGGACAAGACTTGCCAACTAACGAGGGTTCATCTGTATACGGGAATTGTGATCCTGAAATTACACTCTTGAAATTCTTTCTATTTTTCTGATGTTGTCTGCTCATAACACCAAATTCTTGAAGTGAATTTTAGGAGAAGGCTGTGGCTAGGTTTTTTAACTGGCCTTTTAGCACTACTTTGGCTGTTTAGGTGGTTTTACACCCTGACACATCTTTTGAAACAATTTTCATAATTAAACTGTTTGCTCTATACACTGTGCCCAATATAGAGAATATATTGTGTTTAAAACTAAATAGTTCAGCAAGAAAAATTTGCCAATGTGTAAAATTTGCCCAAGACATATGTGTCATGTGTAAAGTAGTAGTGTGAAATAAGTTAAACTTATTGGGAGCACATGAAAATAGATTTCTGCACTTTGATTTTTCTTATGTCCTATTTGCTCCTTCAGGATACCCACAGTGCCAAAGCACAGGCTCAGGGTTAACAATGTTTGCAGACATTCCTTGGTGCAATGCTTTCAGTGGGGCTTTGTTTAGGATGGAGCTGTTCAGATGCTTCAGACCCAGGCACTGGAAGAGGAGGTTACAAGGGGTGGTGTCTTCATTCATGACTAACTTTCTGTAATGTGTAGGCACAGGGCTGTGAGGTGCAGTTACAGTAACTAGAACAAAAACAAAAAAAAAAATCCAGGCTTTTGAAACTTCAGAAATATCTGATTTCATTCACCCTTCCAAAAACGTTGGGACATAAGAATAGATTTTTTTTTTATGTCTCTTAGGTGTGAAGCCCTTTCAGTGTAAAACCTGTCAGAGAAAGTTCTCCAGATCTGATCATCTGAAGACTCATACCAGGACTCATACAGGTAAAACAAGTGCGTAAACTTTTCTTCACATTTATATTTCTTTTTTTTTTTTTTAATTTTAAATCAATGTTGTTGTAAATTACATGATTAGAAAGTGTCTTAACCAGGATTTAAATATTCAAAACAGCAGAAACAATTTCAGAGTGCGCTGATTTTTCAGTGTGGCAAGCGTGACAGTCACTTTTCACAAAGGGATTTAGGTGATTTTAGAAACTATGCTTTCTTCCTTCATGTTTAAAGAAATTTCAGCTTGGCAAAATAAATTTTGTCAGCTATTATGAAATGAGCATCATGGTCTCAGCCCACAAATGTCAAGTTGATTTACTGCCTTTACTGAAAGAACCCTACAAGATAGAAATTTTAATTCTAGCTTTAGCCAAAGGTCTGTAATCTAAAGTATTCGTGCCTACTCATGCTTCTCCCAAGTGTCAGCTGAGCCTAATGCAGGATAGCACGGCAAAGCTCTTGCTATTGCTGCTTGTACTGTAATCTCTCCAGCAGATAAAAGCAGTGCCTTTTGCAAACTCACACTGACAGACACTGAAGTAAAAGCTTACTCAAGTATTCAAGGACTTTTTTTTTTTTTTTTTTTGTAGAAACCGTAGTATTTCATATAAATGCAGGGTAGAAAAAAAGAAAAAAAAATGGAGGCCATTTTATCTACTCTGCCCTCACATAAATGTAAACACCATTAAGGAGCAACTGCAGCAACCTCTGTATTTTAGTTGTAAGCTTTAGAATTTGTCCTGTATACTGACATTTGCTGTTCCTTCTGCCATGTATGCAGTGTTTTTACCAAGTAATTGTTTGCTGAGCACTTTGGCATGTTGTTGGGTGTCATGGTGTTTTCCATACTGGTGTTAACCTTTTAAATTCAGTCTCTGTACAGATGGACAAGGAGCCTGAAAATCTTTTTCTCCCTGCTAAGAAATCTTTTTTCTCTTCTGGACCATAAAAACACACATTTCAGACTTCCAAAAATAAAAGAGAAATTTTAATAAAGGAAATGATTCACCTGACAACAATGGCATTTTCTGTGGCTCTGGCCAAATAAATGCTTCACCCAATGGCCATATCTACACTTGCAGTCTGCAAATGGCAAAGGCTGTGTTCCTGGGTTGTCCCCATGGTCCTGTTGAGCTGCAGGGCCTGGGTCCCTGTGCATTTGCATGAAGAAAGATGTTTTCTTAACCAGCAAGAGGTAATGTTCTGGGAGAGACAAAATGGCAAGTGGTTGTAACACGCTGGCAAGCTGGGATGAACGACATTCCCCATCACATTTCATTGCTAACTGATCTGCTAATTCAGGACTTGCATGACTCCAGTAAATTTTTTAGCCCAGATTAGCTACAGTGAAGCACTTGCTCTCTTTTTTTTTTGCATCTCCCTGTCCTGGTTCCCCGTGGCTCCCTGTGATCTGAGCCCCACAGACTCAGAGTGCCGTGGGTTTGCTGCCTGCCACTGGCACAGGATGTTATGGAGCCACTCCTGGCAGCACTTTTGGATGTGTGAGCTCATGAGGGGAATGAGCACAAGGGGTGGGTGGGGATTTTTCATCTTCACGTTGCCCTGCAGCTTCATTCCTCCTTCTTTTTCTTAGTCCCTAAATTTTGTGACAAAGCACCTAGCTCAAGTTAACTCAATCTATGCTGAATCTTGAGGAAGCAAAGCTCAGGTGGCTTCCATGCAATTCTATCCCAATTTTAAGTCAACTGCCAAACTATTTGTTAAGATTAATGGATTTTTTTCTTCACAAGTAATTTCACAGTGACAGCAAAAAAACCACCAAACCACCAAAACAAAAACAAACAAAAAAACCCCAAACAAAGGAAGTTTTACCCATCCATAGACATGTTTAGCAATGGAAATGTGATTCTTGATATCTGTACCATGAAGTACAAAGTAAATGATGCCCAGCCCAGAACTAATAGAGATTATTTCCCCCTTGCTGGGAGAGGACAAGCAGGGCTGCTTGTGAAGCAGTGGAGCTGTGCTGCTGTTCTGTGGTAGTTCTGTGAGAAGCTGGTGAGTTACAGATATTACAGATACCTCGCCTCAGTTCACAGGATGGTTTTGCTAATGCTGATGGGAGGAGACCAGTTTATACAAGCTGTGGTTTTTGACCAGATCAATTTTTTCCCACACTGTTTTATGCACTCGTGGGATATACGTGATGCTTTTGTCAGCATCTATGCTAAGTGGATAAAATAGATTTTGGGCATTTCCCTCCCACCTAAAAGACCTTGCATGGGAGTTTGCAAAGAGAAATACACATTTTTGCAAGTCCCCTTTTGTCTGAATTTGGATTTGGTTTGTGAAATGCCCAAAGTGTGAGATAAATAAGAAGAGAAGATGCCTGGGGTGAGGTTGTACCACCCCAGCGTGTCTGGAGTGTGTTAGGGAGGATGAGGTGTGTAGACAGTACTGAAGAGCCCAGCCCCAGAGCTGAACATACTTTAAAATACTGTATTTATTTTGAGGGGAAAAAAAAGAAAGAAAATGAGAAAAAGAAGCATGAGTCACCGGGCACTGCTCTGAGCTAATGAAAGCATTCCATCAGCATTCCTGCGGCATCAGAAACACAGCCTGGAATTCCACTTACACATTGTAGGAAATCGAGGACCAGGTTAAACTGTTAAAAATGGTGGCATTGACTGCTAAATTTGAATGTGCTTTGCTTGGAGTTATTTGTAGTGAATATCATGCTCATGAAAATGTTAGAAAAATGCTATTTTGAGCATTTGATGTCTCCAATAGATGTGAATCCACTTTATTCAGATAGTAGTGGAAAACTTTGGGTCTGGCTCAGCAGACTTCATGCTGATCTCTGCTGCTTTTACCATATTCACTTACACTCACCAGTTTCAAAGAACTTCAGCCAAAATTCGTTGAATTAGCTGGAAAAACCTCCCCTTGACTGGAGGTCAAGCTTTAAAAAGCCACTGACAGTTTCCACAGTGACTAAGAGAACGTCTGCACCACCGCCCGAGGTGGGGCTGGAGCTTGTGCGAGTGCCAGAGTGACTTTGAAACTTGGCCATTCGAGAGCTAAGAGCAGCATAATGATGGCAGCACGGTGTTCAGCGAGGGCCTGTCCTCAGGAATGAGCCACTGCTGGGAGTCCTACGTCACCCACAAAGGCTGTTGTTAAACATCAGCTGAGGCAGAGGCAGGGAAGCACCAGGCGCTGATGTGAGAGGAGCTGGGGGCACTCCCACGCCCTCTCAGGACAGCCCGGGGTGCTTTTCCTCCTGACAGGGGCTCTGCCGGCTCCTCACAGCCCCACAGAAAGAAAACAAATAGCAGTGTCTCAGATGAGCTGTATGCTCAGCTAATAACAGGGTGTTTTGTTAACAGGTGAAAAGCCTTTCAGTTGCCGGTGGCCCAGCTGTCAAAAAAAATTTGCCAGGTCTGATGAATTAGTTCGTCATCACAACATGCACCAGAGGAACATGACTAAACTGCAGTTGGCCCTTTAGACAGTTCAAACAAGTGAAAAAACCAGATGGGACATTATAAGCTACTGCAAACTTTCTCAGCCATCCTCGATCACCTCTGTCAGAGAGCTGCAGCTGCCTTCGCATCCTATTTGACACAAGTTAACTAAACCGTAGGATTCTGCTCAGCCTTGCCTTCCCTTTGGAGCTACACAAGTTCCTATGCAATACATTCAAGAGATATTTACTTGTGGTTTTGTACAAAAGTAGGGGAGATTGCCACAGTTTCAAGATTAATAGCAACTGTGCTTAGATTTCATGTCTGTCTCCAGCTTTTTTGTGTTACTTTCACTTGAACTTTTCGAGGTACAGATTGCTGTACCTTTTTAATTCCTGCAATGGGTAGGACGGTTCCTCCCTGTTGAAGGTTAGCTCTACATCTCCATCACCCCTGCATATGCTGAGGTTCCTGAATTCTACTACAGCTTTCCTCACAAAACGAAGGAACAGTCATCTGAGATACTTCTGGTAATCTTTGTACTCATACTGCCAAGAGGCAGACTTTTAGAGTTGGAAGCTCTGCTTTTGAATTTCACAAATCAAACCTTTTTGAAAGATTATCTTTCTAGAGCAGCTAAAGCCAGATGAACCAGAGCCTCTCTGTACATAAAGTAAGAATCTTACAATTAAGTTAACTTGGTTTTTAAAGAATTGCCTATTTGAACCCTCAAAACCATTTTGTTTGTCAATTAGCTCTCTCATTTTCTCTCTCTCTTTTTAATGTATTGGTTTAAATTTATTCTATCATGAGATGCATAGATCTCCTTTACACAAAACTAATTCAAATCATTGTAGACATTTGGGATTTGTTTACAATGTAAAGCCACACTGGTTATGTGGCTAGCAAGCTGTATAAACTTAAAACTGAACTTCTAATGGGGCTGGTCCAGGATCTCCATTAACAGATTACTCTTAAGATAAGTAACTTAAAAAAGACTCTTTGTCAAGTATATGTGAAAAAGACATTATTAGTGTAAGGAAATATATTATTTCAGGGTTTTGGGAGGAGGGGTTTATTATTTACTTTTAATTGCTTGAAATTGTGTGTATATATATATATCTGATAATGTATTGCTCTTAGACATCTCCAATTAGAAAATGTATAAATATTAGAAGCATCACTGTTCTGATGTTGTTGCTGTTACAAACTATTGATAACACTAAGAATGTAACCTTCATTTTTCACTGAGCTTTCAATTAAAGCCCATTCAAAGAGAAACAAATGAGAGTCCAACAGATGTCTTGTTTCATGTCTGGTATTAAATTTCAAATGCCCTGTCCAATAGCATCCTTTTTTTTTTTTTTTTTTTTTTTTTTGTATATAAAGGTACCACCAGCACTGATGACCACTAGTTAACCTGTCCAGGTCTTGACCACAATTTATCCATCTCACTTGGGAATCATACTGGCAGCAGAAAACAGTGTCAAGTTTCATATTGTGCTATAAAGCAGTTGCTTCAATCGTTCGTCTTCTTACCCAACCATTCCTTCTCTTTCGACCCGTGAGATTTGTGTAAGAACTTTATAGAACAAGTAAAATCCCATTTATAAATAGCAGAACTGGCCTTCTGTAGAACTGGGCTGAAACCATAAGCACAGATAACTTCTTAGATTAGGATGTCACGGACTGACTTTTAAGTAAAAGTTAATTTAGAGTTGGGGTGGCTTAAATCAGTTCAGCAGGTTGAAAAAGACAGTCTTTCATAGATGATGAAGTGTGAAAACGAAGATAAAGAAATATTACTGTTTCTTTGTCATACTGCCTACTTTTCTTTGGAAGTAAGTACAGCCTGCCTCAGCGCCCTTTGCCCTTGCAAAATATTTGTATCTCTTTAGCAAAAATCTTTAATGTATCTTGCCAAGCTTTTTTCTCTAATGTACACAATGGAGTTCTATGATGGGTTGAGCTTTCTCTCTTAAAGTGCAGCTGCATCGTCAAGAAAACTCAACAGTTAATTCTTCAAGTCCTCTTTTTCGCCTGGGTATTGCATCACTGTTAATTACTGTTGGGGTACTGTGACTCATTTATATCAGTCAACTTTATCTTTTGCTGCCAAAAGACTGCATCTCTCTGGAGAAACTCATAACAAGTGTGGCAAACATCAAATATTTGGAGCGAGTGGTGTACATAAAACTGCACAGAATTAAAAAATAAAGCAACTCCTCCTGCTTTCTTGAAAGAAAAGTTCAGCTGCAATAACAATGTCCTCTGATTTACCCAGCAGTTCTCGGCAACTACAAAACAATCTGTTTTTCAGTCTGCACCCAAAATAGAGAGCTGCCACGAGTGTTTATACTAAAAGCCAAAAAAAGAAAAATCAGCCTCCAGTTTTGCCTGCATCAGTCAAACATAAATAAAACTATCTTTTGTGAAATCCAACCAAAACTCCACTGCAGCACAGGCCAGACTTGCAGTGACCTGTAAATAGCTACAGCCATGGTTTGCTGCTTGGGGAATTGAATGCCGAATAATAATAGTAGATGGCTACAAAAAACGAAGCGTGGGTTGATGAGTGACAGAGCATGTCCTTTTGCTTTTGCTGTCACCACTTTTTCAGTGAAAGACTTACTGCTACTCTGCTATTTGATGATCATTACGCCCCCCAACCTGCCAGGCACAGAGAGGACAATGGTAAATGTTTAAAAGATTAAAAAAATAATTATTCACAGTTATTTTACAGTGTTTGTTATGAGAGGCATTTCATGTTTCTGCCTTTCATTTTCCTGTTGTTGGGATTCTATCAGCAAGGTAATCCACCTTTATGGAAGTGCTTTACTGCATGAATTTCTCAGAAGCAGCCCCCAGATGCTGGCTCTTGCAGCATGCAATTCCTCTTTTTGGGACATGCAGAGATTGATCAGCAGGCTGAGTTTCTGTGAGCTTGACCTCCACATGAGAGATGAGGGGGCTGCACTCTATTGTATCTTACAAGTATCCCCAGCTCTGCAGAAAATGTTCAATCCCACAATTTATTGAGCAAATCTTTTATGCCTCTGCCCTCTGTTCTTAAACTGAAAATGGTGACTGATGTTATTTTGGCTGATGGTTAATGTCTCTACTGGGATTGGCACACTCTTCCTGTCCAATGGCTTCTATAGCATCCCAAATGGAGAATGTGAATTATATACATAACCCTTATCCTTTCCCTTGCTACTCCACAAGGTACAATACAGTGAGCAGGTAAGGGAATGTGATCTCTCCCCTCTCTGATTGTGTCAACTGGAATTCAAGAGTTGACTTGGATGAATATTCTTGAGGTAGGTGGATCCAGCAAAGTGCCTGTCTGCCTTAGGAAATCATGAGAGTTAACCTGCCTGGGTTGTAGCCACCTGGTCTGCTTCAGGTGCATGTCTTCATGGAATGGACTGTGCTGACCAAACAAGAGGTTTCTTCACTCCTGGAGGCAACTCATCCTTCAGACAGGGGATGATTCCTGTAAGGGAAGGGGGGATGTAAAGAAGTAACTCTTTCCTTCTCTTTCCATGGTGGGTTAAGCAAGTTGTTCATTTCAGAAACCACTCCAACCAGACCTATCTGTTTCAGGATGTCAGTAGGATTAATTTCACTGCTCCAACAACCTATCTTGCAGCAGCTGGGAACATTCCTGAAGATGCAGGTAGGTGCTTTAAACCAATGTTTCTTCCTCCTTTCTGCTCCCCAGAGAGGCTCTGAGAAACTTCTGTTGTGTGCAGTCTGTTTTTGACATCCATAGGACCTGACAGCAAATCCAGCGTGGTAAGAAAGCTTCTCCCTGCACTTTGTCTAAAAGCCCAAGAAAAAAAACTCTGGAGCAGGTTGAGAGGCTCCAGAAGGCCTCAGGTCCTCCTCTTAGCATGAGGTGGGCACCAAAAGGCCACCAGCAGGCACAGGTGGCACCAGCTGCCAGAGGACATGGAAAAGTTTTACTGCTCAGTCCTGCTTGAACCCTGTTTGTAATTTCCCCCTGGGACAAGTAGAGAAAATCCTAGAGATTTTTCTTACTTGGGGAAGACCCTCATTCCCCTCCCTTCCCTCCAATTAACAGAAACGTAATTAAAGGCAGTGCATGCAGTTCAAAATGGCACTAATGGACAAGAAAGTCCAGCTGCAATATTTGGGAAGATCCAATAAAAGATTCATTAGGATTCTTTGAGTTATTGGAAGTCCTGATGACACAAGGGAGCCTAATGAAACAGAAGACCTGGTCACAAGAGTGATGAGCTAAAAAAAGCCCAAACCCCAACCCCACTGACACCATTCTAAAAATTAGACAATTAAGAGTAAAACCAGGAATGTAGCCAGAACTATTCCACCTCAAATAATAAACACAAGGATAAGTTGCCAAGTGAGGTCAAAGAAGCAAATGGTAAAGTGAGTTTAAGAGACAGCTAGACACTTTTATGGGGAGAGAGGGGATTGAAGGATACAGTGACAAAACTGGGGGTAGAGTTGAGATAAACCCAGAGGACAGTGGTGGGCCAATAGCCTCAGAGAGTGCTCGGAGCCCCAGCTGCTCAGCAGAGATGTGGAGCAGCTCTTGCTTTCTTCAAGGGAGACTTACCAGGGCTCTGGCAGCATCCTGTGAGGGGTGAAGGGAAGGTGCCAGAGCAATCTGAGAGGAAGGTGAGCCTGGTAGGCAGCAGTGGGTGTGATCTCAATGGGTGTGATCTCAGTGCACTGATCCTAAGCGCTGCCCTTGGTTTCGCAAGTGAGATTCCCTGAGAAAGTTGCTGAAAAGCAGATTTCTAAAGAAATCCTACCCAAGCAGCTTGTCTCTTGTCTTGTTGCAAGTTGCCAATGCAAAGCACAGAAAGAGATAAAAAAAAAAACCAGGAAGAAAACTCCTCCTTTTATTTCTTTTTGTTTTTCATGACAGTCTACTTGCAACATAGGAAAGAAAAGGGTTGGCTAGAATATGATTCAAATGAGGCAAAGACAAAATATACAGAGGTTATATTCTCTGCTTGCATGGAGCTTTGCATACTTCCACGTTGTCAGCACAGCTTGGGTTGATTCTCACAGAATAAGCTGGCAGAACTTCTGTGGCTTCACATAGCAGCATGATGAAGCCTGGTTTGAAGTGCTTGGCTTGGCCATCTCTGCACTGACAAGCAGGTGCTGGTTCCACCAGCACAGCAAGGTGGTCAAATGAGGGTGGGGACAGAACCAAGACCAGCATAGCCAGTGGAAGTAAGCAGAGAATCAAATAAACAAAGTGCAGTTTTCTATGTAGATTGCAATCCAAACACAAATGCCAGCTTCTGAGGCTAAAAAATGTTATTCTGATACTCCAAAGGGTTTTGGGTAGTGAGGATGATCTGAAAGATGGTATTCTCCTAGAAGACACATGCCACAGGGACAGAGCTTTGCTAGGTGCTGTAGGAACAGAGTAGCAGGAAAGAGATTGCAGGACACAGATAAGGTTTTAAAAGACAGATATTTAAAGACATGTAAAATCTTGAATGAGAAAGTCTTGTTGCAGGCAGGACTTTCCTGTTTCTGATAATTAAATAACTATCCCAAGGGTATAAATATAATTTAATTACATCACTATTTTATTTCAATGATAAATAGACTTGGTATGTTCTGATGAACTCTGGCAGAACCAAAATCCTAATCTGCAAAAAAAGGCTGAGCAATAACAGAAAGACCTGGCTGACCATCCTGACTCGAATGGCTGGATAAATCTAAAACAAAACTGCTCTTCCTCAGCATCAAAAAAAGCCCTTTTAATGCAAAGGAATTGTAAGAAAACACAGGACACTGAGACACCTTAGTATAGAGGTGCAGGGGAGAAATACAACTGGATTTATTCTCAGACTGTTTCTTTTTATGGCTCATCCTCATCTGAGTCATGCCCCAAAACTCCCATTTATTTGAATGAAATGTTGAAAAACATAACCACAAAATAGAATAAAAAAACCCAAAACTTCCCCCAAAAAGTAGCCTCGCTGCCTGGAAAAATCCTGCCCCAGAATTTTTTGGGAAATGATGTGTCCTCGTTCATGTGCTCTGTTGGTTCAATAATCACATCTGCCTAATGTTTCCTCCTAGGAAGGTCTCTGATATTTTTAACTCTATCAGTGAGGTTTTGAGGTTAAGCTATGTGTGGCTGCACAGCAAAGGTGCAGTGTAAAGGCAAACTGAGGGGTTTTTCCTCAGCTCTATGGCCACCACCACAGCCCAGCAGAGCCCTGTCCAGAGCAGGAGGGCGGTTTTGCTCCCAGCCACAAGATGGGCTGGCCCAGTGGGGTTGCTGGCTCTTGGGACAGCTGTAATCCCGGGAATGTGGGGCCAACCAAGACCCTGCTGCTGCTGGAGGACTTTCCAAACTTGCAGCAGAAAATTACAGCCCTCACAAAGCAGCAGTCAGAGCTGCAGACTCTTGTGGTATACAGCTGCAAATGTAGTTCAGAGCCCACGTGTGCCATTGTGCTGCTTTTATAGTCACAGATTCTATCCCTGTGACTCTGGGTAACTATTGACAATTAAAAAATTTCAAAGATCTGGTTGCCTAGGGTGTTCTTCAAGGGTCAAATCCTCTGCTGTCCTTGAGGCTCTGGAGGGTGTGTGCTCTAAACTACTCACTGTTTGTCACCTCAGAATTGTGGGGATGAATGCTTCTGTTATTGGAAGGAAAAATGGCTGAGAATCCAGGAAAGGAGAGGTGCCATGGCACTGGCATGGTTGTGGAGTGGATGAAGCCCTGAGTGAGCTGCTCCCTCCCCAGCTCTGAGCTGCAGGATTTCAGCATGCCTTGCTCCAGGCTCCCTTTCTGTGAAGCCAGCCTGGGAAGGGTGAGCTGCAGTTTGCAACACTGAAGGTCATTGCATGGGACGAACAGCCTAACAACAGTCCAATATTTCTGAGCTGTATAAATTCCTAGTGTCTGCTGCAGGCAGGATCCAAACACTTGTGTCAATTCTGTACCATGCCCCAGACTGCCAAAAAACATTAATATAAGCATATTTATCTGGGCTGCAGTGTGTTACAAGAATTCATTAGGACAATATGTGATATGGTGCTGAAACAGAAGGCTGGGTTTCTCTGGCCAGAGATGAGGAAGTCTAGTCCCTGCTGAACTTTTACTACTGATAAAGACAATGTCTGCTGGCAGCATTCATTTTTTACTAGGCCATCTGCATCTAGTCAAGGATAACTTGACTTTCTGAAAAAGTCATTCATCAGAATCAACCCTGTACAACTTTCTCTTGATGAGTAAAGCAACACAAAGAGAGACCAAGATGCTTAATAAACTTCTTTGGGAGCAAAAGGTCAATGCTGGTGTAAACAAAGCAGTGTCATAGTATTATACAGAAGCATTGAAGTTCCTTGCATGTTTATATGGCTGATGCCCCATTTATTTTTTATCTGTGTTTGTTATCATTTATTTTGCTCTGCTTTAGCTGATCTATAAATCTTTATAACAGAGTTCTTTATTTTCTTAATTTTTTCATCTCTCTTATCGCCTTTTATCACCTGTTTGTGTTCAGTGTGTTTGCTACTCACTGCTGCCTGATGGCTGCTTTTTAACCCTTTAGTTCTCATCTACCACACACAGGTATAATATTCTAGTCTTTGAGAACTTCCCTGTTTTTCCTAGAGCTGAATCAAACACTGAAGAGATTCCCATTGTCTCCTTAAGAGATCATTAACTATTAAAAGCAAAAAAATGAATGAGTGCACTGATAGGGAAATATTCCTGCCCCAAGTGACAGGGCCTTGCTTTCAGCTACACAACATAGGCAATAGCCAGGTGTTTTTCACTTCAGGCATTTACCACTGTACTTCAGATCCACATTGCAGAGTCCTAGACTTGCACCCTGTGGGGAGGTAACAGATTGCTTTTCCTGCCCTCCCAGTCTTTGGCTTTTGTGCTCCACGGCTGCTCTTGTGGAGAATACAGCCACTAGAAGCTGAAACATAGCCCCAGGCTCCCTTCACATCAGCCACTGGTCCTCCAGCCAAATATTTTATCATGAGCTTGGTCTAAATTAAAGGCAGTCAGCTAACGGGAAGATTCCAGATCCACAATGACAATGAAGCAGCTGAAACCTTGGCAATATTATTCAGCTATTCAGTGATGATTGCTGTAGAGCCATAGCAAAACCTCACAGATACACAGGTGAATTTTGCCTAGGGAACAGTATTTTCTTGTACATTTCAGAGAGAATTAAAACTCTTCATGAAATAATCTCAAAGAAATGAATTTTTCTTAGTGAAGAGTCTCTAGACTTCACCTTCCTTCCTTTGGTATGCTGTTTTGTTCTATCTAATAAGAGTATCAAAAGCTTTGTATGGACTAGATATCCAAAATCATATAAAAAAATTGTGTCACTGCAATCAGTTTTAGAGGGATAACCTCAGTGAAGCATATACTGCTCTTTTTAAGGGTTTACATCTTGAAACGTTTTACTTAATAGACACTTATGCAATGTAATTACTAATAGCACTGGAGTATTTATTAAAACTGGGTCCTATAGGGAACAAAAACATGCTAAAGACCCTGATTTTGAGACCTGCCAGTGAAAACATTAATCTCCCTTGTTAATAAATGTAATGTAATATAATGTAATGCACTTGTAATAGTATGAGCCTCTGCTGAAATTGCAACGTTAGACTCCTACTTAGAAATGCCCCATGTTCATGAATTAATACACATAAGATTTTTACCTGAAAAAAAAATTGCTGGGTTAGATTCAAAACTCAGTGGTTATACCAATTTTAGTGTCCTTGTCACTCCACATGAGTAGACAGCTGTCTGTCATGTTCTGTCACATGGATAGCAAGACTGCAGGAAGTTCTGTATACTGAGATTATATTCTGTGTATTTTATAGTTCAGCTGTATCCCAGTACCTCTGGTATGTGTTTCTGCCTTTAAAATGATAACATTTGTAAATGATATATAAGTAGAACAAAATTTCAGGTGACAGAGAAAGCTAGAGCAGGTTTTTTGTTACTTTTGTTGTTGGTTTGTTGGGTTTTTTTTAACCTCCCTTGTCTGCCTGAAAGGAGTATTAAATTTTAGAAGACAGGGGTGAGCTAATCTTCAGACCCATACTGTCCCAAACCATGAAGTCACTGTAGAAGCAATGTAGTGAATAATCATGAAAAATATAACATTGTTCTTAGTCAGAGGATATTTTGTCAATTTGTATTGTTTAGCTTGGCCATTCCCTGGAAATAAGAGTGCATTGCTGGCTCTTTTTGTGGAGATCCATCTTTAGATGCAGGGTTGTTGTTTTAGATTTTAAATGTTTTGATTAAGATATATACAAAACTACAAAAAACCCCAAAACTTAAGTAACCCAACAGTATTTTTCAATTATACTTTAAAATCAAAGATTATTGTGATTGAATTGTTTAATGTCTTTTGTATCAGAGCATTTGGAATTCTGACCTTTTCTGAAAATGTTAGTAGCTGGTGAAAACAATTTTGCCTTCTATTGGAGACTCTTCTGTACACTGCACAGTCTGCTTGAGCTGACTGGCATAAAATTTAATTTGCATTAATTAGCCACAGGCAAGGGCGAAATGAAATGACTGTGACCTGTAAGTGCAGGATTTTCGAGTGAGATGGGCTGCAGAAATGCTGTCTGAGACATGGCTGGGACCCTTGAGTTGATTTAGACATGAAGTTTTCCACCAAATCCCACAGCTAAATCCACCTGACATTTACACTGCAGGTAAATGTACCTGCCTAAGCTGTTCCTTGAGAACTTTTTCAACCACTCTTGGTTTCATTTCTACTCCTTACTTTGGAGCTGCAGCAGTCATGAAGTAACAAGTGGTGGATAAGGAGTGTTTTAAAGTCACAGAATGTAACTGTGCACTGACAAAATCATGTGTTTTGTTATTTAACCTTTATTTCTAGCTCTGTGAATGCTTCACATAGCTAAAAATGATGCTGACTATTTTTTGCATGTTATGCTGCATTTAGTGTTGTTCAGTGTAAATGTGTGAGGAAAAATATCACCACTCTGTTTCTATCAGGAGAATTTCCTCCATAACATTAATTCCTCTTGACTTCTTTTGTGGAATAAATGCATTGTTGTGGTATTGATATGGCTATGAATTCTGAAACATTGCACATTTCTGAGTTAACTAAGGTTATGAATTAATTTTTCAGATGGACATCCAATCCTTGTTATCTAGCCCAAATTTCAGATTAATTGGGCCAAACATACATTTAATCTTTGGGGCCTTTTTTATTTTTTAGAAATAAAATGCTGAAAACTGTTACATCAAGTTGAACAAAATGTTTCTCTCAAACCCCAAACTGAATGTTTTGTTTCAGTATCTTGAGGAAAAAAAAAAAAAAGCAAAGGGATTGAAGGGTACAGATCTGCTTAACAAAGAAGTCTTGTCTTCAGAAATATGGAATTTTGGGCTGCAGAAAGTGCAAGTTCAATTTTCTCCTTTCTCTGGTGCAATTCCAGTGAATCATTTTCCTAAGAAACAAGTACAGCATGGAGATTTCCACTAGGCAAGCAAATCACATTTTTATCTACAGATACAGGAATGCTGTTTTTTTTTTCATTACACCAGATAAATCAGAAAAGCTGATACTGCTGGTGCTGGGAGAGCTTGGTCAATGGCCACCTACTGCAGACCTAGCAGGCACTGAATCTGTCAGGTAACAAGACTGCAGACACTCATGGTATCATTGCTGAATCATACCTTAAATCATTACTTTTGATTTACCAGCTGAGGTCTCAGTCAGCACAAAGATGAACAAAAATTGCTGCTCTTTGTAGGATGTCTGAAATGAGGCTTTTAGTCCGTGCTCTGTTCTGCAAGTTGAGTTCTGGCTGACAGCACAATGAAAACTCCATAACTGAACTATAGAAGCCACCAGAATCTCAATCCACAGATACCTGTAGTTAAGAAACTGTCTTGAAGTTAAAAATATAAGAGGTGTAAAATTTACAGCCACGAAACAGTCACATTTCATGTTTCAGAGACCTACTGTTTCCTACAATAAACTAACAAAAATAGATCCTGGTAAAACATGGATACGTGATACAATGAGAGAAGTATCTACTACAGAAAACTCTGGACAGGGGTCACTAACTTGAGGGAAGTGCTTATCTCCTTTATTTGTTTCCATTATGTAGTGAGCAGTGCAAAATAGCACTCCAGTATCCCATTGTGTCTCAATTTTTTTTCCAAAACAAGGCTCAGAGATGTACATCTACAGCAGTTCTCTGCAGAAAACAGATTTTTCTTATTTAGGTAATATATTGCTTAGTGTATCTCAACATTTTAGTAAAAACTAGGGAATTATCTGAAAGGCTATTTCCCTTTACAATTAAAAAAAACAGTCATGGAAGCAAACAATTTTTTGTAATGACATCTCTCATTGCACTCTGCTCTGGTAATTTAAGGCTCACAGTCATTATTATTTCAAAAGATTAATTCTGTTTAAATAATCAATTGAGCAGAACAAGATGTTAGTGGGATAGTTAGCTATGTGTCACAATATACTAGATAAAGGATTATATCCCACTTAAGAATTAATAACATTTTAAACCTCTACATAAACTATTTTTTTTATCAATAAACATGTCTCTGACAGAGGGCCAGATGCACTCACAGGTCTTAATTGTTCAATCCAGTGACTAATCCCCACTTGATCAAGATTTTACTGACTTAGCAGCTGTCAGGAGAGTGACAAATTTATGGTTCAATTGCAATTTCATCTTAAACTTGAAACTGCATGATCATTTGTGGGAATTAGCTACCTGATAAGATAACGAGGGTGGAAGAAGTGCACATAGTTCTGTGCAGCAGAATCCGAGTGTTGCAGAACTCCTTAGGATGCACTGGAAAGACACAAATGGCCATTAAGGGATTAGCCCATCACTGGGTGAGTGGCTGCACAGAGTTGAGGTTTGCTAAATCACTGGAGTCCTAGGTCATTATCCTTGGATACAGGAGACAGTTGAATCTGTGTCCAAACACATGAGCAGTAAATTGGAGTGAATGGATTGTGCCAAAAATGAAAAACAAAACATGCTGAACCCTTGTTCTTCAAGTGTTCAAATTTCCAGGTCATACCCGAAGTTTTTTCTTTCTTGGCATAAAAAATATTTTTTCACTGCCTTTAGTAACAGCATATTCTTGTCTCTGTAATCTCTTTTGAGTGTATTGCTTACCCTCACTATCAAATTTGTGCTTAGTTAACAAATGCTGGAACTTAGATAATGTTTCAGAAATGGATTAGGCAAGCAATGTTAGGAGTTTCCCTCTCCGGTTTCTATGGCTTGTGCACAGTTACTACTAAATATGTAATTAAAATAAATGGGTTTCCCTCATTTGGGTTTTGTAATGATAACATTTTGGTAAGCCACTCAATTGTTTTATGTGCCATTGACATGTGAATCAATAGTGCTGTAATAGCTCTGTTTATTTTCAAGACCTATGACAAAAGTAATGCTTTTGTTAAAAATAAATACAAATAGAGTTGTTTTTTCTGAGGGAAGAAATACTGAAATTATTTGCAGGAATAGCACAACATTCCTGCCATCCTTGAGCACATGTTGATGCAGCTGATGAGTAAAATTAACTGATAAGCAATTCCACTTCAGGGCTCTGTAACGTTATGCCTAAAGACTATTTGGCAATTCAAATTAATAGCTTAAATATGTCAAATTTTGGAATTTTTGCAGTGCTAGCTGTGGCCTTTGGCTAGCCTGAATAAGTCCAAGGTCCCGTGGGGCTATTTCTCTGTGAGTTGAACTTAGTGATCTCTATTCCCAAGGTATAGATGCATCTAATATTGTTCAACTTATCTCAGTCTAGAGGGACACATAAGTTCAGAGGGGCTCGTTTCCTGAAGCATTTCACTAGAAATTTGTGAGCTGGTAGATTGGAAAACTCACCTTCACAGAAATATGCTTAATTTTCATCATGCAATCAGCAATTTTCACTTCTTAACATGACAATAAAATATGCAGAGATGGAGGTGGAGGCCAAAACTGAATATTAACAGAGAAGCAAGGGGAATATGTTCAGCAATAAAAGTCTTAGGCCAGGTAAGTTTGCTTACCTGAGCCCAAAAATATCCTTTTTGACCCAATTTTCATCAGGTGGGTAATGCTTTGTTATTTTCCAGTTCTTTTGCCCTCTACCACCCTCAGTATAAGCGTCAACAAACTACCAAGGTGCCCGAGTCTTTGGGAATATGCTAATACCTTAAGCAGAAATCAGGAGAATTCAGTCAAACTGACTTTAGAGGGAGCAGGAACAAGATAAAACAGGTCCTAACATAAGTTTGGGGGAAATAAATTAAAAGGAAAAAATTAATATGCAAAAAAAAAAAAAATCACAGTGGAAGTTACTGCTTTGTAACATCAGACTAATGGCAAGCCTGAAGGTTTACACAAGCTGAAAAGCTTTATTCACATTTTAAATGTTGAAATTCTTGGCCAACTTTTCTTTCTAAGATTCAACTGATGACCAGAAAATTTGGATGGTTAGTAGGACTCAGAGAACAAGCTAAAAGGAAGGAAAGTGCAAGAAGAAAATCAATCTGCCAAATTAGACAGAGCAAAGGAACAGGAAGAAAAACAGGAAATAACCTAATAAAATATAGTGGAAAATAAATAACTTCCAGTGCCCCAACAATTTCCTCTTACAAAAAGTATTGGCAGTATAAAGCAAATTACAGGCACATTTCTGTCTGGCTGTGGAAAGTCAGCTATTTAGGGACAACATATGGCATTTCCTCCCCATCCACCACCAAATGCAGATAACAGTGTCAAGCTTGAGTCTGAAAGTCCCTCAGGTGAAGATCAGAGCACAGCTATGACCCAAGCAAAGCAAGTGAAGAAAGAACCAGATGGTTCGTGAAGGTGAACTTTTTGAGGTGCAGCCATGGAAATTTCTACCCATTTTGATTAATCCCTGTCTCAGGGACTGATGTCACAGAAAATACAGGAAAAATGAAGGAATGAAGGAAACACCTCTATGCCACAGCATCCTAAGCTTCTCCTGAGCCAGGCACAGTGGCTCTTTGGGACTAGAGCAGAGAAGGGCACATATAAGATAGATTTATGAACTTACTAAGTACTGATCCCCACTCTGTTAGGTAGCAAAGAGGCCAAGGGCTCTCAATGATAGCATTTATTTAGGAATGATGCCACAGCACAGCTGCACAGTGCCACCAAGTTTTTGAAGCAGCCAGCAGTGACGTATGAAGATACCTGACTGGAATAGCAGTCCTCCCCCAGCTGCAGGAAGTTTGGCAAATAAGTAATGAATCTGTTTTCAAGTGGAATCTTGGTTCTGCAGTGTTTACAGTTTTTGCACTCTACAGAGTGTGATTTTAAAGTGGCTCAGTGCTTACTTCAAATTATTAAAGTAAACATTGTAGCATTAGTTTTTAGCCAAAACCAACAAAAGTGTAATTAACTTGAGTAACTCCATGCTGAGCAACAACATACATCATTTACTTATTTCCCTGTGTTTAACTGATCCTCCATGGAAGCAGAAAGCACATTGGAAGTGCAGCTCAGTCTCGTGAAAGTTAGTGTGTCCTTTAAATGAGCCAGCAATTCCTATGAGGGATTCCACAGGTGAATGGAAACACAGTGTTAATGGTGTGATTTACTTACATATGTTTCATCCTATGCATAGATACTAGGGGATGTAGAAGAAAACAAATTAATCAAAAAATGAATACAGACTATGGAATGTACTTGTATGAAATGTATAAAACCAGAAGCTTTAAAAATACACATGCATTTTCAACTTTGAGTTTATTGTTAAGTGGAATAAAATTACTGTCTTTCACAATACTAAAGGAGAAAAAAAAAAGGCTGCTTTTTTATTTACATCATTTCTAGCTTTAGAATGACAAAATGAACCAGGGCGTACCATGCTACGATTTCACCCGTTGACACAAAGGAAAAGGATAGAACAGACATAATACATCTGGTTTACGACTTTTAATTGCCTTTGTGACCCAGTTCATACCAAATCCTCTCAAGGCAAAGTCTCTTTCTTTGTATGCATCATGGAGCTAAATCTCTATCTGAAATATGTTGCTTAAAAAAACATCACCATGTTAAAAAGTAACAATATTTCTTGCTCACATAAATCTTTAGTGCTTGCAGGTGACCTGAGAAAGTGAGAAGTGGAGAGTTCAGTTGTCTGGTGAATGAGTATGTTAAACTTTCCAAATAAAAGCTACTCTTAAAGCACCAGATTCTTTCAGCAATTAATCACTATACTGTTGTTTATTAGGAAGACACGCCTGGAATTTTTTAGTAACTCAGGTAACCTTTCATGGTTTGATGGATACAAAAGATAATTGTGTCTGCAGTGATTTAATGAGGCTCTCTGATGTAATATAGTAGTCTGTGACTACTGAGTTGGTATCTGTGTCCTGGGAATAGAGAAGGGATATTGGAGGAGGGCATGTGTACAGAAACACACTGTTATAAAAACAATCTATTGCTAATCAGTTACAAGAAATATTTTGGTGTCATGTAGCAGGCAGAACAGGCTGCTGGGGTAACAGCTCTGAGCTTTACTGGCAGACTGGAAATCCTGTGGCAATGCTGAGTAACTGCAACAAAGACATTTGATTGAACCAAGAAATGAACTATGTGCTCTGTACAATATCCTGTGAATACAAAATACTTAGGCTTTCCTAAACTCTGAGTATTGGCACTCTTTGAAGGGATGGCAGCATGGATCCTCAAAAACTTTGCTGTAATCAGGAGGTAAATCACTGCATATACTACAGACTTGGCATCAGATGATGGTGATGATAGTTATTTTTGTAAAAATACACAGGCTTCTGAAATGTAAACAATATCATCCTCAATTGTAACCATCCTGTCTCTGAGCCATGCACTAAATCTCTCCCTCTCACACAGCAGAGATGGGATTTAACTCTGCCCTGTGTCCAGCAGTGCTGGCTTCCTAACAAAAGTGTCACTCACTACTGCTACTCAGCCTAATATCAAATGTAATTTAGCAGAATCTTACTGTCTCCTTGAAGCACTCTCTCTAAGATTCCTTCTTAGCTCCCAGTTTTGTAAAGTCTGCATTCAGGTAACTGCTGTTTTTCACTCAGCTGTTCAAGTTCTGTCTGACATTCAGAATGGCAATGTAAAATTTCTCATTCAAGGAACCTCTTCCTTCAGCTTTATCTAGCAACTTTATTTCTAAACAATATCTTTCCTCTGGGGTTTTGGTTTTTTGTTTTGTGTGCATGTGGTCTTCCTAGAACAGCTAACCCTGGGAAGATTGGATGTAATTCCTTCTTCTGCTGTGTGGCAGTAAGCACTTAGTAGGTTCCAGCTGTATGGTTTGTAAGAAAACATTCCCATTCACAAAATTGCTGAATAAGTCTGTAGTCTGCACACGGTTTAGAATGATGGATTTGCTGAAGCACATTCCTGAATTAGAAGCAGAGAGGTTGAAATGAAGGTGGTGAGCTCTCACAAATGTACCTGAACAGTCCACAATAATGTGAAAAGTCTCTTTTTCAAACATGAAGATCTAAATGAACTTGGAAAGCTGTCAGAAGAGAAAGATCACTTCTTATTTCCAGACTGAGCACTTCTGGATGTGGAACAAGAAGCAGTTAGCATAGGAATCCACAGTGGTTTTCGACATGCACAACTTATTAGTGGTAGCTAGAAACTTTGAATGTTTCCATTTTTAAGCAGCCAGGTGGAGACACACTAAAGATTTATTGTTTTCTGAAAGAAAGTTGTTTGAAACTACTCATCTGTCGTCTGAAAAATCCCAACCTTCATTTCATGTTGTAGAACCAAAAACATGACCAGCATTAGGAACTTTGACAACAGCAACATCAGGGAATACAGTTCATACTGTTTATATGTGCTCTGCATTGCCTTTACTTTAACAATGGTGTCACCAGTGGTTTCTTCAGATAATTCAGTGTTTCCAAATATTTAGTGTGCATATTTAGAAGCAAAAATTTAACAGTGTGCAAAATCCCAAGATTCACAGTGATGGTAATTCCAAGAAATGTGACACACATCAAAGCATTGATATTTTAGAGAAAGCAAGGAGTATTAAACCCATTTGGATTAAGGAATTCTGCAGATTCCTCAGCTTCTCAGCCTTTGCAATACATCTGTCCCCACTTCCAAAGGCATTATCTGCCAGTACTTTCTCAACTTTGTCACTTTAGAGCATTCTTATAGCCAAAAATCCTAGTTTTAGATCTCAGTATAAGTTAAGAATGAGTCTAAATATTTTGTAGAGGATAAACGTCTGAAAAAATAATTTGGTTTGAGAGCAATATTGACAAAAATATGTGCCCCAAAGAAAAAAAAAAAAGAACCCAACAAAGGAATAAATCTTTGAATACAGTATAAAATGAAATACATCCATCTAAACATGTAAGAATAACAACTGCTGTCCACTGTACTTTCTGGGAAATATGGGAGAATTTGAAGGTAAGTATTTGCAAAAGTTGCAGGTATTCCTGGTGTGATTTTACCATACTGCAGCTCTGACAGTTAATATAATTATAGATTAAACAAATAAACATTTCTGTATTTCTTTTTTCTTGTCTCATTTAGATATTAGCTGTAGATGTTCAGTGCTCAAGTAAGATTTTTATTTTGATTTAAACAAACATGAATTTATCCCACAGGATGCTGGACACCATCCATTTCCATTCACAATTTCCCAAGTTTTGCTGCTTTCTTGTGGAAATGAAGTCTTTGCAGGCCTGAAGGTGATCTCAGGATCTATTGTTAGTGTCTTTCACATAGCAGCAATACATACTGAAGGTGTAAAGGTATTTTCCAGAGGTGCTCGTTACATTGTAGTTGCAAACTGTTCAAACATTTGCCCTATGCCAGGATTTTATTTGCTGATATTAAGGGAGCATCCTGCATCCTGTGGATAAGGAAAATGACAGCCAGTCATCCCCAGCTCCTGCAAGCTATGCATAGGAATTTCTGTTTTACACAGGTTAAGTTAACCTAAGTCAACAGTCTGAGCAAATGAAACTTCTCTTTCCATGTGAACTGTGCAAGTGTTGCAGTAGTTGGGAACTTGGCACCAGTGGATGAGCTGTTTGTACACAGGTCACCTTCCATGTCTTCTCCAGTATACTGTTACGTGACAGAATGGTTTATATCTTAATGCAAGAAATTTATTTTTTACTGTAAAACAAATGATAGTGAGTAGCTCTTTAAACTAATGTTTTATTTCCAGTGAGTCAAAGTTTTGGCATTAGTTTCATGGAAAAAGCATTAATCTTCACCATTGAAATAGAGAGCTGGTTGACTAAATATGACCTGACAAAATTAATTTTGAAAACCATTAACAGATCTTTCTCATCAAATTTTAACTTGTTCTTATTTGCTATTGACTTTTAAGGACTAATAAGTTTTTTCCTATTCAGTTTCAGTTGCAATGTCATTTGAAACATTGGCTTCCAGATTTGAAACATTGGCTTAAACTTCATGTTTAAGTATCTGCTGAGATGTTTGTATATGTGTAAGGAACTGTCAGATGTAATAGGAACAAACATTTGTTACTTACATTTAACCTTTGGTTAACTAATAATGCTATGAGTTGTAGTTCACAGGAGGAAGAAATGTTTGTTCCCAGCTGTGTAATACAGACAAGCCTTGAGGGCTGTTGGGAAGTTCTTTGAATTATTTTTTCTCCTCTGTCCTGCTGGGAAATGTACAGAAATTGATAGAAGACCCTGCTATCATTCATGTGGCAGCAGACTAGGAATGACTGCTAGAATGTCCGGGACATGCTTTATGTTTAGTGCTGACAAACTAAGCAAGACAAATATGATTTATGGGACAATAGTTCAGATGGGGAATGAATGGAGATGTCTTGGTGAAAATATCAGCATAAGTAGGCTATGAGAAGGAAGTGGTTTTAAGGAAGGATCTAAAGGAGATTTGGCATGTGGCAGATGGGAAGTTATTCAAACTATAAGAGGCAACATGGAAAAAGAAGTGAAGCTGAGAGTGGGAGAAAAATATGAAAGGAACAGTAGGACAGAAGGGCACTGGAAAATTCTGCTGTTCCTTTCCACATAAAACTAATCAAAATACATCTAATGAATGTACATATTAACACATACTAATGAACTTCTGATGAATTCTGGTGTATCTCCTTAGACAATAATTAATAACATTCTCAAATATTATCAGATCTTTCAAACCTGGATATTCCTCCTTAATTAACCAAGAGTTTACTGGAATCTGAAAAAAATCTCAGGAATCATTATCTTTATTACTGTAGCACTTTTATGCAGGAGGCTGTTCTTGTTTGGAAGAGTTTATTGTCTGCTTGGACAAAGAGTGGGTGAAGGGAAATATTACCAACAGATTTCTATTATAGAAGAAAGAGACCTGCCAGAATCAGGTGATTTGTCCGAGGGCATGAAGAAATCTGAAATGATGATGAAACTGAGACTCAGCATGCAAAGCTGCAATTCTTCCATCAGGTTACAATTACAGTGCCAGCTTCCTGACAGCAAAAAAATCGTTCATACCCATTCCTGGTTTGATAACAGACTCCATACACTCACACTCTATGCATTAGGAGTGTCCTAGATCACTCTGGAAGTTAAATGTATACTTGCAGAGTGGTCTACAGGAAACTTAATGTAATTTTACTAATTTCTTAGTAGACTTTGATTCTATTTTAACTTTCTCTTTTTTTTTGGCTTAAAAACCATGTGCAGTTTTGCCTTTACCTTCCTAATTAATTTTTCCCTGCCTTGTCTTGCAGGTGTCACAAGCCTTGGCAATCCATTTGTTTTCTGCTTCTCCAGTAAATTTTAATTTTGCAGGGTGTGCCATGCTCAACAGACATGAGGAATCCTTTCTCTGAGCTGACTCCTGTTGTGCAGAACCTCTTCCTTCCCCAGCTCTCTTTCTCCCATGTATTAACCAACGTATTAACGAGGCCAAGATGTACATGGGTAGAAATTATTTACACATAATGAAGAAAAGGAAGGAAAGTTAACATCACTGGCATGTAAAAGGTTACAGAGTTGCCATCCTCTCTGTGGTTATTGCATCTTCTTGAGGGAGAGCTAAAACCAGAATGTCTGAGGTAAAGAACTTAAAGGAATGAATAAATGCAAAGTCCATGTATATAAAATCAGATGGACATGTAAAGATTATAAAAAACGAATTCTACCAGAGCTCCAGAATAAAGGCTGCCAAAATCCCCAGTGGTGTAAGCATGCCAGGGCTTATACCCCACAGCAGCCCACGTTGTGTACAGTAAGCACTGGGGCTCAGTTTACCCTATTACTTAAATAACTCGCTAAGGAATCTTCTGGCTTGAGGATAATGTAGCCATAAAATCTTTCTCTGCACTATTCTGAGAATGAACTTTATTCCGTATCTTATCTTCTGCTTGAAAATGAACATCCTTTCTATTCTTATCATGTTTCTGCTTTTTTTTGAATTGTTGAGTGTCAGCCATATTCTCCTTGGCAGTCATGTGAAGTTGTTCCTGCTCAGCTCTGTTGTGCTGAGTTACCTTTGAAATTCAGCCCTCTTTTTATGACTATGTTCCAAAGGCCCTTTTAATAGCCTGCCCAGGGCTAATAATACTTCCTTGAAAGCCAATCTTGCTCTGATACACCCACCACTTTCTCATTAGATGGTACAAATCCTTCTGTGGGATACAATAGTGTCCATAGAGTAGAAAACCTCAGGTAATTACGTACCACAGATCTGCTTTGTGCTGAAAGTAGCCTTGGTTGAGGTGACAGCCTGGTATTCACCTTCATGCCATCTAATGTGGATAAAACAAGTGTCTTTTTCCTTCATGAGCACATCAGGGATGTTGTGTGATTTGGATTCATTGAGTGGTCGATGTTGCACAGGATGTGTCATAGAAATGCTCATTTTATTTCTCCATTGATGATACATGTAGTTAGAACAAATTATCCTTGAAATACTGAAGGACTGTAGCATTTTCCCGAGGTAAGGAGGTCAAATGCAAGGCCTGAAGAGGCTGCCCCCTTCCTTAAAACACACACTCAAGGGTCAGGACCTTTTCCCTACCCCCAGCCATTTCTCAGCCTCTGTGGCAGTGGGGCCTGCACTGCCCCTCCCGCCTCCGGCCTAGGCCCGTACCCATGGGAGGCCACGGTATTTCTGAGCAAAACCTTGGGCCTTCCTCACCAAAACCTTGGGTTTCCTCACCAAAAACGCCATGGAACAAGTGGTGGGTGACACGGGGAGCACGGCCTGGCCTGGGCTGTGTCCGGAGGGGGAACACGGCTGCCAGGCCCCTGCCCTGGCTGAGGCATGGCCGCCACCACAGGCCCTGCGTGCTCAGGGATCTCCTGTCCTTGGGAAAGGTGTGCTTCCCTCGGGCACTGTGCACACAGAATCCTTAGAAGAGAAAATGAATTCCAAGGGAAATGTCCTTTTTTTCTATTAAAAAAAAAAAAAAGCAGCTAGATGGATTTCCTTGCTTACTGGTAGAAGCACAGTTCTTGGCAAGCTGGGCCCTGTCAAGGCTTTACTTGGAACTTCCAGCAGATACTTTGGTTAAAAACCCTTAAATCTTTCCTTTGGTTAACAACAGCATGCAGTAAGGAAAAAAAAAAAAAAAAAAAAAAAAGGAGAATGTGAATTTAAATAATTAAACTTTCTTCCAGATGAAAATCTTCATGTAACCTACAGAAGTAAGAATACAGCTTACGTTCACTTTATTCTGAGGGAAGCCTGTAACTAATTGGCCTATCTGTAATGTTTTTGGAGTGATTCCACTGTAAATACACTCTTTATAATTAAACTAACCGGCTGATTTATAGGACCTGCAGTTCAGATGCTGCTGCACTTTGGGGATTTTCTTGCATTTCTTTTAATAATGATCATGGTCTTTTCAGCTGGTGAAATTTAACTTCAGCAAATCTTTGGAGATAAAAATTGCTTGCAGGTGTTGCAGGGTAGTAGTTTCAAGGTTTAGCTGGGATGATAATCCTTTCAATTTATGAAAAAGCTTATGTGAAACTGATTGCAAGAATTGAAAAGGTGTAGCCTTTTTAAAAAAAATATTTATTGTATCCTACCTTTAGTATTTTAATGGCTTTCAAAATGTTAATGGACAGATTGTGGTGCAGTGAGCCATGTGAAGTCAGTGAAGCTCTCTGCTTCTGTGGAGGGAGTCACACTGGCTTCTGTGGAATTTGGGTGGGGTTTTGTGCTTGTGGATTTATTTTATAAAGTTATCTGAGGAGTAGAATTAGTACTTGTAGGAATAATCGCTGGGTGGAGGATTTTTCTCTCTGGTAATTTACAGTTTTCTTTCTCAGAGTTGTTATGGAGACTTAAATATTATAATAGGATAAACAATTTATGAAAGATATGTGTTATATAAAAATAGTTATTGATTGAAGCTCTGGATTAGAAGTGAACTCTGCCTGCTTCTCTGCTTCTTATCTATTTTTCTTATCTATTTGCTTGTTTGGTTTTTGGTTTCTAGGGTTTTTAAATTCAGTTTTCTTTAGGCACCTTGGTGTAAATATTACTTCTTTTATAGTGATGATTGCATTTCAAGCTCTTTTTTTGAAACAGTGTTTAGTTGTAGTGGCAAAGATTGCTAATCACAGACAGAAGATGGTTTTATTGAACTTTGTGTTTTGCAAATATGAAACTAAAGTTTTCAGAGTCCTTAGAGAGGGAAGAGTCCTGGGTATTGGAGAAGGTGGTTTCCAGACAGCAAACACAGGAAGTGCTACAGCTGTGCTAATCTGGAAGAACATCACAGCAAACTGTGGCAACAAACTGGGGTTGAGGATCTTCCAGATTTCTGCAGAAGGATCACTTTGTCAGTAAAACAAATAGGTTCACAAGACTTATAAATTCCTCTCAGTGTGTTTCAGTATGCACTGCAACCTACCAGTTTCCTCAGAATGGAATAAAATCTGTAAAAGAAAGCTGACTTTCAGTATTTACTTGTAGCATTAGAAGTGAATCAAGATGCAGGAGCACATAGAGACTTGTATGATACCCTCTGATGTCTTGTAATTCACTTGATTTGCAGTGTTGCTGTATTACCAAAATAAAAGAACTCTACAGAAATCCTCTCATTCCCACAAAAATTTGGATATTACAGCTGAGGGGGCAAAGAGCAATCAGACTGCAGCTGCCACCATCCATTTCGCTTTTGGCAAAGAGCTGCAAACCTTGCGTGGGACAGCTGGGTGAAATGGCCAGGGCTGCGCTGTGGAGGGCGAGCGTGGGGAGCTCTCATTTTTTGGTGGGTGCTCTGAGAAGCTGTCCCGGCAGCAGGCTGAGGTTCTGTAAAGCTCCCCTGAGCCCTGGCAGGGAGGGTCACCAGCCTCGGTAGCGTTACCCGACTGCTCCCTCTGGTGCTGGCTGCCTCCGGCTCTGCTCACACCGCCCCTCTCGGGCCATGCTTTCTGCCTGCTTTGGGATGTCTAAATACAAGGTTGGTTTATTGTCAGCCTGGCTGCCGTGAATAATTTTACATGGAGGGGATCATGATGTCAATGCACCTCAGATACTCTGGAACAAAATGTTGTTTTGCTGCACTTAGGATCTGTACACTTCAGCTGCCATGGTTTTCTGAGAGATGAAACAGTTCGATATACACATGCATATGAACATACTTATTAAAATGAGAAACATACTGAAAAAAACCCGTGTTTTTAAAATCAGAGTAAAATGCTATAAATTGTGCCCACCTGCCTTAGTGTCTTGTTCCTCAGTTAAATGACCCCATGTATTCCGAGATACCAGGAATAGTTTTGATGCATCTTGAAAAGATGAGAGTGAGATTATTCAGGTAAAAATGGCTAACAAGAAATTCCTCCTCATGTTTAAGGGGGATGTGTGTGGGCTAACTGATGGTTATAATGTGCTTATTCTACAATTGTAAGCATTAGATAAATCCTTTCTCTTTTTATGATATTTTATTGTAATATCTTTTAGGAGATTGGAAATATCTTAATACTGCATAAAATATTAATCTTAATTTTTCTTTTAATACAGGTTATTGAGGTATGTAAAATTTTTAGAGCATATTTTGCATACCTGGTGTAAAGTTGATTTGAGCTTGGGCCCTCTTATATTTGAGCTGAAAAATATTTGCTAGATTTAAGAAATATTAGTGAATATGAGAGACTGTATCTGAAACCGTGTTTTCTTTTTAGACATTACTGGCGTTATTTATTTTTATACATGAAATTTCCTGGTTATTGTGTCATGCCTTTTCATTTTACTGATAGTACACACACGTGTATTATGCTAAGATACACTTAGTCCTTAAGTACTTTCATTAAAATGCAGAGGCTTTTATTTAAAGCAGCAGTATTTTAATGGATGTAAGTAGCTTTTAAATATCAGTAGTTTTCAGCGGTGATTTCTGATTAAAATCATAAAATGTATTGCCAGTTCCTGTCTGCCTCTCCTCCCCAGATAATGTCAGTTATTTGGAGTGACCCTTATTCTTGAAATCAGATGTGGTTACAGTACTGTCCAGAGAATAGAGATGAGAAGAGATATAAATACAAAGAGACTAAAAAGCAATGACAATATCATAAAAAGGAACATGCTTTTAAAAGCGTAGGAAAAGTTTTTAAAGTTATGCAACATATCACACACTTCTCAATCATTAAAATCAAGCCAAAATTAATTGATCTTAACAGATATTCTCTCAATGTTCTTTAGTTAAGACTATCACACTGTGTTCCTCTGGGCTGGAGGCAGGACTGCTGAAAGTTGCATGACAGTAACACAAGCACTTAAAGCCATTAGGAGCAAAGCAGGGCAGCAGGCAGCGCACACAGGTGCAGGAATCCTTTGTACAGCACTTTTTCACCAGCCAAGGCAGGCACTCATTAATACAGCATGTTCTGAAATCTGATGGTGTGTGATCGACATTTTGATTCCTCACAGCTCAAGTAATTTGGCAAGTGACAAACAGAACTCTTAAATGCTTTCAACAAATTCGTGCAGTGGATTTCTTTCTTTAAAGGTAAAAGGGATACTGCATCCATCTGGCCCCTTTACTGCTGCAAAAATAGTGACGAGCAGAAGTTTTTTTGTGTTACCTTGGTAAAAGATCCTCTGGAAGTCAAACACTATTAACTTTAACGAAGTAGCTTTGATGGCAGGGAAGAGACAGCTGATACTACACTTCCTGAACAATAAACCACAGTGACAGATAAAAACAAACATGTGCACGATAACATATAGCATTTCAGAGAATGGAGCCAGAAACCAATGCTCACTGAAGTGATCTTTGCTTTCTTTTGAAGCCTGTTACTGCTTTTGGAACTGTTCTTTCTGAAAAGAGTTAAAATTTAATTCTGCTCCTGTGATAAATTTATATCATGCTATTGAAGTAAGCAAAAGCAAATAAATGTGCCTCATATTGTCTTGGGCTGCAGTTTTTAAGATTTGTTTCATTGTGCTTAAAATTGTACACCATGCCTGATAACTTAATAGGAAGAAGCAGTCTGTTCTTTCATGTGTTTATTCCTTCCTATTTCCTGTCCTCTTTCCCTGAACTTGCTCCCTTTTTGCCCTCAACTCTGGGCATAATAGAACTGCTGCTCATTATTTTTACCTGAGCTGGAGAACCATTTCATTTTCCAGTTATGTTTTTATACTGAGGAAAAAAAGACGTAATGAACTTGCTAATATAAATAATAGGGAGGAGAAAATACTAGTTTTTGTTTCAGGTGATCAGAACCTGCTTGTGTGCAGTGGTGTGCTCTCCTAGGAGAGGTGGCAGATTCCTCCACTGTCCTGCTGTCTGCAGCCCAGAGGTTAGGGCATTTTTATGGAAGGTGGAAGATATTTTGAATTCTTTTTCACTGAGGAGTTTTTATTCTTTGGTTTCTTGTATTTTGGACAACCTGATTACTCTTGGATGGTGTGTTGTTTTCACTGGGCTTGTTTTCAAGGAAAAGTGAACTACTAATCTACATCCAACAAGATAACTCAGGCATCTGAAGCCTAAGATAGGTTTTTGGGTTGTGAGAAAGAGTCTTACCTAGGAAGAAGGTGAAGTTTCAGACCTGCAACAAAGCATTTTGATGCTGATCACTGCCATGTTCAAGTCCTTTTGTGAATTGAACCACACTCTCTGATGTCTCATTGACAGTAATGCCATGACAAGAGTGTCTTTCCAGTCCATTTCCGGCTTTGAAAAGTTTTAATAGCAAAAGCAAAGTATTTATTCAGAGAAAAACGGTATGCTAAGATCAACAGTGTAAAAAAGGTTTAAATCCTATGGTCAAAGCTGTTTTCAGATTGGTGATGTATCCTAGAAGCTACAGCATATGTACTGAACCTGTGCCCCAATCATGCCTGTATATTGCAGTCTTTTTTAGAGCAGATTTCACTGTGTGGTTGCTGTCAGCTCCTATTTTCATTTGCATGATCCTCGTGAGCTGCTTTTCAGACTGCATCTTTCTCATCCAGATCTCACAGTAAATTTCCTTAGGCTTTACTTTCCCCGTGAAGACAGCTGCTTTTAAACCAAGAAGACAAAGCAGTTCACTTCTTATATGAATTGTCAATAAGTGCAAAAAGCAGGAGCTGCTTGGAGATTTAAATGTGGCACCTGGGGACATGGTTTAGTGGTGGACTTGGCAGTGCTGGGTTGCTGTTGGACTCGATGTTCTTCAAGGTCTTTTTCAGCTTAAATGATCCAGTGATTTATTATTAACATTATCATGTGCTCTAAGAGCACCTTTCTTCTTTGAGCAGATGAATGGATGGGCTTGGCTCCTCTGAAGGCAGGAGGGACGACTGTAAATAATGCAACTGATATGGCAAAAGGTGCACTGGCCAACCTGGTAAAAGGGACCAGCCTTCCTGCTGGGACTATCACTGCTCTGCTTTGAGGAACAGGGTGATGCACAAAGTGCTGCCCCCACAGCCCTGTGGGATTTATCTGTGGATGAGTGGAAACTTCTGTGGCCTTACGTGTGGTGTGGTGTTTTTTCTTTAGTCCAGGCTCTTCACAGAGTGGTGAGGATTTGGCCTAGAACTCGGTGGGTTTTACCTGTCCAGTTCTGCACTGGGAGATGTTTGTAGAAGGTGCTTGAGCTGTGAGTGGAAGCTGAACTATGAGAATTAAGTCACCTCTGAAGCGTGTTTCTTTTCATCCCCAATTTTGTTCAGCTTCCTGGGGCTTGTATGGAGTTTTTGAATACATGTATTGCTTATCAGCCCTACAGAGTTAATTTTTCTTTCTTTTTAACTTAACAAAGGCTTGTTCTGTTATTGACTATCACACAGGTTTTATAACTAAATTTTACAATTGCTTTGGATTATCTTAGAGCACAAACTTTACATTTAAGTGGAACACCTGATTAACTATTGTAGAGTACAGAAACTAGTAAGTCTTCCAACCACTGACGTTTTTTAATAATCATTGTGTCAAAAATAGACTGATAAGCTTGGTCTCAAGGGATTAGTGCAGGGAAGAATCCTATATTCTCATTTTGTTTCCCCACCCTTATCAGACTGGTCCTTTTCCTGAGTCATTCTGTATTTCCTTTTCCAGGATGCTTTATATTAAGAATCTTCAGATGTTAGTTGAATCAGTGTCAGATTTCCTGAAATAGATACTTTAACTTGTACACACTACACATCACTTTCGAGGTCCTGATTTACTTTTATCATATGGAAATCTTATTATTTCACTTACAGCATTTCAGCTCTCACACTGAAATTATTTGTATGTAAGATTTCCTGTCTTTGCCTTGTTTTTTGCATGTAAGCTTTCCACAGGGGGCCGCTTTGCATGTAGGAAGAACTGATTTGAATTTGGCATGCACTGCATGTGAATACAGCCTGAGATTGCACATGAGCTGTGCCCTCTTGTGTTCACTTGGAAAAGCAACCAAAACATAAGGAAATAAAGCAAGCCTCCTGAAATGAAATCGGTTGGAGTTGATATATCACACATCCTCTGCCTGAGATCCCTGGAAAAGTCCCAAACTCTGCATTCAAATATTCCAGAATTTGATTTCTCCTCTTCCTAATGCTGGGCAGTACAAGTTAGATAACTTTCATTTCATTTTAAATGAAGAGAAGGCAAAGTGAAAGAGCAAAAAGACTAGAGTGCAGTTATAAATGAAAAGAGAAAAAGTCTTTAAATTCATATTCAGATAATTTTCCTGTCCCAAAAAAGTAACATGCATTAATAGAACTTTTCCAAACTAAATCTTCCTAATTGTACTCTGTCACTTTCTTAGAAGATGATTTGATATGTTTTGAGCTTGCCCAATGAAACTGTTTGATCGTGTCCATGCATTCTGTTAATTTAATTAATTATTGTAGGCCAACAAATGTGGACACAAAACCAAAATGCAGTGAATTGCGAGTTCAGCTTGTTTTCAGTGGAGCAATAGATGTTTCTAACTTGTCTCCATTAGGTTAAAATCTATGATATAATAGCTATAAGTAGATTGTTTTCATGTTTCTCAGTATTCTGGTTTAGTTTACTCACAGTGAAATACACATACATGGATTTTCCAATGCATATTTAAATACTAATATTATATAGATATGTATGCTGTGCCCCTTCTTTCATGGTTCTTAGGTTTATTTCCTGTAGAGATCTATGATATGTGTAAACTATATCTTAACTTGACCTCTTCTTTCATGTGGAGAATATATTTTGGTTTGCAGGGATCATTTTGTCATTTGTGTTTGCATTTCATTTGATGAATCATTTGTATCAGCATTTTTGAAGCAGTATTGTTATGTTTAAGTGAGCATGAAGTTTTTAACTTGTGATTTTTTGGGAAAATTATGATTACAGCAGACTTTTTTTCCTGGACTTTGCTGATTATCTACATGAATGTCTTTATATGTAACACCTCAGTGAGGACTTGTTATTGCAGGTCAGTTGTTGCCTCCTGGCTCATGGTATTGTGGCAGGGAATCAGTCTGGAGCAGAAACAGGGGTTTGCTTCAACTGGAGTGGCTCAAACACAATTTTAGGTGTCATTAGAAGTCAGAAGCAGCCAGTTTGGCCGAGTCTAATCTTGTCACCCTGACTAATTTCAGTGGTTTTCTTTTGCAGGAAATTGCATTGTGTGCTCGCCTTGTAGGGGCTTGGACTCAGATAGAGAACGTGTGTATGAAATGAGATCATTCCCTGGCTTGGAATGAAGGTTGTTTCATAGCTTATGTTGATACTGTGGTAAAAACTGAGATATAGCTTGTATAAATTTTGAAGTCTGAGTGAATTGTCAGATATCATGGGAAATAAGATTTTAGCTTAAGGAAGAGCAAGACTTTTGAAGTAATCAACTAGAAATTTTGGATACTTTTATAAAAAGTAAAATATTCATGTATACTTGAGAGGTTTCAATACTCCTATTGACATTGTGTATATTTAAGCAGTGTTTATAAAAACACTTTCCCACTTTTGGAGAACATCAATATGTAAAAATCCTTATGCAAGAATAAGAATAGAAACCCAGGAGGCATCAAACTGATAATTCACTTTATACTCAACACAAGAGAAACAGCTGCAGCAAGAAGAGTTTTTAATGAGGTTACCCTTTTTACTTTGTCTTGGTGAGTGTAACTTGTATAGTCAGGTAAAGTTTGCTTCACATTTATTTACTTTAATTGTGGGACAGTTTTGCTGTATCTTATTCAAATGAGAGCCCATCTCTGAGAAATTCACTGTGTTTAGTAGAATACTGTGCAGACCAAATCCTTAGAGATGATACTTATAGATTGCACATGCTGTAACAAAAATGACCAAAAACTCCAACAAACTTGAGGTTATTAGTGAAAATACTCACTGTGATTTAATGTTAAGGGTATGCTGAGGTAAATAATTTGTCATCTTTGCTTTTGTAACTGAAAGAAAAAGGTTTAAGGTGTTAGTTTCCTCCCAAAGCCTGGAAACATGAATGTTTTGGAAACAGGAGTTCTGTGTGAGTTTTGTGTAAGATTAACATGGGTTAAGATCTGTGCATAAACCATCGAGTGAAATTGAGCAATGTGCCAAGGACCAGTCTGGGCTGTCTGTTTATAGCACCAGTTTATATTACTGGTTTGTGGCATATTGCCTTGAAAACTGGGTTGATGACAGGCTTCAGGATAGAAATGCAATTTTTTATGTGTGACCTGTCCATAAGCTGTGTCTCACCTGAAGGTTCAGAACACCCCATTAGGTCACAGTATGGGAGAGAGAATGATTCCCAAAAATATTTACTTCCACTCTTTCCAAAACTTAGTATTTTTTGTGGAGGTGTAGGATGGCCAATAATATAAGTTTTTTTTCCTTTGGGCAGATTGATTTGAGATTGTCTTACTGCCTGGATCCAGTATGGGCACATCCCAGGATAACAATGCCTGTCTGTCCTGCTCTCATATTCCTCACCTTGGCTGCTGTTTTGATCCTCTTGCTTGAGCTGTTCAAGTCCTGCACCTGAACATATCTGTGGCACCTGCCAGAATGAATGGTGTATTTTTCGTTGTTTTTGCCAAGATGTTTCTGTCTGAGATTGTTAAAGTTTCTTTAAGTAAAAGCAGTGAATTGCTGTCAAGAGGAATCCAGAGAAAGGTGGGAGAGGAGTGCCACATGGTATCAGTGTGGAATTGGGGCGTTCAGAAAAGAAACTGCAATTTCCTGTGTAAGTCTGCTTTTTGCCTCTTCACCTGTTTCAAGGTACATTAGCTTTGGATAAACTTATTTTTCTTCAGGTATCCAACATTATCTCTTTAAGTTACCCACATATAGTTAAAATGATCTTATAATCTCTTGTTGTGAACTTCCTGATCCTGTGAATTATAGCACTTGGAATCACTCTGTAGCTGGGTGAGTAACTAAAACTTCTGCTGCAGATGCTCAAAAGACAGAAGTGTTGATTCTGAGAACCACCATTCAACTCCTGTGCTTCTGAGGGAGGGCTGGTAGTCTGTAAAGTGAAAATCACTGCACTGTGACCAGATAACAATGCCGAGCCCATACTCCAGGACTTGAAATGCAGCAACGTTGCAAGACCTTGAGAAAGGATACATTGAGAATGGGGGCTGGGGGATGTCATTGTATAGTGCAGGCTTTCATGGGCAGAGGAGTTCTTGTCAAGTTTAGGGATTGAAATGAATCCTTTGCTACCCGAAAAAGGATTTTGAAAAAGAGCTTTTGATTGTCTGTGAGTTGTAGTTAGTCAGTTAATTTGAGTAGAATTCTTTCTAAAGCAGAAGGTAAAGAAATATAGGCTCACCTATGGAATATTACCAAAGACATGGGAAAACACTTTGGTAGTTTGGGGCTGAACTTAGTGACCCTGCAGTCTATATATCCTTTAACAATGTGTATGCTTTGTGCATATAGATCATTGTAGAACTGATACTCAACATTGTTACATGGTTTCAATAGAAGCCCCTAGGGTCCTTTTACTCTTTATGCTCTGAGACAACTTGTTCACTGCTCTAGAGCTAAGGGCTGGTTTGTTTGCTATGTTTTGTGGGGAGAAAATCATATGCTGCAACGTTTTATCTTTTAATTTTGAAGTTTTCTTTGTATTGTGGCATATTCTCAATCCACTCAGAGTTCTTGGTTGATCTGAGCATGAATATAGAATGTAGGATGAGCCACTCTAGTGGCACATTCTCCCATTAATTATGATTGGCTTTCTTTGTTAGTGACAGAGATGTGATCCCTCAGAGTAAACAAAAAACAGCAACAACAACAACAAAAACAAAAAAACCTCACAAAACAAAAAAGAAACCACAAAAAAAATTAGATGAGATCATTTACATCTCTTCTCTGCTCTCTGAAAAGGTGTAAATGCCTGTGGGTTCTCTGGAACAAAACTGTAAACCCCAGCACATGTGTTACTTTAGTCCAGTTTTAGTCCAGACTGCATACATCTTTTGATGTTTTGAACTCTGGAATTGCATATTTCTGTGTGCCACAAGCTGCCCTCTCTGCACTAGTCTGGGGCATTTTGGGGTGACTGCATCCCAGAGGAAGGATCTGTCTGGTGTGATCTGGGAGCTCCTGGTGAGTAGTGGATGGCCAGGTTCTCCACAAAATACAGGGGTCAGCACCACTGTTTTTTGAAACATAAATGAAGGAGAAAACAAGAAACTTCTTATATCAAGCACAGTAGCTGGAGCCAGTGCCCTAAAAGTGGGACACACCACTTCAGTTTTTCTGCAGCTTGGCAGTAGTGTGAGGTTCTAGATCTGCCTGTTGAGTCCAGGTTTTTACCTGGTTACTGCTTTAGTAACCAACTTTTAGAACATCTTTTATGGGATATAATTGTAATTCTGCTCCTAGTGTGCTACTGGTTTATCCTCTTTTCATATGTAGGTCTGTAAGAAATCAAAACATGTACACTGGTGTTAGCAGCAGCTTTCTTTTTGCCTGCATACCCAGATTTGATTTATCATCTTGATGTTGTCAGCATCTGACTCTAATTAACTGGATAAATGAAGCTGAGATCTTGACTGAATTAGCAGTTGAAGAATGCATCTTACCAGAAGCAGATGGAGAGAAAAAACAGTGTATTTAGTTTATGGCCATTCCCCTGGTTTATGGCCATTTCCTATTTTTAAGGGAAAAAGTTCTGCCAAATCAATTCTTGTCAAATGCTAATTAAATTATAGTGATGATTAATCCTGATGTAAATACATTATTTCGGTGTTTAGGATAGTTATAAATAGTTTAAAGACTTAAGAGACGTTGTGAATACATACTTAATCTGGAGTGCATTTGGGAGAGAGAAAATGCCAATTAGATAATTCAGTGACAGTTTATACAGTTTAATTTATCCTTTGTAAATAATGTTTGTTATTATTAGCCTCTGTTGTAGATAGAACTCAGCTAAATCTTCTTGTTGGTAAAAGAATTCCTTATAGTGACATTTATACTGTCCTCTTTAACATCTTTCTTTTCTTTTCTTGCTAGAAACCTTACAGTTAAAAAAAAAAAAAAAAAAGAAGAATAAAAAGTAAAAAAGCAAGTGTTTTCATTTCTAGGCTGTGGATAAAGAAAGTGAAGCAGGAAGGCATTCCCTAGGGTCACTGAACAGGCTGAGAGCAAAATCCATGTCTGCTAGCTAGCTCCATATGGTGCCTTAAATGCTGTGGAAGGAATAGCCTTTCATGGCACTTTCTATGGCCCATGGTAAAAGTGGGCTCTGCCCCGTGTCTAGTCTATAACTTTGATAAGATCCTCAGCAATGTGGGGGGAAAATGTGCAACTGTACCATGTGAATGTATTACATTGTTAATTTAAAAAGAAAAGAAATCCCGAGTGTTGCTTTCAGCCTATTTTATCTGCTGCAGAGAGGTCAGCCCCTGACTCAGCACTGCTGAAAAGATATTCCTAAAGATGCAACACGTCTTGGTGAAGAGCTGTTAACACTGTTTCTATGCTGCAGAACTTGTTTTTTTCCAGCCAGACGCTCTGGTCACCAGTCAGTGCTCCTCAGGAATGTGTTTGGAGGCAACCTTCAGGGAAAGCTGCATTCGGGTTCCAGATTGATGAGGTAAAGCACCAGACCTTAGCATTTCCTTAGTCCATCACAATGGCGCCTGCAACACCTCAGTTCACCACTGTGCTGGCAGATGTAGAAAACAAAGTTGGAGGTTAATTTATTGGTAGTGGAGAAAAGAGATCTCTGCTCCTTCATCTGCAGTATTCTATGAATTATATGCTTATGCAAGGTGAAATGCTGAATTTTTCTATGCACCATAATTTACGATGCATTTGCTACTAACAGACAAGGAAGATTTGCCAATTTTCAGTCTTACACCTTATATATACAAGCTGGGAATAAATATTTTTTGGCTTTTGTGGCAAGGTTCAAATTCATCTGGAAATGAAATGTAAGATAATGTTATGCAGCACCCATATGTGTAGCCTTTGGGGGAAAATAAAAAGAAAAAAAGGGTTTATCTTTCTTGTCACAATAAATAAATAAATGGTTTGCCTTTTGAAGCAGAGTTGTTCAGAATAAAAAAACAAAAAAATCCTGGCAGTAAAAGTAAAACAGTCCTGCCTCTGCCATCCTATGGAGACAAATAGTGAGTGTGTGGAAGTGACAGCCAGTGCAGGGAACACACCAGTATCCCCTCATGCATTTGCATCCATTACACAGGGCACAGCACTGGGAGCGTTCTGTGGTGGTCACCAGTGTTCTCCTAGGTGAAAGGGTAATTATTTGGCTGTTACTTTTTAATTTATTAATATCAGCACCAAATGTTAGGGTAAAGGATTATTCTAAACAGAGGATTATTCCAGTGACAGATCAGCTGTGGGGAAGATGCAGTGATTTTGCTGCTGATAAGAAAAGCTATTAGTGTAAAGACAAAGGTCACTTTGGAATCTGAATGCTGTTGAGTGACATTTAAGGAAAAATGAAAAGTGAAATGTAGCTCTGTACTGGAATAACCTGGTACAAGTGTAACTTTAGGTTGCCATTGCAGCTAATAATTTCGGTCATTTGAGTTTTATTAAAGAAACAGTCTAAAGCCTTATCCAATTTATGTGCAAAACAAAGAATTTCAGACTTTGAGAATTTGGATTGGACCTTGAAAACCCTCAGACAAAAGCAGGTTTTGCTAAAGAAGATACATTCAATTCTTTATGGTATTTATACTGTTTCTGTTTCTTCAGAAGGAGACTGATCAACCCTTTGTTTTATATTTTTTTGGGTTTTGCGTTGTTTTTTGTTTTTTAATGACAGTGTTGACTTTTGAATGTGAAATAGCAGACATTGTGCTTTAAAAACTAGCAATACAAACACCAGTATTTTTGTGATTGGAATTCCCTGAACCTATAATCATTTCCCTAACTTGCTATGAATGTTGTACATTCTGTAAGGGTGCTCATGTGTTTCCATCAGATTTTCAAAAGTATGAACTGATTAGGGGAATTTTGGGGCTGGGGTTTCAGCTGGGGTGGAGTTAATTTCCTTTGCAGTGGCTGCTGCAGGGCTGTGTTTGGATTTGTGCTGAGCACAGGGCTGAGAACACAGAGATGTTTTTGTTGTTGCTGAGCAGGGCTTGCACAGAGCCAAGGCCTTCTCTGCTTTTTGTAAAGCCACGCTGGGGAGGAGCTGGGGCTGCCTGGGAGGGTGGGAGGGGACACAGCCAGGACAGGTGACCCCACCTGACCAAAGGGACATTCCAGACCATGGGGTGTCATGCTCAGTGTATAAAATGGGAGGTGAAGGAGGAAGGGGGAACATTTCAAGTAATGACATTTTTCTTCCCAAGCTGTGATGGGATCCTGCTCTCCTGGAGATGCCTGAACTCCTGCCTGCCCTTGGGAAGCAGGGAATTCATTCCTTGTTTTGCTTTGCTTGTATGCACAGCTTTTGCCTTCCCTACTAAACTGTCCTTATCTCAGCCCCTGAGTTTTCTACCTTTTATTCTTCCCATTCTCTCCTCGAGCCCACTGGTGGGGAAGTGAACCAGGGGCTGCCTGGAGCTTGGCTGCTGCCTGGGGTTAAACCGTGAGAGATGGAAAGGCTTAAAATACATATTTTTCTTTGCTATAGTATGTCTGAAAAATCAGATGGACCACTTTATTCAGCTAATATACCTCAAAAAGTTGCTGGGAAACCAAATGCTTTTAATATTGTGCTAAACTTAAACATAAAGCACACAAGATTGTATTATTGCTTATGTAGAAGGCCAGCAGCCTCACTGCATTCTTCTTGACTTTTAAAAGCCAAGATTACTCCTGAAGTACACTCCCCATTAACCTGCTCACCAAGAAGGTTCCAATGATGCAGCTTTTTTAAATTAAGAAAATCTGTGTTATACGAGCTGACTTGGACTTTACAGATAAAGAAAACGTGAAAACCTTGGTTTGCATTTAGCAAAATGTCTGGAGCATTATTTGTAGGTTACTTGTATGGTGGACAGCTGTATGCCATATGGCATTCACACCTTACATGTACAGAGCACACAGCTCCTAAAACCCTTTGGTACATGGACTAACAGCAAGGGTTTGGTGGGGTTTTCTTACATGAAATGTTTTTGAACTGCAACATCTATAAAATTCACTGAGTGGAACACAGAGAGAATTGCTCGTCCATTTCAAATCCTGAGCTCAGTTTATGTTTTCATCAGATTAAATCAGGAATAACTTGGCTAAGACCAAACATTCAAAGTGGAATAAACAAAGCTTTCAAAAATCTAGAATTGAAGGGACAGTTTCATGCTTGGAATAAAGTTATTTACTAGGTTATTCACCTGAAGAATATTTCAATTTGCTGTTGTTGCTTGTTTTTGTCTTCTGAGATCTGACCATAAGCTAAAATCACAACCCTTGCTGGTAGCTGGCATAAAGGAATTTATTCACCACGTTGCATTAACCTGACAAAACCAAACTTGTATTCAGTTTTTCTCGAGATGTTTGCCTTGTTGTGTGGGGTGAGCTCAGGAATCTTGCCTTCACATATTATGAGTCTTTTTGTTTAATGACAGATTTATAATAATAAACTCGAAAGCCTGTATGGGAGATAGTGGGAGAGGAAGTGAAAGATATATGAAAAACATAATTTGATTTTAAAACCATGGAATTACTTCCTTGTCGAATGAGGGATGTAATGAAAACCATGAAGAAGCTGTTGCCTATCCCTGTCTCCTCAAGGCCTGGGGAAGACAATCCAAGGGGTTTTGCCCTCTTGTAAACAGTGGGAGAGGAGTGGCAGGGCAGGGGGGTGGTTGTGCACAGAGCCCACAGAATAACGGGGCAGGGACAGGTCAGAGGACAAGGATTAGCTGTCTGGGAGGAGGGCAGCACACAGCCAGGAATCCTGGAGTCAACCAGGAAGTCTAAACACAGCTCATTGGTGCAACTGGAGCACTCCTAAAGTCACTTCCCTTTCATGAGTTCAATGGGTTTGTTTACAATAGCTCTGCAAAACAGGCCTTAGGAAACTAGGGCTGGATTTTAAAGATGATTTTTAGATGTCCTGTATTTCTTGATTGTAAAGAGTTTTTTTCTAAAATATCCAAATTCTATGCAGTAGGGAAAGAAAATATTTTTTTTTTCCTACTGAAGTTCCATTTTGCAGAAGTTGAATTGACTGAAAAAAAAAAGATTGGTTTGTAAGGTACTGTCTTTCTGATCATAGATTAATTTTTATTCTCTTTTTCTCTCCATTTCTTCATTTGTATAAAATTCTTACAGTGTTGTGCTTTTGGGGATTAAAAAAAAATTACATTATTTTAATTCCAAAATGTCTAGTAAGTGCTCAGCATGTCTCAGTCCTCGAGGTTTGCTCATGCTTAGCCATTTGCTAACTGCCAATGAAAAAACCACGGGGGGTTGGCAAGGTTATTGACAATGCCTTTTGCACTGTGAGCACAGTCATAATAAACCGGGCATTGCCCTTCATTCTGTCTGATTGGAAAAATCACCTGTGAATTTACAGAAACAACAAACCAGCTGCTGTCAAATTGGAGCTCAACCCACAAGCTCACTTACCTGAAATGCTTCTGATGTTCCTAAAACAGCTGGATAAACATTATGTAGGTGATAGCTTGAGAGGGTAAAAGGAATGGGATATAATGAAATGATGAGACAATTGAATAACTTTCTGTTGCAGTTAGTGTAAATTATTATATGGGGGAAAAAGAGTATTTACTTGTGTTTTGCTTCACTAAATGCAGTTAAAGAGAAAATAATGGCAGTCTGATACCACGTGGGCAGGAAGTCCAACAGGTCACCTTGATTGCTCGTAGGATAAACAACTGAAAACAGAAGCACAGCTGAGGAAGGAATAACTTGGGAATTCTGCATTTAGGTGCTTTAAGTGCTGGAAGGAATAGCAATTAATTTATTACACAAGGCTTATGCACATTAATGCAGTTAGGAATTGCACAGAAGGGATGCTGCCTTCCAAAGAGCTTGGCCTTCAGGAATGTTTCACTGAAAGCATCTCAGGGAGCACTGGTGACATGTGCTTGACTGGTGAGTCTCCCTGTAAGAAGTTATTTTTTCATCCACTGCCTGAACTGTTAATGGTCAGAAATGACTTCTATTAGGCTGCAAACAAATGCCAGGGCAGTCACAAAGGTTTGTTTTGAAACCTTTCTCTCCACAAAAGATTTTTGTTTGGAATGTAACAACTGCAGTTGCTTTGAAGGCTATTGTTTGATCGTAGTGCTAATTTGTGATCATAACACTCTATTCCCATGAAACAAAATAAAGAGAAGATGTTCCCACAGAACAGGGTATAATGCTTGAAAAAATATTCCTTTCAGGTAAGCAGAAATTATTCAGATTGATTCAAATGAGTGAAAAGAATAACAGGAACCTGTACAAAAACACTACAGATGCAGAGCCATTATTCTGTTCACTCAGCCTGATGCATTTACTCTTTGCAAATTATTTTGAGTGCATCAATGAGCATAAATAAACCATATTTTAACTGAAATTTCAATTATCAGGCTAGAAAAATGTAGCAGAGGTGCTGCATTGCTAATGCTTATAGCACAAAAGTATGTTTAAAGAGTGAGAAATCCAGCTCTTGACTAGGGTGCTGTCACAGATGTTTGGATTTTCGAACACCAGTGGGACCCTTCTGTTCAAGTGGCTTGACCTGTGTTACTTGGAACAGTCGTTTTTGATTAATAAATCGTTGTGGAGCTTGTAATTCCTGCTTGAGCTATAGCAGCTCTATTTGGAAAAATAGTCTGTTTCTGAAAGAAATATTTCTGGTGCTGAAGAATCTTGTGTATATGGTGCCAATAATTAATCACTGCTGCTGTTATTCTTTTTTAGTCGGAGTTTTCCTGGCTTTGGCTTTTGGAGAATGCATTGTGATTAAGTCTTTTGTTTCTGGATTAAAGATCCATAGCTTATTAGAAGCTTTTTCCTAGTGCAAATATCTGCTGATCTCTGGTGAATTCTCTTCCTCACCACCACCTGAAACAGCACATTGATTAGAGCTTTTCCAGGCTTATGGGCAGGAGTCAGTTTTCCCACAGTGGATAACTTACTGGAAGTGTCTTCTGGGCTTTTATTAATTAAATATCTGTTAAAGCAGCACTGTACAAGGTATAGTTTCAGTGCTTTGCATTGATTCACTCTCATCACTGCATCTCCTCAGGATTTTTGTTGTTCATATAAAACAAGTTTTGCTCTAGGAATTTATTTTCTGGTTTTTACTAATCATTACCCCCAAATAATGTAATTATTTGTGGGTTTTTTAGGCTGTGGATGAGGTTGTGATCTCTAAAGTGATCTGCATCTTAGGCATTAACTTGTATTTGATAATATTCGCATTCAAGTGGATTATCTGGCCTGTGTAACTGATATGGCCCAAGTCAATGACTTCTGTTACATTGATATTACCTATATTGCTACCAGTGATATTATGGCTACCCATTTTCTTCCAGCCATTGGTAAAAATAGCAGCACTGGTCCAAAGTCTCTGAGACTACTAAAAATATCCCTCATAAATAACTCCACATTAACATTTTTTGTGTGATCTCTCTTCACTGGTTTTCAGCCTTTGTGGTGAACCTCATTAATTTTTGTATAGTGACAAATGTCAGTATGGAAATGCCACGCTGTAAAGAAAATATCATGCAGTTACATTTGTTACAGACCATGGTTAGTGTCAGCCCTGTTACCTTATCAGTTGGGTTTGCAGTATGTATTTTAATAAGTTTGTCAACCTCTGCTTTCCACACAGCTGTGTTGGTTATTTTTAATTATCCTGCTGTGCTTTAGTCCTCTGTGCATAGACTACCTTGTCATGATTTAGCTTTGCACTGATGCTATTCTGACTAACCTTTGATGCCTTAGAGTTGCTACATGAAACAGAGGCTAAACAAAATTAAGTGGGTACTTAATGAAGGCCTTCAATAGATACACCTTGGGCAGTCAAAACCTCTGAGAGGCTGCACCCAAGAGGGATGAGCATGGTCATGAGGTTTTCATAAAATATAAGTTTGGTCCAATAACATATCAGGGTTAATCCTCCAATTACAGTTTCAGGTAATGAAGTAATTTACTCCAAGTTTGCTCTCCCCCAATTCACTGTTGTTTACATTTCTCGGGGCCTGAGACAATAAGGTGTCCTTGATTCCCAGGCCTGGAGAGGAATTGTTTTGTCTGAATAAAATGGGAGAACAGTAGCTGACAGGCCATGGGATTTTAGTGTTATACATTATAGCAGTACAGGATCTGAAAAATAAAAAAGCTAAATCCTAAGGCATCACCTGTAGTTAATTGGATCATTTAATATTCACCATTTTAAGGTTTACATGTTGCCTAGTGAGTGGTAGTGTAGAAAACACTTCCCCTTCATGATAAGGGAGCAGTATTTAATTTCTTTCCACTACATCTGTGATTGTGGGAACCTAAGGGCTGGAAAAGAAAACAAGAGCAAGGAAATGCAAAACCAAACCAGAGCTGAAGGACTGAGCCAAGCAAAGCTGTGTCTATATCAGTAAAAGTGGTGGCTGCAATTCCCTTCACAAGGCTCATGTGACCTGAGCCAAGTGTTAACACAGACACTGAAGTGTGCTGTGTTCACAGACTGCCTGTGGGTCTTGGATTCTCTGCTGTATGAAACAGGGCTGAGTTACTGTGCTGATAACTTTGTGTGCTGCTCTCTGAATGCAGGCACTGACCCACATGGCACTGGGAGAACGATCTCCTGGCATGTATGAAATGTCCTCAGATATGATGGGATGGTGCATTCAGAAGGAGGGGAGTTGCTTCAGGAGGAAGGTATCAGTTCACATTTCTGCTGCACTGTGTGAGAGGCATTGTTACCAAATATACCAAGTGGGTTTGGATCCCTCTGAATTCTGTATGTAAAAAAACCCCAACTTAGTCTGTGCTTTACAGTCAAGTTCAAATGTTCTGAGAGCAAACTTTAATTTGAAACATCTCTCTCCTAATTCTTTTACTGGATGAGAATAGCCATGGCATGTTTTGCAGTCCCATACCAAAATAAATTTTCTTATGGAACTTGAGGTACATCTTGAATACTTCATGAGTTGATTATTTATTTATGACAGTTATGGTTTCATTAAAAATGGCACTACCTGCTGGGCAGCACAACTATGCTTTTAACAGTTTTTATCAGGTTGTTAAAATTACACAGTTGATGAATATTTCAATAGTGAGAAAGAGCAAAGCATTTAACAAACTACATTGGTTTGAGAATCTTATGCTGCCTACAATGGCAATGCCTGTTAATTTGTGCAAATAAATAAAACTGCTTATTAAGTAAGGGAAATTAAAGTTTCCCAAAGCAATTTCAGCAAGTCAGAAGGGTGACTTTTTTGAAAAGCCAAATCAGTGTTAAGAGATCATTTTAGTCAGCACTGGACATAGTAAAATGAATGTTTCAAAGGAGCAGATCTAACCAGAGAGAAAACTAAATATCTTAATGATGTTTAAGTTATTCTTCCCTCCAACCCCAATCAATAATGTGATTAGTGTACACTGGTAAAACTGATGAGTTATAGGTATGGATAATCTATTTTTTATTCATTGAATGTGATTGGATTTGTGAGTATCGGTTGCAATTATAACATGAATTTTTGTTCATGAATTTGCTTTGTGTAGTTTTAAGGATTTCCACTTGGTGGAGCTTTATGATTGAATTTTTAATATATAAAATTCGAAATATTTGTGATTCAGACTTAATGATTTCTCCACTGTAATGCAAAAAATAAACTTGAGAAAAAGAAGTGAAGAGTAAATGTTAGGTACTTATTGTTCACTTTCACTTGGATCTTGGATCAAACAGTGATTTTTTTACAAGGTATCATTATGCTACTTGAGACATCCTTTAATATAATTAATTTTAATAATTTGAAAACAGGGTGGCATAATAGCTCTAGCACGTACTGATATGTATATTCTATTCACAAGTTAATGTTTCCCCTCTGTAAATATGTGTATAGGTATACATATATATTTAAAAAAAACAAAACAACTGTCCGACATTCTTAGTTAAACTAGTGAAATAATGTAAAATTATCTTTTATTCTTTCTACACATGGGTTTATTAAATACTGAAGGACCCTAAAGAATTTTAGAAGTTATTTGCTCAGAGTAAAATGCCTGAAAAGATAGAGGATTTCACACTCGGATGTAAGGAGGGACAATGAATAAGGTTTCTGGCCCTAGAAGGACTCAAAACTAGACTGGACAAGCCAGAGGACTGGACCAAGTATCTTTTGGAGACCCCTTTCAACATAAATTATTCTGTGATTCTGTCAAGAAAACTTTTACCTGTGAATTGTGATAACAGACACACAGCCATTAATTTGATTAATCAGTTTTTGGGGCGATTGATTTGTTAAGTGGAAGACTTTGGAAAAAGTATCATTTTAATAGCACTGAGGAAGAGTGGGTAATATAAAAAAAAATTCTAAATGAGGAGAGGGCTGTCTCCTGGGAGCAATTAATATGCAATATGTGATAGCATTGCTTTACCCAGCATCCAAATATACCTGCATAGAATGTAGCAACATTTCAACAGGCAGGGCAGGTAATGAACAAAGTCCTCCACACACCTTTGCAGCCTACATGAGAATTGCTGTGGGAGATTTCAGTTCCCCCTTATGTATATCATAGATAATTTGAAGAGAATGTTACTGATTGCATCTTTCCACCCCAGGCTTCCCATCAAATTTTCCCCATTTTTTGAGAGATACTTCCACTCCTCGTGTTACTGATTCAGCCTAGTCTCTCATTCTCCAGACTTCTGACTTGTTACCTTGTCTTCTCAGAATTTAATATGATTTTTCTCAGATAGTGTTTTTGGTTATTTTTAATATTTGCAGTACAAATAAAAAAATTACTTTTTTCACTGTGACTTACCAGTAAAGGACAAAGGAAAATTTAATGCTCTGCAATACTTAGGTATAAATCTGACAAGATATTATCTTTGTTTGTTTTCCTTTGCCCTGTTTGTCTCTAAGGTGGTCAAAATGTATACGTATATATCCAAGAATTTAAATTAAAAACCCAAACAAACAAGCAAAACCACCCTCCCCTCAAAAAACCCAAACCAAAAAACAGAACAGAAATAAACAAGTTTGGGTTGTTCTTGTCTTAATCTTTCAAAACTAATGATTGCTGTTTCCAAATATTCTTGGCTTAAAAATCTGAAGTAATATATTGGGAAGGAGGGATAATAATCATAAAAATATAATTCCTGCTTTAAAGTAATAACAATTTTCAATTGTGTGATAGAAAACATCGGCTGCAAACACGAGAAATCTTTGCAGCAGGTAGCGGACCTCCCCCAGATCCTGAGTCTGGGCAGGTTGAGCGAGAACCTGAAGCTGTGACACCATTGTGTGAATGTCACTCAGCGCTCGTGAGTGACATTCCGAGCAGGAAGGCAGGTCAGGCAGCGGGGCTGCGCTCGGTGCCGCTCAGACACACCTGGAGCGCCCGTGGAGGAACCGCCCGGAGCCCCAGCGGCGGCTCCGCTGAGCCCGGCCGGGCACCCCAACTGCTGCACTGCCTTTCCCCCGTCAGCTACACCGCCCTGCTTCTCTTCTCTTCTCTTCTCTTCTCTTCTCTTCTCTTCTCTTCTCTTCTCTTCTCTTCTCTTCTCTTCTCTTCTCTTCTCTTCTCTTCTCTTCTCTTCTCTTCTCTTCTCTTCTCTTCTCTTCTCTTCTCTTCTCTTCTCTTCTCTTCTCTTCTCTTCTCTCTCTTCTCTTCTCTTCTCTTCTCTCCTCCCTTCCCTTCCCTTTTAAGCATAAAATGTTCCTAATGAATCTTTACTGTTTTTCCTCTTATCCTGCCTCCCACCTTTACCAGACTAGGATGGAGGAAAAGAAAAAAGTGTAAGTGGAACAGCTGACAAAGGGGGTCCTGATGGAAGATATTTAGAGGAATAAATAGCTTTTGAGGCCAAACTTCCCTTTATAAAATATACATCTATAGGACTGTTGTGTACATTTATATGGTGTTATGTATTTCCATATGTAAGCATGTAGTTTGAGATACAGGTAAATAATTTATAAATGTTGCAATTAAAAGCCATTGCTAGGGTGATGTGTGGGAGATAGAAACACCTTTCTGATCTTTCTCTGCTCTCCTCATGCTTCTGGACTGCTTTGAAGATACACAAGTGTGATTCTTCCCCAGGCATTGTTGACATGGTTGAAGTACAGGCAGGTTGCTGACTGCATAAATAGGGATTGATTTGTCCTAAATTTCTAATATTCTAGTGCAATGGGTTGATTTCTGTCACTTCTGTGGCTGGCCTTTTTTCCTCCCCACCAAAAATTCAATTAAGGCAAAACCAGGACAATTAGAAATAATTACAGATATTGAGTTCAAGGGACAAAAATCGACCAAAACTCAATGTATGATACCAATTAATTTCTCAAAAACTTTTGAAATCTTCTTCAGTTGCTGACCTGTGAACTGAGAATGACTGAAGAAAGGTGTTTGCAAAGAGATGTTTCTTTTCAACTGTGCTCGTTTTCATGCTGGTATTGAACTACTGGTATTATTCCCTATGAAAGCAGAGTAGAATCCCCATATTCTGGAGTTTCACCTTCTGTGATGCCCTAAGGCATGATCCATCTCAATTTTCCAGCTGGGATAGAGGAAAAACAGAGTTCAAGCAAAATCTAGGGAGCTATGTGATCCTCACAGAGATGGACCATGATCAGGGAAGTAACCACACACGGAGTATTTGGAGTATCTGCTTAACACCCTGTGAGCAGTCTCCCAGTGAAGGTGGCTGGGGAGCTACTACATCCTACTGATTTCCCTGGCTCCAAATTTGAGCCCTGAAAGACTTTCAGGCAGCATTAATGTGGACTTTGCCTCTTCATTATTGGTGTGCATGTGCAATAGCTTCAGAAACTACTGCTGGAATAGCTATTCCAATAGCTTCTAGATTCTACTGGATGCAATACGTAGAATTCAAGTGGGATCTTGTAGAAAGAACTCACTAGATGAGATGTGCATCCTTACTTCATTCAGGCTTTTGTGCAGTCTGATATTTGGGATCTGGTCCTTCTCCTGAGATATGTATAACTTGGGCAATCATGGGGAAGTGGTTCTATGTGTAAATGAGGCAGTACTGCCAGTCTTGAACATTTTGGGTTTTTAATCGAAATCACTAGGCACATCTGAAATTATAAAAATATCACCACCTTCTTCCATTTTGGATTTAACTTCTCCTGTTTTGTAGGCTTTTGTTGTGTGTCTAAGATTCAAAGATCAGTCTTGATGATCTATAAATCTGTGCTGGTCTTGGCTGGAATTGTCTTCATAGTGACTTGTTTGGGGCTCTGTTTCGGATTTGTATTGGAAATAGTTTTGATAATACTGGGGATTTTTTGTATTGCTGAGCAGATTTTACACAAAGTCAAGGCTTTTTCTGCCTCTTACCCACCCCACCAGCAAGGGACAGGGGAGCACAAGGCGTTAGGAGGGGGCACGGCAAGGACTGCTGACCCCAACCAACCCAGGGATATTCCAGACCTTATGGCCTCATGCTCAGTGTATGATGTAAGGGGAAGAATAAGGAAATGTGTGTATGGGAAATTCAGTGATGACATTTGTCTTCCCAAGTCACCCTTATGGGTGATGGAGTTTTCTGGTTTTTTTCCCTGGTTTTCTGAGAATGGTTGAACTCCTGCCTGCCCCTGGGAAATGGTAAATGTTCTTTGTTCTTTGTTTTAATTTCCTCGTGGGTGTGGCTTTTGCTTTACTTGTAAAACTGTACTTATCTCAACCCTTGGGTTTTCTCATTTGCTTTTTGAATTCTCTACCCATTCCACCAAGGGGAAAGTCAGCAAGTGACTCCGTGGGATTTGTTTGTTTGAAATAAAACCACCACAACACCCTGAGTGTGTGAAAATGAAGATGACACCTCGGTCTTTGCCTCTGCTCCATGACTTATTCTATGGCTTTTCCCAGTCCTAGGCATTCCCCAGTCTTTTTTGTTTGTTTGTTTGTTTGGGTTTTTTGCAATTTCCACTTTTTGTTGATGGGAAAGAGTCAGGTGCTGCACTTTGGCTGTAGTTGTGCCTTGTCAGTGCTGCTGCAGCTCTTGGTCAGATGACAGAGGGGCGTGGTTGCTGGGGCAGCTGCTATCTGCACTTGGTTTGAAACTTCTGTGCTAAGACTCTGTTGCCTACAGTTGCTACCTCAAAAATCCACACCCTGCCATAATACTCTGTGAAATGCCAAGAAATTGGTGTCCCTGCCCACGGGTGGGGGCATTTCTAAGGAGCTGCAGTGCAGTGCAGTGCTGTGCTGTTTGGTGTAAAGGCAGAAGCTGGGCACTGTGCTTCAGCGTGGCAGGGCTTTGGGACAGGGGGTACCAGCACTAACAAAGGCAAGCTGGGCTTTAATACCATGAGCTGGGCTTTAGTCTGCCTTTTATAGAGCAGAGGGTGGGGTGAGTGACACAATAGAAGGACAAGGTTTTCATCTGGAAAGACAAATCTCAGTGCCTTGTTTGAGTTAATTCTGCAAAATGCTGCGTGTAGTGAGATCACACCTGGGGTAGGTTGTTAGGAATGATTTACAGGCCTTGAACAGAGTCTGGGAGCAGAGGTAAGAGCACCTGAATCTGAAGAGCTGAGAAATGCCAAGCTCTGGTTTTGATGGCCTGATAGGTTATGCTAGCCCCAATTACCACCCACTACAGGTGTAATGTTTGCTTTACTTAACACAGAGCTGTGGTGGCTGTTCACTTATTTTGTTCATTGTAAATGAAGAATTGCCATAGCAACTATGTGGTAGCAACTATGGCAGGTTTTTGGTATTCTGAAGGTGGATTATTTAACTGAGATATGAAAAGTTGAGAGTCTCTTTGCTCTTCAGATAATGGAGCAAAAGTCTTGTAAATAAAATTACTACCTTGTTTTTATATTGTTTTCCTACACAATGGTATCTTGACTTTTCTTTCATTTCCTAGTTTGTTTCATGTATAACTCCTTGCTTGTTTTACTGTTTATATTATTCTTAATCAGCCAGTTAGGGAAGGAGTCAGAATCTGTGATTTTTACTGGTGATCTATTGGTATCAGCTGCAGCTAATAAGCTCCCAAATATTTAATGAAAAATATGCAACTGAAAGGTGAGATTGGTTGTTAAGAATTGCAGAAATTAACAGAAGCCATAAGCCACACCATAAGTCAGGTTTTATTTGTTTTTTTATAAAATGCCCTAATATTTTGGACAGCATTTGTTTTTTCTCATGTTACTGGTTTCACTTTTTATCAAAAGCAGAACTTAAAGAAGTGAGCAAGAGCAATTTTATCTATATAAGCTTTTCCAAACTCAGAGGTGTATTTGAAGGCTTCATAACTTAATAATATAAATTATTGGTTCACATATAATTTAAGATTAACACATTTAAATACTTACAATAAGTTAACATAGAACCACAGAGAAAGTGACTCTCTTTGAGGGAGAAATTATCTGATGTTGATGAGCTATTTAAAACCCTTCTGTGTGAGCTTTCTGTTGAAAAATATATATATATTTAAAATTCAGTTGTAGCTGAGCAGAGGATGCAGTCTGAACACATCACAAATGTTTTTTTTTTCATGCAGTTTGCTTTCAATTGGTGTATCTTGCATCTTAAGAAATTACTCATTCTGAGGCTCGTTTTGCTGGAGATTCCACAAAACGTGTGAACATTTCAAGCATCAAGAATAAATGGAGGAAGAGGACACAGAGGCTGAAGCTTTGCACAGACCATCTGTCAGAAGGGCTTCCCTGGGCTGCAGTCCCAGGAAAACACACTGGCTGCTGCTTGGAGAAGATTTGCAGGACACAAGCTGGGTGATGGTCAGAGCAGTGGTGTGTCACACCTGAACTCCAATTTAGCACAGCTGCTTTCCAAGGTCCCACAGAGGAATTGATGCTTTTGGTATCATTGCTTTGGCATTCAGCAAGTTTCAGCTCAAGTCAGTGTTAACCACTCCGAAAAAAAAATTGGTCTGTGTTTGGGATTTCTAGTCTGGATTTCTGTTTTTAAATGAGAAATATTGCCTGTAGAAAACTTCTTCAGTGCTTTCTTATCATCAAATCCAGAGGCTGCCCCATCTACACAGACAGGAATGCCTATAAATATTAACAAATGAAGCAGCTCTGAGGTCAGGGAGAAATATTATCTGATTTAGAGTTAAGAAAAGTCATAGAAGGACGAGTTTCTAATTCGTGCTAATATAGTCATTCTGAAAGAATTGGGAAATTTTTATCTGCTGACTAGCAGTTTTCTGCTTTAGCAAGAGATTGCTCTTTCTCCTTTATGATTTTTTTTTCCCTTTCTGCCTTTCCTTTCATACCTGTTTCATGGGCATACAGGACATTACAAGACTGTGTTGCAATTTCATAGTTATGTTGAATTAAATACCATATACCATATATAAATATAAAAATATAAAAAATGTAATATATAAAATACATAAAAATATATTTAAACATAAATATGCATAAAATGTAAGTATAGGCAGGAGTAGATAATTGCTTTTTTTAGGTATAAATTTGAGCCTACATGCTTAAAAAGAGTAAATTTGAATCCCCAGGAGTAGTAGGTTTAAGATTTTTTTTGTATTTTTATTTCAGCTGCAGTATCTGTGCATTTCATAACTGAACAAGTAAAATATCTGATGTATAAAAGGTAGCATTTTTAACACCATGAGTGAGCTAATGCTTACCCAGCAGAACTGCAAGACATTTGGATACATAGGAATTCGAGTTAATGATGTAGAAATTGTATATATGCACTGCCTGGAAATCAGGATAAATGGCATTGAGTCCGTTTTTGCATAGAAACAGAAAGAAAATTAGTTTATTTTACAGATTTTGAGCTGCTTTGTTTACTGTAGTGACTGTAGCTTAGAAAGCATTAGTAAAGATTTAAATAAAAGTGCTTTACATGCTACTAATAGAGAATTTTGTTGCATGCTTGGGGACTACTGTAAAATGTTCCACAAGGTCTATGTATAATTTGCTCCTCATGTGTCATTTTTTGGTGTTAAGTGACAAATTTTATTAGGATAAACACAAACTAGAAGATCTGGCACATGAACTGTTGGTGCTGTAAAAGTCATTGCTAATTGTATATGATACATTACTCTTACCTAGAATATTGAATGCATTACTAAAATAAGAATGTGACTTGCTGTGTCTTTGCTGGGTATATTTTTTCCCTGCTTTCCTTGGACAAGTTTTAGTCAGATAATTCTTAATTTCCATGGCTTTTTAATTGCAGGTATGAACAGTAAAATTTTTTCATTTCAGCTTTTTGCTGCTACTTAGTGAAATGTAGATCTGGTGTATTGGTGACAGAGTAAATTAAAAATTAAAAATTAAATTATTATTAAATGATCAGTTTTCTTTTTTTCCTTTTATGTGTTTTCGACAAAGTACTCTAATTTGTCTCTTACAGCTAATGCACGATTGTTTGCTATGATATGAAAATGCAGAAATAAGATATGAGTTTTCTATAACATTTTGAATTGCAAGGCTGTTCAAATATGTGTTCCAGCCTTCATGTGTAGTTTAGATTTTGTCTTTATTCTGTCCAGATTCCTTACTCATATGTAAAATTGTTCCAGGGATAGTGATCTTCCTGGGTTTGGATGTGTCTGGGGAGTACAAGTGCATGTCTTGGGAAGAGATGAGAGGTTTATTTGGTTTCATTTTTGTGTTGTTACTAAATATAAGAGAGATTTTCATTCCCCTCTGATGGATTTTATGAGCTCACACTATGTTCGTCTGGAATGAAATTAACTCACAGGGTGGTAAAACTGGAGAAAATTGTACTGAATGTTACAGATGCTCAGATGAGGGAGCTATTGGCCTAGAGACGCACTGGTACTTGAGAAAGCTTGGAAAAATATTATATTTAGAGACTACTCTGCTTATATGTCATTTTCTGTATTTATCTGACCTTTTGCTCATTCTTTATTACTAGGGCAATTTACATAAAATAGGATCTATGCCATTTATGAGTTCATGTGCTCCTGCTGCTTATTCTTCCCTTGAAGTTCTAATCCTTTGTGGCATTTCACCCTAAAGCACTTTACAGTAATTGCTAATTGATATAAAAGGATCACTTCATCCACCCCTGACATGTAGCACCTCAGTAGCAAAACTCAGAAGCTGTTTAACAGTGAGCAGTAGGTCTACATAACATTTTTAGGAGGGGAAAAAATAACCCATCAACCTGAAAATGGACAGGCTATTTACATAGTCAGGAATTAGCTGCAATATCCATTTCAGGACTGCATTAGGACGTCAGGGTTCATATTCCTGAGCTTCAGAAAAGAGACCCTTGGTCACAAGAAGAGGACAGAATGGCTGCATTACATTTTCTTCAGAAACCAGCACCTCTGGAAATTTATTCCTCTTGGAATTTAGTGTACTTTCTCATAGCTTGTGAATTGGATCAGCAGAGACCTAGAGGAAAAGTTTTTGCTTTGCAGGACCACAGGCTCAGTGTGCTGTGGCTTTCAGGGTGACTCTGAGAGCTTTCAGGACACAGTTGCTACCTTGGCACACAAATAGTGGCACTGTGGAGTTAGGTGAAGGAATGCCCGTAAAGAAAAGTTGCTTTACACAAGCTTGGGCTGGGAATGGCAGCCACAAAGGGGAGTAAGCTCCAGGAAAAGCCCTCCAGAATTCCTCAGGGAGTAATGTGTGCTTTCCAAAACTCAGCCTTGAAGTGTGGCAGTCTTCATGGCTGCACATGGCGTCTGTCCAAGAGGTACAAAGGTGATTTTTGATTTATTGAAATGGGCCACAAAGAGAGAGAACATAGGACAAGCCTGGCAGGCTGTCAAAAGACCTGCTTGAAAATCAGGAGAAAACAGCCATGGCAAGTGCAGCAGAGTTGCTGAGATGTGGATTAATAACTGAGGTTGGTGTAGATGCTGCTACTTAAAATAAGGAGATAGCTGTCTTTCCTGGTGTACCTCCTGGCTGCTCTCATGCCTGCATGACAGGTTTGATAGCACATTTGCCCCACTTGTTGGATTCAGTATTATTTATGCCTATATTACCTGTGTACTCCTGAGTGATTTCATTAATTTGCTGTATAACTATGTAGCAGTCAGTGGCATTTAATTTATTTTACTGATTTATGTCTACCATTTAAAAAAGAAAGCCTGTACAAAGCTTTGAGTGACATGATGGTAATTAAATTTTAAATAACTATAAATTAAAATATAACTGCAAGTTAAAGTTAACTATCAGTTAAAAATAAACTTCACAAGCCAGCAGTCTTTGCTATTCAGAGAGGTGGCAATTTATCAGCAGTCAATCTGCAGAAGCTGATTGGATCTCAAATGGTACTTGAAACATATCAAACTGGCTGACTTTAAAGGGTTTCTACTTCTTACAACTTTCACATCCTCCCGGTCTGAAATTACCAGAGTCCTGGGTATATTTGGGATGCCCAGTTCTTAAGGATGAGACTCCACTCAGTGTAGAAGTGGTAGCCAAACACAAGGAAACACTTTCCTTCATTTAAGTTAATCGATGTTTATAACTAATATATTAACTTCTCCCAGTAAGTGACTCATGCACATTCTAGCACATTTGTCACACACTCACAGTGTTTATAATGTTGAAAATTCTTGTTAAAGCAGGAGTCAGCCTGTAAGCCATTTCTTTTAAAAGTGAAAAATCGTATCCTGTGCTTGGAACCAAAGTTTTAGGAGCCTTCTAGAAAAGCTTTGATTTAGAAATACTGTTTTCTGAGGAAGCTGAAGGAAGCATGGAAACTTTTTTGTATTTTATAAGGTCCTAAGAATGAAGTGAAGGTTTCTTGACCTTTAAGTGAAGCTTGACTATTAAATTATTAGGATTCTTTCAAGTTACTCCTAAATTTTTCCATACTAAACCTAAGAGAGGACCCATTCCAGGGAGAAAAATATTGCAAATCCATTAAAAGAGATGTAGTATCAAGAATGGTCATATCTGTGAAGGGAAAATAGCCTATCCCAATATATATATTTTTTTTCAGGGACTTCAGGTTTTCTTTGACTGATTTTTGCCTGTTGGGGATGTACATTGTGGTATTTTTTCTGGTTCATCTTACACAGCACAGCAGGATCTATACAATTAAACTCAGTGTCCTGGTGTGGTCAGGAAGGTGGGACCTCAAAGAAGGAGTCAGCAGATGAATCAAAGTGGAAATATCCACCAAATAAATCAGGAAAATGCTCTGGTTTGAAGGGAAAGGAGAAACTTAGAATAAATAATAAATGCACTTCATTGTTTGTAGCACATCCACAAACAGAAAAGCTTGGTGTCAGAAAACATCAGACTGTAGAAGATGAGACTGAATTTATGAAGGTTGGTTGTTACTTTTTCCTGGTCCATTTGTTGTAATCCAAGTTTAGAGATTTACTGCCTGATAATACTATATTATTATCAAATATATTCAAGATTTGTATAACTTTTTTCTCTGGAATGAAAATGTTTTGAGCTGGAGGTGGGAAGATATAGATGGTGATATGGGTGATGGTGATGTGAGTGCCAAACAGCAGCTCTGGAGAGCTAAGAGTGATTTTTTTTTTTTTTTTACAGCTAACTTTATTCATCTGCCCCAGTCACTGGTCAGATTAGTGGAATCCACTTTTTAGTTTTCATCCAACATTTTGAAGATATACAACTACTTCGTTCTTGCCAAATAAACTATTTAATAGTCACCCAGTAATGACATATAAATATTTCAAATGAGAAAACTTACTTTTCGTGGAATGGTCCGTGGAATATTGTTTTATTGTAAGTTTGAGTAAAGTGGTGTGGATCACATAGTACCTTTTGCAAAGATTAGGTTTTGACATGAAACACTTAGGTTATTCAGTGTGAAATTAATTTTGAGCAGTGTGAAACACTGATGCTTTTTACCTGATCGTTTACCTGATGCTCTATCACTTATATATAATAAAAGAGTGCTGATATTTGCTAAGTTGCAGAAAGGCTTATTCTGTTTTTCTTTTGGTTTTAGCTTCTACACCCCCCCAACTGTGTTTTTAAAGCAACAATATTTATGTTGAGTTTCAGGTTTCTGCTCGAAATCCCATGGGAAAGCTGTGGAGTCCTTCAAGCCTCCAGTCTTCACAAAATCGTTGTCCAAAAGAACAGAAACTCAGATCAGAAAGGCAGGAATTTGCTGAAAAGGTTGCTGGTGGGTCTTCCTCCATTAGAAAATATTCATTTCAGTTCCTTGTGTGATTGAACACTACCACATGCTCATATTTTGAAGTTTTACACAAAATGCCATAGACGTCTCAGGCTCTTCTGAGCAGATGGATGTTTCAGAATCATAAGAACAGCCACTAATCACTCAGCCTGGACCTGATGGGGAAAAACCAAGGTTTCCCTCTCAGTAAGAAATAAGTAGGGAGAATGGAGTGTGGCTGAGTGCAGAGTTGGACACACCTTGCTACAGCAGAGGGTAATGTCGATTTGCAGTCTGTAACAACCACCTGGTTGGCAACTTAGAAATCCATTGGCAGTTCTGCCACTCCTGCAGTATTTCTTCTGTTTCAGCTATAGTCTTAAATAACTGATGGAGGAGTCCTTGTAAGCATGAACTGCAACAGAAAAACCTTGACATATAAAAAAATTGTTTGTAATAAACCCATTTTAAACATCAGTTTCATTACATAAAATTACTAAATTTTTTTTCAATAATGAGTTGTGATGGTGCTCTCTGAGTTCTTAAGTAGATGTGGAGTATTATTACTTTTCACTGACTTCAAAAATTGTACAAGATCAGTAGGCACCTGAAATGGTCCAGACTGAAATTCTTTTGCACTGGCTTCAGATTTTTTGAATAGTGTTAACTCACACCAAACACTGTGGGCTGTTACTCAACAGAACTGCAAAAAAACCTGTTCTCTGGTGGCCTTTAGACCTTCTGTTTACAATCTCTCCTGTTATACACATGTGTGATGTCCATCCCCTACACATATGAAGGGTGTTTCCTCCTTCCATTGCATGACTGGCTCACTGAGGCATAGATGTTACTTTGTTCTTTCAGCATCAGTGGCATGCAACAAATAGCTGCAGTTAGTTACACCTCAAGGTTTCTAAATTACTTTTTGATACTTCAGTAAAATTTAGGCTTAGCTTAAGAGTGGTTGTATTTCCAAATGTCTGAGGTGCTTTAGTGTTGGGGTGAGATTCAGATGTCATGTTCAGGCCCAAAATGTGGGGCATTATTTTCCTGGCATCATGATGACAAGTTTTTCATAGTTTATAGGTTTAATTGAAGGCCTCCTGGAAGCATTAACTGCCTGAATAATCTGCAGAGAAGAGGATGAATTAAAATAATACCACAGAATCATATTTGCCTATCAGCAATGCTGCATAGGTTCTTTTTCTGGTTGTGACACAACAGAATTTGGAAATCTTGTCTTCTATTTGGGCATTTTGATAGTACTTTGTCTTCATAAATGTCATAAATTAGGCTGCTTTCCCACACAGAACATGTGCTTTCTGTAGCTTCTTCTACAGTTTTTGATCACTTAGCACCATTGGTGTAATTCAGGTACACCAACAGTAGAAATCAGTTTGTGGTAGAGGTTTAGCACTCAGTAGACCATGGAAGAGAAAACCCAGTTGTGTAAAAATTCACTGAGTGACCTCAAAAGTCAGTAATAGGGAATGTCAGCCTGTCAGATTGCATTATTAGAATGAGCTCTTCCTTATTAAGTGCACTTGAGTTCTACAAATGATGATTCATCTCCCAGGTGGTGTAATGCCCACTTACTGGGCCTTAGTAAAAGATTTCCTTGATATCTGTTCTAGAAATAAACTGCCAATGACTATTGCAGAAGCTCCAGGTTATTCACTTCTAGTTACAGCCTCTGTGTGGAGCTTTTGGAACATGGGATTGATTTTTCTTCTCTTTCCCACCTTCTCTTCCTTTCCTTTATTGGTAAATCTAACCTGGAGTGAATCAGAGTCCAAAAAGAACTGGGGTCAACAACATCTAGGAAAAGTGATATTGCTTTTACTGGCTTCTTTCCTCACACTTGCCATGGGACTGAGGCAGTTAAGGTAATATATTCTCTTCTGAACATGTAATTAAGTGTCCACTGCTGCTTAGCAGATCTCCAAGTGACAGAATTCCAAGTCAGCCTTAGATGCCTTATTGCTTGAGCATGTCCTCAAAGGACCTTCTTCAGCCTTTTAAGGTTTTAATTTTAGCTAGTTTTTCATTTGATTTTGGTAGAATTAAGCAGCTGGATTCCAGAACCCCACACAAGGGAATTTCCTCCATTTTGCCATGATTTCTTATTTCTGAAAAGTCCATTTGTCACTGGAAGATACACCTAAAGAATTTCTTGCTGATATTTTATATAACAATCTCTATTTGTCATCTTGTCAAAGCATACCCATGCTGTTTGTCAGTTCTCATATTGTAATTGCAGTGTCCAGGTATGAGAGATTGTCCTCAATTTTTTTTTTCTTTTCTTAAGTAAAGAAATTAATTCTCTATCTTTGATAGTGTGATGAGAGATCAGCTTGAAGTTTCAGTTGCTTTCTTGAACTCATATTTTTACTAACCTTTCATGCTGATAGACAGAGCTTCCTTTTCTTGGCAAATTCTTCCTTTAGCTCTTTTGTTTGAATTGATGATTGACCTTAGATGAGCAGCGTTATGTGAGCCTGTGGAAAAGATTCCTTCGTTTAGGAGTGCTGTCCAAAACAGAAACAAAATAAAAGATGTACTCAGAGATGGTAATGAAGGGACCCCCTCTTCCTCTAGCAAATTGTAGCATCAGGTAATTAAGGAGAGGCAGCTCTTACAGGTGACCTGCTCCAAATGAGATCAAAGGAAAAGAAAGAGCTGCTGGATTGTGTTCTGAAGTGCTGCTGTTTTCTCCCTAATCTGACCCACAGATTTCTGCCTGTCTTTATTTAAGTGCATAATGACTCAAAGCCTTTGCAGTTGCTCCTCTTAGGATCTTTCTTATTGCCTTTGGAATCAGACATGGGGGAATAGTATGTTGTGGGGTTTTTTAAATATAAACACTAATACAGTGAATGATAAGCAGTGATAGCATTTCTTCACTTGACTGAAATTCACCATTAAACTTGGATAAGGTTTTAGTAACAGATAAATGACCTTCCAGTTCACTTGAAATCCTCTGTTGACTTGGAAATTGTAAAAATAAAGAAAAATACTTGAAAAGCCAACAAACACAGACAAAGCCCAACTAAGCAACAAAACAAAAACCATTACATATGGGTATACTGAAAGAAAAGGACTTTTCTCACTGTCCTGGAAGCTGAATTATTAATTCAACTTGCAATTCATTTGGGAAAAAGCACAGGGAAGGTTAAGAGTGTTATGCATTTACTTTTACAAATAACTTTTTGCTTGCATATTACAATCCAAGAGGATAGTGCTTCCTTGTTAGTCTGTAGAGCTCATGTAAGGCAAATTTTCACAGGAAATAAAACAGTGCATATTGGTGTAAGTTATCTGGTAGGCTTTAGGCTTGCATGCTTCCTTTATATAGAAGAATCAAATTAGCTTCACTTTGTTTAATTTTTCAGCATTTGCTCCATCTTTCTATCAGTAACCTTACTTTTCTTGTCATTTTAGTGTTTTGAGATTTGCAAAGGAAAGCAACTTGGAAAGGACTGTGCACTCCTGAATGTAATAGCATATTGAATTTTTGTTGGGGAAAAATCCTAAGGTCACATTTAAATCTGTTAAAGAGATTTATGTCTTAATGTCTTATAAGCAGCTCATGTGGATTTTAGAGTATATCTGTTATATAGGTGACTGCTTTTCTGTGCTTACTTCAATATTTTTAATGCATATAACTTCAAAGGGGAATATGAATAATGTTATTGTGTGTCTTTAATGGCTGTCAGATGAATTAGTCTTTCAATTAATAACATATCATTGAGGATGTGAAAATAAATTTAGGCAGATGTAGTCTGATTAACTCATATACCATTATGAGTATGTGGTAGGTTGTGAAAATTAATACTGCTATGAAAGTAGGCAAAATTTGGATCAAGAAATCTGTTTGTCCTGAATATAACTGCATGATTATACTTTAAAGAATATTGATCTTTATGTTGCATTACAATTAATTTCCTTTTCGGATGTCTGAAAGGTCTGATATCTGAAAGCTCTTTTTTTTTACAAGTGAAGCCTTAATGCTGATTTTTTGATAGTTTTCAGGGAGACATTAACAAAACCAAAAAAATGTAAATCCCTCTCCATAAGGATCCTACCGTAAGAAAAGTCATATGGTCACAATCAGAATTTCCCATCAAATAGAAAGTTTTCTTCATCTCCTTTTCCTTGTAGTGTTTAAAAACCCATTCTAATTTTATTTGGGGAAATGAAATATTTAAATCATTCCATACATTTTTCATTTCAGCTTTAGAGGCTGATAAATAACAATTTACCAAAAACGTTATGGAGGGAGAAATGAGGCTTAAAAAAAAAAGAAGTTAATCATATCAAGGCAGCTCAGTATGATGAGAGAACAAATGACCAGCCTCCCTTTGGCAAACAAAACTGAATCATAGTAAGGAAATGAGGTTGCCAAGGCAGTGAAAAACAGAGCTGGAAACTTCTCTTGGAAGTCAAGTCACAAGTGGTGAGGCATTCAGAGCCGCTGGGAAATGGGGAGTCCATTGCATGTCTGTCTAAATAGACAGGGGCTGCAGCCTCCCAGCATTTCCTGGCAAAGAAACTTTCCTGGTGTCTTCTGCACAAAGGACAGACTGTGCCCTCACTCCACAGGCTTTCACCAGCCATGGCTGAGGTGCATGAAATTTTGGCTAACAGTGTGCAATGGCTGCTTTGTGGCTCTAGGGAGGGTTTCCATTTCTTGGGATATTAAACCTGCCCCTGTGTAAGAGTGGCAGTTACTGCAAATGATGCAATGCTGTGTACACAAAATACCTGGTTTGGAAGTTTATGGAATTGGTAGAATATACCACGTTGATGACTTGCTCTGTACTGTAGTACTTTCTGCTTTCCATCTGTCTGAAATGTAGATTCTGTTAAAAAAGACTGCCTTATTTTTGATTTCACTATATTTAAGACTCCAACTACTTCCTATTATCTTTTCCAGGGCATGAGTGAGTGAATGAGGGCTCTGCTGTTGACTGTACCACTGACCTTGAGGAGGGCCTGACTGTGGCAAGTTGCTATCTCAGCTTCCCTGCTTGATAAATGATAGTTTTATAAAAATTACAAGATTGTTAATGAATAAAAGTTGCTGTGTAAATATTTGGTAGCCAATCATTTGCTTGTCATTTGACTTTGTAAAATTTTACAAAGTTTGAGGTATGAGAGAAAAGATTGTTTAGATATTATACTCAAGAGGAAACTCTTAATTTCTTTCAGAACTCAGTCAGATGCCCCAGCACTGCAAAAAAATCTATCGATACATGTGCCAACCTTTTTTGAGCTGTACAAGTTATTTTTGTGTTAAACACCACTTTGAAACTCTCAGTGAGGTCTGTAAGGAAAAAATTCCCCAAACTTTTCCTTGGAGCAGTTCTAATTCTCTAACACCTCTTGTTTTGCTGTGACTCCTGCTTTTGGGATGGGGACACTGCCAAGCTCTGTGTCCTGTGGCTGGCCCTGCCTCCACTTCTCTAGGAGCTGCAACTGCACTTGCAGGGTTCACAGAGGGGTCTTCACTGGGCTCAGGAGGTATTTTCACTTGTTCCCCCTTCCATGCAGGGCTGCCTTCCTGGATCCTCTCTCAACAAGTGAATTTCATTCAGGAGATAGAAGGTAATTGCTTTTTGGACACCACTGAATTGTACCAGCCCTTATTTCCTGACTTTTCTCACTGTTGTCTTTGATGGTGGCAGAAGACTCGTGGTCACTGCTGTTCTGACAGCGTTCCTTTCTGAAGGTAAGGTGAGACATCCACAGTGGTGGGAAAGGTTACTGTGTAGGGATAGAATACCAGGAAGAGAGTGGGGACAGAGCAGTGGTTAACTAAAGCTGTTAAATGCCTCCTTGGATCTGTGTGCAGAATTGTGTCTTATTGCTGTTTAACCTGTTTCACTCATAATCACCCAAACTAGCAAAGGCTGAACTGAAACTCATCGTTTGAATAAATAAGGCTGACTTCAAATGGGAAGGACCCAGAGCTGGTCCCAGGAGCAGGTGTGCTGGCTGACCTGAGGGGTGGGTACCCCTCACCCTCCCCTCCCCAGAGGCAGGTAGAAGTGTTTAGGTGTGCTTAACCTTTCCTGCCACAGCTACTTCTGGAAAGAGCTGTTAGGAAAGGTTAGATGCTGCAGATAACATTGGCAAGCCTGGACTGTCCACTAGGACACCTGCTGCTGGAGCTGAGCTCATCAGCACTAGGGTGAAATATTTCAGCCATAAGATGAGTTAATAGGGAAATGGGGCCCAAAGAGAAGGGTATCAATCTAACACAACTCTAGGAGTTAAATAGGCTTGACTGAAATAATGTTCTTAATTAGGATGCAATTTCATTATTTTAGGATGAAAAATTAAAAACTTTAAATGCAGGAAATACAAAATGCTAATATTGAAGACAAAGAATGTTTTTTTTTTCTCAACACTTGTGCATATTTTATGTTTCCTCTTGCTGCTGGAATACCATAGCATGTGTTTTGTTATGCTTTTTGCTATAAAAATTTGTTGGTAGTTTTATTTTCTTTCAACCTTCATACTTTAAAAAATTCTTTTATGTGGGCTGAATATGTCTTTATTGGTTAAAATAAGTGTGTTCCTAAGCATTAAAGGAAAGCATGTCCAACATGACCCTGAATGCCTATAACTTGTTGGCAGAAACTGTGACAATATATATTGCCTGAGGAGACACTCTCATTAACAATTTGTATCTTTCCTGCAAATAGATAAAATTTTTGGAAATCCAATTAGATTTGATGCTTTTTTCCTTTCCAATTAATTTTGTAACTGATATAAACCAAAATGAATTATGACTTTCTCAAAACCCCATACTTTTATAAAGTTAAAACAGGCTTCAAGAACAAATTAGTGCAGTGCAAAAATTAATACATGCGAAGTAATGTAAGCACATGGCACTTTTAATTTTTCAATGGCCTGGGGGTACTGTTATCTGGTCTTTTCTGGGAAATCACTCATCATGTTGCTATCGGGGAAGGAGAGAGCTGCAGCCCCCTTTCTGGGAGCAATCCAGTGCAGTATGGATATTAATTAAATTTATTAAACAAATAACACAGCGACTCAGGGAAGCAGGGGTCCATCTGCCAGCTCTGTAGATTGATCTCTGCAGAGACGCGAGTTGAATGGTAGTTAAAGCTAAGTTGCAGAGCTCAGCAGATGGGCTCTTGTCTCTAGTGGGGGGAGATTTGGTGGCGGTCCAACAGCTTTTTTCCCCCTCCAGGTTTTTGTTCCCTGCAACTGTGACTGAAGGAGCACTTCTCTGCCTTTTCTCAGCCTTGCCCCCCCCCTTTTGTTTATCTGAGCAATGTTTAAGTCTGAGTGATTTGTTAGAGAGGCAAGTCCCGGCTGATCTCATTTTGTGTATGTGATGTAAACCTCAAGCAGAAAATAATTAGGAAAATGTAATCCCATTGACTTTACACCCCACTTGTGTACTCTGCTGCATCTCTGCCTGGTGCCTTGAAAAAAGAAAAGTCTAGTAGCAGCACTGCACTTACTGTTCAAAATCACTGCCCTTCATGCAAATATTGTTTAAAAAATCTTTGCTGCAAGGCTGTGTACAGAGTATGAAATTATTTCTGCCTGTAGGTCTAGGCTGTGGTGGTATTCTTTTGATTTCACTTTATTTTATTTCTTCCTGTTGTGTTCTCTGGTTCTTGAAAATATGTATCTTTCGAATGAATCCCTCTGCAGTCTTCCTGTAAACTGATATCAAGCAAAGGCTGATCTAATGAATAGTTTGCTTTATGTGGGCTACCTAAAACCTATGGTGTTGTCTATTGTGGATTAAAAGCCCTTGTAATTAATTATGCAATTAAGCTCTTTATTTATTGTATATTTGCAGGTGGGTAGGTCTTTAATCAAGTCTTGAGAGTGATGGGTAATATCTGCTGTTGGAGACCAGTCATAATGCCACTTACATCCTTGGCAAAAGTCCCACAGACTGTAGTGGGAGCAAGGCTGGCCTTAATGCTGCAGGGAATCCTGCTGGCTGTGGTTCAGAAAGCCTTCTGAGAAGGTTTTGTAATATCTAATCAGAGTTTGACTATTCCTCAGCGAGTGCTTGCAGTGGGAAAAGCACGGCCATACAAAAGTCACTGCTCTCTGACAGCTAGCAATAATAAAGAGACCATCAGCTACATGAGAGGGTTCTGCTGTGTGTCACAAAAAGATTGCATTTATCTTTTCTGTATGAGGAAAAAGTAGGCAAAATGGCTTCTGAACTTGGTGGGAACTCTGACAAAAACAAGGCCTATGGGGTTTGCCTCTAATAATGTGTGCTTTGCAGAGTAACAATGGAGAAATCTTCTATGGATGATAGGTTATGCTTTTGTAGTGCTCATTTGTTCCTCCAAATCAATTCATTATTATTATTATTATTATTATTATTATTATTGTTATTATTATTTTCTTGGATCGGTCTTGGTTGAAAGAACAATATTGGTGTTTAACTTCAGGCATGAATATTTGACAGGCTTTATCTAGAGAAAAAATTAGTTTTCATTCTGTCAGTTTACTGTGTTTTGCTATGGGTATGTTTTCACTTTTAGACCATGCTGGCATTATTAACATGAATGTTTCTGTTACTATGGTAAAGGCCACAATTAGCTGATTTTTTTTATTAGTGCTCTGCCAAACAGTATTCTCAACTCCAGAAAAACATTAGTGTTCTAGTAGTGCTCATGGTATTTAAACTGACCCAATTTGTATAGAGAGGAAAATATTTTCTGAGAGGTTCTCGTTACTGATTTGTAATAGGTGATCTAGTAATTTATCTATCTGGCTTGTTGGAATTGAGACTCCTCAGGGTTATGCAGCCTGCATTTGAATGTATAGACTGTTGTTTTATACTGGTGCTAATTTTACTCTAATTTGAGTAGCTGTCTTAGTACTTAAGAGAAGACTGCTTGCTGTTCATGAAAAAGTCCTGGGTGGGATTGTCTGGAAGAAAATCTTGTGTTTAATAGGAGTTACTTTTAGAATAAGATAGTGGTCTCAGTGCTTTATATAGGGTAGAAATAAAATGGTTGAAATTTTATTAATTTCCACACACTAGAAAGGAAGGGGCAGTTAAGGGAGATGCACAAATTGTTTGCCATGCTTAACATGTTGCTTGAAATCATATATCTTTGAAATGAATCTTGCATGTTTTAGGACCAACAGACAGGTATGTAGTAGGAGTTGTGGTAAATTAATATAATTTTCCTGAAGTATTCTATGTAAATACATTTACTAGGGGTGCTTAACTACAGTATTCTTAAATTACTAAAGCCTCCACCATGTTTCTGAGCCTTCTCTGACAGAGACCAAAGTACCAGCTACACATTTAATTTTGCTCTCAAACAGTTATCATTGGGGTGCTGTTAATTGGGAAGGAATTGTAGAGGTAAAAGACTCCTCTGAAAGTAATTAAGAGTTTTGCTTATACCATGGGGACAATACTTGTGATTTTAGCAAAATGTTCCTCAGGCTTAGTTATGTCTAGACTCTCTCGTGCTTCCATTTCTGCATTATTTCCTTCCCACCATGGATGCTGTGATTTACACTGAGGGAGGCAAATGTCCTCTCATAGTTACTTAGCAGAAGCTTTCCTAGGAATCTCTGAGTGTTTCCTAAAAATCCTGTAATAATTTGAAAATTTATAGCACCTTGACGCTGCAGTTCAATAGCATAAGAAGTTGGCATTTACAGATGTTGTATAATTTCTGCTTCTGAAGTTTTACCTGGGCACAGCTGGTTTGCAGTGGATAGCAAGTGTATGGATTTGCTACAGTTCTCCCTTTGAACACTATTGATTCATTTATGTAATTACCAGTAAATGTGGGAGAAATTGAGGAACTCTTGAGCCTGGAAGTAGCCTAGACATGCCTTGTAAAATATATTAAGAATGATGATTTTTGCACTAATGTGAATAGTCTCTAATAGCATGATGTATCTTTAAAGAGAGCTTTGGCTTTATAATGCCAAGTGAAGTACACTTAGCTCTTTAATAGCACTTTCCAGTTGCAGGCTTTTAATGTTGACAGCTATATTTAGTACATTTGATATTCCATAGGGTGTTCTTAGAATAAATGAACACATCTGATGGAACAAACCATGTTCAATTAGCAACAATACTGCTCAGTGGAGGTTAGAACAGATAAGTTCTTAGATGTTCCTGGGAATATGTGATCAGTGCTTAGGGACAACTGATCATTCTACTTAACTTTGAACTATCTGACTTTTACTAGTAGCTGTCTTTTAATATTAATAGGACATTCCATTTTGGCTTGTATATTTCAGAAAAGATAAAGAATTTCAGTCTTTAGCTTGGAACTCATTTCACCAGACTAAGAAAGGTATTAGACGTATAATTGTTCTAGCAGATAAATTACTGAGTATGTGGCTTAAGTCTATTCAGGTAATTAATATTTTAGTGTAGGTATTATCATTTTGGAAATGTATGCTGCTAATATTTAAACAAGGACTTAGGAAAAACGTGGGCCACTGGCAGACATATCTTTGGAAATCACCTGTACTCTTAATTGTTCCTGATTTCACAACGCTAGGATTCCACTAGATACACTAAGCTTAACAAAATAAGTAATTAATATCTATTTGCATTTGCATGCCTGCAGTGCCATTTATCAGAACTAAACTTTTTTTGTGTGTGGCACTGTTCATCCTTGGAATCTCAGTTTCTGTTTTCAGGCTGCTTTGGTCTGTCAGAAACATGCGAGGTTGCCCAACACAAGGATGGAACACCTGGGGGATTGCTCACAGCTGAACATTTAATACCTCAGGGATTGCTCACAGCTACACAGAGAATCCCTTCGTGCTCTGAGGCAGGGATGAAGTTCCCGTGGGCTGCTGCAAGTTCCCTGCTTTTCCTGGCAGCTTGCAGTGCAGCCCTCCTCGGGTCCTCTGTGGACTGCCAGGCTGTGCTCTGCAGCTCCGAGGCTCCCAGAGCACAGCTTCAAAGAGAAGGTCACTCCCAGTGCTCCCTTGCCTTTCCATTAGTCCACCATCTCTATGAAAACATTCCATCCTAAATTTGCCACTTGATCTCTGCAACACAAGAGATTTAAAATAAACCTTTACTCTCTTTCACTTCAACAAGTCTCACTATAGTGATGTTGACGCTTGTATTTAGAAGTTAACAAAGAAAATAAAATACAAAGAATTTGAAATTTGGCTGTCTGAAGTTTGACTGTTTCCAGAAAATGCCACTTAGTCTTCAGTGTTTTGGTATGATGCACAGCTTGGAAAGCAGATGAGTGATGGGGTTCAATCCAGTTTTACATAGCCACCTTATATTCTTTGGGGAGTCAGAAGAGCCTTTCACTGGTTGTACTGGGTGTGCTAAACTTGGCTCCTGTTCAATGCAAATGCAATCCTAATTACTCATGATACCTCATTGTTAGTTTATTATCCTCCAGCCAACTGGAAATGGCAGCAGCATCTATGGAGAATGATATCCAAGGCACTGTTGGCATCCTGAATCAAAAGTAATACTGCACAGGTCGGTTTTAGAATGGTTTAACCAACAGTGTGAGTGCACCTTTGGTCAAGAACACTTGACCAAAATATCTCTGAACTGCTCAGCACATTTTCCTTCTCTTGGTTCAGCTTCACCTTATGTGAGCTACTCATGCAAGCTGTAATGTGTGCTAGCAGTGGTTTTCTATCTGGAGCCCTATTTAGGGCTGTGTGCTGTTTTTATTTTCATGGTGCTTTAGCCCGTTGAGCCTAGGTCTTCAGTTTCAATGAGACCATCTCTATTCTCATATTTTCTCAATCTGGGGAGTAGTACTTGGTTATGCTGCAGACAATGAAGGGTCATTTGATTAACTGTGTCCTTGAGGAAAGCAAAGGAGATGATCTTTTCTGAAAAATATTTTGGTTTGGGACAGGCATCAATTTTGTGAACCTTATGTTAGATTCACCCTTATCAGGTTCTGAAATCTTGTCAGTCTCTGCAGTTTCAGTAATCAAATATATTGTGCTTTCAGGGTGCAAAACATACAGGCTGCTGATTTTGGGGGTATAGAGTGAGAGGACCACAACCAACACTAACATAGCATTTACTCACAATTGTTTGCTCTATATTCTCATACAAATTTTCACTCTGTGGGTGTATACACATCCAGATTTACATGTAGGTAAATATGCCACCTAGGTACATGTATACACACATATATACACAGGGGGTGTGTGGATATGCATGTATAAATATATATTTACAGATCTATATGTACACACACAGAGACTTGATTTTCTGTGTGATTTGAGTAGGAGTGGACATTGGATCTGGCTGTCTTGGTGTCCAAAACCACCTTCAAGGCTGAAGCTGTAGAAAGAGTGATGGCAACCAACAGATTGGTGTAGAAAAGTTCCCTGCCAAATTTATTTATGAATTTACTTCAACTAGACATTTTGCTGTTAGATATTGGGGGAGGGGAAAGAATTTTGAAAGAATATTCACACAGCTGTAGCTGAGAATAGTTTTATCTATTTAATAATCTTTTATCCACAAACCCCTTAATTTTACTGTAACTTGTTCAGTGTCTCATACAGACAAAGTGCACTATCTTAGAAAGTCTAAGACTTACTAAGGCTAACAGAGATCATGATTTTGGATTCTTTTAAAATCACTTTTTCCACTTCCTTTTTGCAGCTTTTGCACTCATTTTTATTGCACATATTGACTGAATGAAAACTTCCTACCCAGTGCAGTGCTGTTCCACTGCCTTTAAGTGGCTGGACTGCAATGTACACAGTGAAGGTGCTAAAGTCATTAGAGTTGTATCCCTGCATTCAACTGCCATTGTTCTACTTCTAAAATGAGGTCTTCAGTCCAAATTCTTTTTTCTCTTATTTCCTTTATTTAACAGGGGGATTACCTTTGGGGAAAAATCCATCTGCCACAATTTTTGTATGATTTTCATACATCATTTAGTTTAAGAAAATAGGAAATGTTACAGTAGTTGTTCCTGAAATGCAGCAATGCAGACATGCAGGCCCTATTCTAAGCACAGTCTATGTGTTGCCCAACTTTTTTTGAAAAATATAAATGCTGTAAATTGAATAATTCAAACCGGATTTGCATGTTAATCTGTTTTTAAATTAGTTTTTTTTCATGTCATAGATCTATGCATAATTCTCTGGAGGTTTCAAGCAAGACTGAACTGGGTCAGATTGGCTTGTATATTTTCTCTAAATAGGATGGAAATAAAATCTAATAGTGGATTGGTGATATTAATCATATGACTGCTGAATTGGAGCCATTATTGGGCCCTTGAAGGCCTGTAAATTAATTTATAGATTTCTATAGGATCAGCCATGCTAGTGTACCCATTCAAAGGCATTTATGTACAGTATTTAAGTCCTTCACATCCTCTCTGGCATTATGCAAGGTATATAGCATTTGTATTCATTTACTTGGAGAAAAGTGGGAAAATGCATCTTGAAAAGAAAATAAGCTACGTATATGAGGACCTGGAATATCTTCATGCCTAATTTTTATTATTCTTTTTCACACTGCCTACACTAGTATATTTGAGCCGTTGCATTTTCTGTGTTAACTAAGTTTAAGTAGAAACATTACATGAAAAAAGTTTTACTTGATTGGTCATCCTTACCCTTGGACTTGGTTGCTTCATTCAAATCTTGGCTGCCACTTTGAAGAAAGCAGTGTGTATGGTGGTTAATGTGTGCTTACTGCTCTTTTGAAAAGGTAAACTGCATATTTTTTTACTGGGAAGGCAAATGTACAGATGTGTTGGCTGCTCCCCAGCCTGGCAGTGTCCTGAGTGTTTTGGACAAATCCTCCTCCTCTTTGTTGTTTCTCACCACTTTAATTCTACGATTTTGACTGAGTGGAGCTCAAGGTCTGTGCCTTATCTGTTGCTAAGATGGATGTTTAACAAAACACAGTTTTATCTAACTTAAAGCCTGGGAAACTTGGAGGGCTGCTGACAAGTTCCTGAAATTGTACACACAGAGAAGTTTTTAAGCCTTAATATTCAACATAACTGTAAATTACTTGTGTTTGTCATCATGACAATTGATCAGCTTCTATCTGGCTGTGAAACTCAATCAAAATGGATGGGGTAAAACTGAGTTGAAGGTTTATTTATGTGATCGTGAGTTGGCTTTCAGGAATACTAAGTCTGTATTTTCTTTGGCAAAAAGAATACTTTGTATAAGAAACTTTGCATTGGTTTTGTGTTTTGAATCACTTCAGTGTGATTAACACAATGCTCAGTTAAATCTACATAAGTACATCTTTCTTTTCTGTTTATGACAGAATAATAGTTAATTATCACCTATCAAAAAGATTAATACTTTTTCATTAAATTAAATAAAACATTTTTAAAATGTACTATTTCAGCATGTGAATAAATTTTTCAAAACAAATATGTATTTTCAGCTTCCTTCTTCTTGCTGGATTTCTGTTTGTAAAAGTAGAACATAATTCTCCCAGGAAGGCAAAAAGCAAAGCCATGGATCTGTTTTCAGCTTCTGTTTCTAGCTTCTTGAGGGCTGTGGTTTTTACCTCTAATGGAATGAAAAAGATCAAACTGTGCTAGCATGCAGTGTTACTGTCCAACTGCTCCTACCAGCTTGTCTTTTTAGCTACTTTTTATTAAGGAGCCCCATTGCCCTTGCAGCACTTGTCTATCAAAGCTGCCAACTACTCTTCAGACACATGCAGTTTTTCTTTCTTTAGTGCACTGATGTGTCCACATGGGTGGACATTAGTGTGTATGTAATCTGTAAGATGGATGCAAATTGCTTTAAAATGATGATGGTAAATATGCTAATTTTTAAATATTGCCTCTTTTAAAATCCCACCTGGAGTCCTAATCTACTTTAAATGCTGAAGAATGAAATGAAAGTTCTTTCTTGCAGATGGATTTGATTACTTCTGCATTCTGTACAGAAAAAAAAACCATGAGGAAACTACATGCACTGGAGTCACCATGGAATGCAAGGTACTGATCTAGAGTTGAAGTCCTTCAAAATTTGGGGACATTTGGATCTGAACTCAATCTCTTTTCCCCTCAAGTCTTGTAAACTGCCTCTTCTCCTTCAATTTTGTTGGATTTAGTGAATATAATAGCTGTTCTCTATCTGAAATTTCTCCAATGCAGGGGAAGCCTTCAATTTTATTTGCCAGAGCCCAGGTTTTAATTTACATCAATACTGATGACCTGGTTTATATGAGTTGGGGGGGTTTTGTTTGTGGTTTTGTGGCTTTTGTGTGTTTTTGTTTGTTTGTTTGTTTTTAACGTGCATCAAAGTGCCCTGTGTTCACCTCCAAGGGTACACTGCGATTCACAAAAGGTAGATGTGCCAGACAAAGGAATTTCTGCCCTGAAGCATCTCAGCCTCTGCTGAGGCATGAGCAGTGGCACAGAACAATTGCAGCATGGCCAATAGGCATTGCATCTGGAGTGGAGCAGATGTGGTTTTCAGGTTTCTTTTTTGTTTGTTTGCTTGGATGAGGCTTTCTGTTTTTAATGGGGAGGAGGAGATGGAAGTTGAGCCACTGGCTTTAAATATATGCTTAAACTCTCTGGAATCAGAGGTTGTATGGGAGATAGCAGGATGTGATGAGTACAAGGTAAAATATTAATGACCAGAAGACACAAATAGATTAGAAAACAAAAAGGCTGAGTATGAAAGAAGAAACATAGGGTCATATCTTTGATCTTTGGATGCCTTTTTTTTTTTTTTCCTGTGTGTGTGTATATAATTATTTTGGATATTTTGTACAAGAGTTAGACACATGAGGTAAGAGAAGTAATGGATGACAAAACAAATATTGTCCCTCCTCAGCCAGAATGAGAGCAGGGATGGACAGTGCCAGAATAAAGTCAAGAAGTGTACGGAGGAGTGAGAAGAGAGCAGTGAAAAGTGTTTTGCATGTGAGCCAAAAGGTTTTAGAGACACGAATCTAAAACCATCTGATGGTGAATGCTCTTCATTGTTCACATAGGTATAGGTTGAAGTGTGAGAAGATGGTGGTGCTGCCCTCTTAGATGTTATATAAATCGTTGCTAAATCTCAGATGTCTGTGTCAACTGTTTAAGCAGGTTCAATTAAATTATTTGGTTTAATCTTTTGTATATGTTATGCTGCTTCATGTGATGGATCTTGCTGAGGTATGGCCACAAGCATTTGGATTATCATAGTCTATGTGTGGAGCTGGACTGCATCCAGCCCTTAGAGAAACACCCAGGATAGGGTGTGGATTGTTAAAAGGATGTCTGTGGCATGTGGCACTCAGTGTAGACAGACCAGCTCCTGCTTGTACAAGAATCAGGAATGAAGGTTGAGATGAGTGACTCTGGGCATGGAGCAATTCTGGTTTCCATACTTAGCATTTACTTATGTCTCACGTGGTACAAAGACCCACATTAAAAACCACAGGATTTCCTATCCTATCCTTTTCCTATCCCACAAGAAGATTTCTCAACATCTTTTAATTGCCAGGAGGTGACATAAAGAAAAACCCAGCCTGTTGGGGCCAACTTGTCCTGATTAATATTGTCTCTCACAATATTAAGTTTTGTAGGAAGTAAAACCTAGATAGTATGGCAGATTCTTTTTTCATGCACCATCCTTTACCAGAATGTGATCATCTGCCATGAAATACCACTGCACACCCAATTTCTTTGTATATATTTGTGTCCAGAAAGCAAAGCCTGCTGAAGACCCTCAGTGATTTTGCCCAGCACAATTAATAGTACAGTGCTGATCTTTCATCCTCAGATGCCTCTCTGCCCTGAAACTACTGTGAAGATCAGGGTCTTGCATGAGCTAATGTGAGGGATGTGTTTGTTTGTTTGTTTTTTTGTTTATTTGTTTTGGTTTATTTGTTTTGGGGGTTTTTTTGTGTGTGTGTGGGGGGTTTGTTTGTTTTTTTTTTTTTTTTTTTTGTGTTTTTTTTTTTTTTTTTTTTTTTTGGTTTTTTGTTTTGTTTTTGTTTTTGGTTTTGTTTTTTTTTTTTTGTTAATGAATGTTGAGTCCTTAACCAGAATGTCTTCTGAAAAGGTGACCTGTGGATGTCTTTTTCCCTTCCTCCCCACCACCTCTTCTTCCTTCTCCTGCCCTGGTTAATGTCTATCTCCCTTCACAAGCTGAAGGTTATTTTATCTTCTCTCTGTGTTTCAGCACCTTCACTTTAGCTGTCCTGAGGTTAGGGGCCCGTGGTTCTAAGTGATGAGAAACAATGCTGAAATGGAATGTTGCATCAGGCCTGATAACTTTTCTCTTTCCAAGCACAGAGTTTCCACCTGCTATAGGATCAAGATGAAGAGCGAGATCACATCATTTTTCTGAGTGAAAATTCATCAGAAAACCTGAGGGAAATTATTGTATATCCTGCATCAGTCACTTTAGGCTAAAGATCCACCCTCTCCTTTTGTGCTCTTGCTGAGAGAAGCTAACTGTGCAAATTTTCACTTTTCGGGGAATGGCTGGAGCATTGCACAGAGTAATGAAGTCAAGTCCTTGCTGTGTACCAGCAACATATACTGTGTTTCCTCTGTGTATAAAGTAGAATTTGGTTTTGGTTTTGGCTGCCTGTAGTTCAAAAGAGTAAATAGACTGCTGGAGAAACTGTAACTCCAACAGCATAGTTGGATTTTGACCTCCGAGATTTAACACAACATGAAAATTCACATGATGACAAGAATCTGAGGTTAAGCAAAAGCAGTTCATCAAAATTTATTCATAAAAGTTGTCAGTTTGTTCAGATGACATATTTAATCTTTCTGTGGAAGTGTTATCTAGAAATCACTTTTGATATATGTTGGGGTTTTTTTATTATTCACTTTAATGTTCTAAAAATTGAAACCTTGGAGACATAATAAAATAATCACTTAATATTTTTCCTCTACTAAATTATTTTCCACCACTGGAAGTGTAACTCTAGTTTACTTGGGATTAATTTTACCTCATGAAAGCTTAAAATTTTTAATTTTTTTTTGTGTGGCTGAAAGGAGGCCTTGCAAGGAAATGATATCATGCACTGTGTTGATGGAATAACAAGTTACAGTCACAGTTCTGTTGACATCACTGATGGTGCTGAATCCCAGACAAGGACAAAAATGAAGGTTTTTTGGGAAGAAACACAGAAAAACTGTGTTTGATATAGGAAAAATCTGTTCAAGAAGGTAGCACTCACTATCCTTCATTTACCTACATCTGTGGAATGACTCATTTGTTCACAAGTATAAAAAGTGATTAGAAAATAAGAGAAGAGGTGTGGAGGAAATTAAGCTCTTCATGATTTCTCTTGAATTAATTCTATTGAAGACTATTGAATTCTTAGACTAATTTTTCCAAAGGGCTCATTATTTTGAGCATCTCATCAATGGTAGGTGTTTGTTTTACAGCACAGACAAATGATACAGTTTTTCTGTGTATCTTTATCCAGGGAAGTGTATGTATATGAAGTATATGTTGCTAAAGAAGTTTGGAGCAAAGAGATCAACAGTGATTATTTTGAGAAAATCCATTATCATTATCTGAGGCTAGCTGAAATAAAGGGCTAGATTTGTAAAGAAGCTTTTAAATAAAAATTGAAAGTGCTCATCAATTTCCAAAATATGTTAATTACCTATGCTGATCTAATAGCTATAAGAGACATTCAATTTAATCTTTTAATCAAAAGACTAAAACCCCTGAGCATCTTCCTTGGCATTCTCTCAAGTGTAATATTTCAATGTGGTTTTTGGGATTTAGGAGATATTTTGTAATGTACCACCTCACAGGATCTCTGCTACATTTATTTGCTGGTTTGTTTTCAATAGCCCTGTGCATAATTATGTGATATGCAAGATACCTGTTTTATTTTGAGTAGGAACTGGAGGAACAGGCTCATAAAAAGGTGATTTTACAGTCTTAACAGAAATATTACAGCTGGCTGAACATTCTGCAAGGTCTGTGCTAACTAGAACTGTCTCAGCACTGTGTAGGCTGTGCACTACACACATCCCAGACCTGCAGCAGGTAAGGTGTGCTACAGAAATATCCTGTGACTTGGTTATAACTGTAATGATGGTTGGCCTGGGAAATAGAATTATGCATGTTTGCAGCTTTGCTTTAGGTCCATTATTATTTCTTTTTCTATTTCTTTCCTAAAGCAGCAGGCTGATTTCTCTCTTGCCTGTTTGAAGATGGAGTGGCAAAAAGTTACACTTTCAGAAAAAAAGTGCCTAATTACATTAGAGAACATATGCTGTCTTTTGAGATCATTTCAGTTTCACCTTTCTGACTTTATTTCTTTATGAAAACCAAAGCTAATACATGTTTGACCTAATATGTTCTTTAATGGGTTATGCAACATGGTTAGTGCACATTTATCAATTTTTATTACTCATATTGCTTGCCATTTTTAGGATCACAGAATACCCAGGATCTCTTATCAGTGGAGGTTTTTTATTGATACTTTCAAATGAAGTAGTCCAGATATCAGAAGATTTTTATTTTTTAATAGATTGGTGTTGTTCAGATCCAATCTTTTGCTTTTTTGTATGCAAACATGAAAATATTCCTGCAAGGAGAGACTTAATATACAAGGAGTTCTCTGACTATGGGGAGTGTCAGGCAGGGGCCCAAAGGCCATAATTTTTTTATACACCTGCATGGCCAGAGCATGCTCACAGAATATGCTGAGTTAGGAGGGACCCATGAGAATGCCTGAGCCCAGCTCCTGGCCCTGCACAGGACACCCCAACAATCTCTCTGTGTGCCTGAGAGCGTTGTCCAAACATTCTTGAACTCACACAGGCTTGGTGCTGTGACCCCTCCCCTGAGCAGCCTGTTCCAGTACCCAACCACTCTGGGTGAAAAACCTTTTCCTGACACCCGGCCCAAGCGTCCCAGCTCAGCTCCATGCCATTTGCTCACGTCCTGTCACAGCTCATGAGAGTGAAGAGATCAGTAAGAGATCAGTGCCTGCCCCTCCTCTTCCCCTCCTGAGGATGTTGAAGACCACATTGAGGTGTGACCTCAGACTCCTTCAGGCTGAACAGAGCCAGTGCCCTCAGCTGATCCTCACACAGCTTCTCCTCAAGGCTTTCACCTTCCTCGTGGCCTCCTTTGGATGTTCTCTAATAGCTCAAGCAACTGTCTTCATTTTCTTCCTAATAATCAGAGGAATTATCCTGTCTCATTTTTACCCTTCTTTGCCATGCTGTCATTTTTTATGCTGTAGTGATCTTGTTTGTCCCTTCCCAACCCCAAATAATTTTGTCTGGGTACATATAGGAAACCAGAATGCTGACCAGACCAGAAAGGATCACAAGGGCAGGAGTGATGGAGAAAGTCAATGATTAGGGTCACCCCCTCCAGGATCAACACTGCCAGAACTGTTTGGTGTCTCATCCAATGACTTTTCAAATACACAGGAGGGCCCTTGCATCCCACTCTGGGAGCAGGTCCTTGCAGCTGGACCCTAAGTAGTTTAGGAAGGAGCAGGGGCTCTGTGTTGCCTTGCATTGATAAGATCAGAGGAATTGAGATCATCCTTGGGGAAACTATACAGGCTCCAGGGAGCTGTAGATGCCTCAGGCTTGGGTGGCAATTGCTGTGGAATTTTTGAGATAGCAATTTTGGGCTTAGCTGCAATTCTGCCTAAATGGAACCAGTCTTGAATTCTGTAGTATGCTGTCAGTTTTAACTTGTTTGTGAATTAGATTTTTAAAAATGTATCAATAATTCACCTTTCCAGTTACAGCACTTTCTTAAAATTGGAGATTCCTAACCTTTTATACTAACTGTAGCCTGCTCTTAAAGTAGAAAGATATATATGAAGTTCCAATCATTTTGACATGTGTAAGGGGTTAAGTCATTCTTGAACAGTTTATCGCTCATCAATTGTAATTAAATATGTTTATATTAAATTATGTTCTGTAATTAATGTAAAATCTTTTAGCCTGTGCTGTTATTAGAACCAGATGCTGAAGTATCAACAATATTTCAACATGACTGTGCTGCCTTGCCAGCTGTCTAACTGTAATTACTTTAATCTCAGCTTGTTATCTAATTATCACCTTTGTAAAGGGAAAAGTACTCTCTAATGCGTACTGATTGTTTCAGATGATGATGAAGAGCGTGAAACAGCTGTCAGATATCTTAGCCCTGCTTATCTGGATTAGAAAACTTATTGGGAGGCCTACTTTGCTTCAAACCTTCCCGACAGAAAATGGGACAATGGCAAAGAGGGTTTTTTTTCACCTTGTTTACCCTAGAAATATGATTCCAGTAATCACTGGAGACAATGGAGGAAACAAGCTAGACAATTACTGCTCCCAGGAAAAAATAGCAAGACCATGATAAGGCACAAAGTGTGAACGATGTACGAATTTTCTAGTGGACAGTATATTTGTCTTTTTTAAACTTTTACTTTCATTGCAACGTTGGGGAATTACTCTTGATTTAGTTACATGGGTTGTGCTGAAATGGGGTAGCAAAGTTTGTTGTGGTAGTTACTGAGTTTGATATAACACATCAATATAGATAACCCCTTCCTGGAGAATCTTGATTGTTTTAAGCACCTAACAAATTGCACTAAGAATTGTATGATTCACAGTTCTTTTTGGAGAGACTTCATTCATGACAATGCTGAAGGAATTTTACAGAATATTTTAATATTGTGTAGTGCTTAAAGCCAAGATCCAAACCCTATACCTAAATAAAATTCAGGGGGAAAACAAGTAAAAACCTTAGTAGATTACTTGATTAGTAACACTAGAGTAAGAGATTTTTACCTACAATTTTTTTGTTTTCTCTTTCCCCTTCCCTTCTGCTTGTCTCCCACCTCCAAACAGTGTTGACAGTGATGCTTCTTCAAGACTTTTCCTGCAACAGTCTGGATTTTTTAGCTGAAGTATTTTATTTGGTGGCAGTAATAAAATGGGTAAGAAATCAAGCAATCTCATAATAATGTCTTCGTAGTAGTTGCAGCTTTTGAAAATGGAGCTTTTGCAAGGTTTCTTGTAATTGAAGTGTATCGTTGTAATGCTGGCATGGTTTGAATCTTGGTGAAATATGTGAAAGTAAATGTGTCTTCTCTTTCCTTGACACTTTCTATACTACACCAAAGCAATTTGTTCCTCTAGTAAGTCTTCTGATAATAAAGGGGTTTTTTATTTTTTATGTTTCTAAAGGGGAGGGAAGATATTCTTTGTGTGCTCTTTCTCAGTTTGATATCAGGGCACAACTTAGTAGTTACACACACACACAAAAAAGGTCATTTTCTGCAATTTATTTAACTTCAGGTGTTTAACTTAAGGTGTTTTCCTTCTTCCAACTCAGATTATCCTTGTAGGCTTACCTTGACTTGTATATAAACCATAATTCAGTGCAGCAGAAGGCTAAGTGAATAAAAATTAACTGTAGCTTGGTGCTCTCTTACTTCTCTCTTATCTTTCTGGAGAAATAACTGAGCTTCAGGTTACCACAGAGTTCCTCAGTCTTGATTTCTCTTAAAAGCACAAGAAGTGAAGTTCTGACAGGGTTGAAAAGATTCAGAACAGAAGCAAACTGAGGCAGAGGAACATCTTGCCAGGATTTCAGGGCAGTGATTTGTGTTTGTGTAGAACGATGAGCCCATGCAAACAAACAGGTACACAGCTGGCCATAAACACCATTTCCATGTCGTGTAAATTAGCATTCAATGCTCAAATTAAATATTCACCTTGACAGTTGAATTTTTTGAAAATCAAATCCTTAAAGTAGAAATGTATAACACTTCATCTGAGATGCCAGGGTGCACTGTAGAGGAGAGTCAGTGATACTCTATCAGTGAAGACACATCCAAAGTACAGGTGACTGCTGAGCTGTCTTCACTTGATGGCAGATGCCAAAATGGAGCAAAATCCAGTACTGTCCTAAATACACCAATACCATAATAAGGTGTTTGTGTTCGCTTTTCCTTTCTAAGCTTTTATAATTTAATGTAAAATCGATTTACTTTAGAAAGTATTCTCTATTTTGGGCAATCACTTGATGCAAGATTATTTGCAAATGTTGTAAAGAGTTAATTTTTTTCCATTTCTTTTGACCGAGAATAATAATTTGGGAAGTTTTAAGATACCTATCTGAGGAAGATGCTATAAAATATTATATTAAAACAATTTTTGACTGACAGTATATTTTCTTGAAAATGTATTTGAAATTAAGTTGTCATCTCTAATATAAAACTCTTTACTTCGTGTATAAGAGCTCCATATTGGCCCATTAAAATATAATGGGTTCTTTGTTTTATAGTGTCAAGGAACCCTGAACTCAGGAGTCTCCTAAACAGGCCCTGACAAGGCCATGACTTCTGTGAAGCAGCCACTACCCTATTTCAGGTCAGTCACTTTCCAACTCCAAATTCCCAACACAGCTGCAAGGGCAAGGCTGGATGAAAAATGCAGAATACAAATTACCATTACTGAAAAATGATCATGTGAGAGACTGAGTGAAATTAAGCTTGAGGTGGGCTCTTATTCTGGATTTATTCCCACCACCAATGAGCTTAAAATATGGATGTACACAGAGGTAGCTGTAATATGTAACAGTTCATTGGGTTTTGATATTTTAAAATGACATAGGTCTCTTTAAAAGGTGCTAATTGCAAAATAATTTCTTGAAAATAATTACCCCTGTATGAGCTCTATTGATTTAAGTGTTGAGGTATACTATAGATTATATATTTTCTGTGCTCAAGTGCTAATGTTGAGATTTTGTTTTCATTAAATTATGCTTTATTACACTGAAATAGAAAAAATATTAATATGTTTCTGTGCATATATACACACATACTAAATGGATATCCAGAGATATACAAAATACATATTTGATTGATATACAGTATATATATTTGACACTGTATATTGATTATTTGTGTGTAACTGTAGAGCTCTAGGTGAAACTGTGATGCTTTTGAAGTTAGTGTGAACTCTGACTTCACTGTACACAGGATGCCATTGTCTCTGGAAAAGGGACTTCCAGTCTTCAGTTTCTTGCTTGAATTGTTTATGTCAGCTTGGGATAAAGAAGCCTGAAAGCTCACATAATTTATTTGCTATCTAAATCAAATATTGGAACACTAAAATCAAATGATGTGACAGAGCAGTGTTTCCCCCAGTTTGTAAGGCCTTTTCTACTTCTATTAGCTCTTAGGATTAAAAGCTAAGCTGTTGAGGTTGAAGAGGTTTACTAATCACAGGGAAATAATTTCAAAGGTCTGTGGCTGAGGGCTTCTGGTGTTTATGGTATCAGAGTTTGTAAAGCCAAGGATCAGCAGAGGAATGTGCAAGGGGACAATACTGCAGGCATGGAGAGGAGAGGTGTGGTTACAGTGCTGAGGTTCAGGAAAAAGGCTTTTGCTGTTTTCTGAGAGCTGGATTAGTCTGAGCCAGGACGGTGCTGTACAGATCTGGGAAAGGGCTCTGTCAGTTTGCAGAGAGCAGAGACATGGACAGGACTGAGCTGGGACATAAATGCCAGTGAAGAAATGGAGCACCTTGTGTGTTTATCTGCCAGGTCTGCTTGGCAGCTACAGGTTACAGAAAAAGGTAGATAGATTTAGGGTTTTGATTCATAAATAAAATATGGCATTGATTCAATTTGCTAGAAGCTGCTTTCTTCAAGTTTTCCATATGTTTCTGGAAAACATGAAAAGAAAAATTTCCTTTTTAATACTTATGAAAGTGTAGGTGTTGATCAAGTGAATGTAGAATATATTTGATGTTGCCCTAGAAGGCACAGTCTAAAATCAAGAATTTAGATGCATGCTTCATGTGGCAGATAAATAAGAGGGCTGTATTTTCAACTAGTGAATTATGGTCTGGATTATCTTTCTGTAATTCAAATAAAAAATTACAGTTTCCCTTAATAATGGGATTTTGGGTGGAAGAGCCTCGTTCAGAGTTGCTGTCTGTAGCACATACATCTGCACAAGTGGTGAGGAGCCAGTGCAGCAGGGCTTGGAAGTAAGGCTGTCAGCTTAATACATTGTGTGAAAATTGGGGCCGGAGGTCACCAATCTCCTGGTACACAAATCTCCCTCTGAGAATCTCATTTCATTCAGACTATCAGTTAGATTAGAAATACCCTAATTATCCCACTGAAATTAAATTACTTTATGTAAGGGTGATATAATGAACAACCATAAAGAAGCTATACAACCAATCATCCTATTAGTCACAGCAAGACTAGACTATACACTAAATGGCTCTGGTTTGATTATTGCAGGCTGGTCTGTGCCACATAAACTGGGGGGGAAGGGAAGGACCTAGGGGAAGATTAGTTTTGATTTCCCCTTCTATTTTACTGGAAGGAAGAAAGTCACATTTTAATTCACAGTGCAAACCTTCTAGGTGGAAAAGGTGTACTGTCAGAGAAGCCAGAGCGTAGCAGAGCTCATGAATTATGAAGAGGTGATTGGGATCCTTCTTAGCCCAAAGTGAATTTTGTTGCCATAGAGAGCAGAAGGAGAGCTGTAGGAATGCAGGTAGACTGCTCCAACACCTCAGCTAGCAAACTTTGTCACAGGGCCATTCTTTTCTAGACACATTTGCAATCGCTGCTGGGGGAAGGAGAGGGTTTAGCTGAACGTGAAGAGTTGCTTCACTGGCTCGAGAAGATCAGCTGTAAGGAATAAGCTGAAAAAGCTGCACGTTTAATTTTTACATAGTCTAGGACTGAAAAAACATTCTGTTTTAACTGGTGTTGAAGTGTCCTGACAGACCCAGTGGATCATTGATCAGCCCATTGTGGGTGTGTGTTTCTGTCAGAAAAGCCACTGCTGGGAGGAGCTGTGATCCTCACTTACTGTGGAAATTCCCTTAGAGAGACAAAAAGGTGCAGAGAGGAAGCAAACCAGCTTCTTGTTCCTGCTGGTTGACTTTCTCAGGCAGAGTTTCAGAGCTGTTTACTGAGTAACCACTTTGAAGAAGGAAGGGATGCTACTGTATAAGCACCCCCAAACTGTCTGGATATATTAAAGGGGAGGGGGGTTTATATCTGGAATAAACTTAGGTGTAAATGTTAAATTACTGTTTTAAAAGATGGACATGAAAGAAACCCAGGTCTAGAGAAGTATCCTAGAAAATGGAACAAAAGCAGGCATGTCTTGCTACTTTGATCTTCTTGCAGTCTGTCTTTATTGGACTTTTTTATGCTGTGCTACAGGGCAGCACTACTTTGCTCAAGTTCAGTCCTGCACAAATGCAGACTGGGTGTTGAAAACATTATGCATTTTTTTCTGAGTAGAGCTTTAAGTTATTTGTCATAACACATCTATAATCAAAAATACGAATTTTCTATGAAGGAAGATGATAATTTTAAATTCTATTTTCTTCTTTTCTTTCTTTTCTCAATCTCTGTGCCACCGGTCAATAGTGTAAAATGTGCTATGAGGCAGTGCTGCCCCAGTAATGTTTCCCTGAGTTTTTATCTTCTCTTCTGAAGACAAATGGAAAAACTAATGAAAGTACACTACGTGTTATTCAGGGTTTACCTTCTAACAGCCATACAATAAAATCATGCTTTGGAAAAGGAGTAAGGCATCTGAATATTCTAAATATCACAGAAAATGTTTTTTTCAAAATTCTAGGATGCTTCTTTCTTTTATTCCGTTAAATACTGGATTGTTAAATGCCTTATTTTAATGTGAACAGAATGAAAGTATGAATTATATAATTTCTACTGATCAGAATTGCAAAGTGTAATTTGTGATGAGCCATATATCTTAACTGCTGATACAAGATTTGGTTTTTTAATTCAGTAAAGTAATCTGCACCTACACATTAGAAATGAAAATCACTTTTCTCCTCTCAGACAATAACTAAGGAATAAAATATTTCAGTTATGAGACGGGAATGAAGGAAGAATATTTTCAATTAAAAGAGTAAAATAAAAAATATCCAAGTAAGTCAGTATTAATGCCAAGAGACAGTAACTTGACTTATGTAGTAGAATCTCTGAGGGAATATTAAACCTGCTGTAACTGAACATAGGTGACTTCTATTCATGTCTCTGGAGAGGTAGGGACAATGGCACTTCACAAAAAAATTTAATGAAACTTTGTTACATCAGAGTTTTCAATTTAAGAAAAATTGACTTAGCTGGAACTAATATGCAGTATTTTAATCACAGTGTCTGGAGGTAGTAGAATTTCCCCACGGCTTTGAGCAGAAATTCATGCTGTTTCCATAAATTACTCTCTGAACACCCATTGAAATCTTCCATTTTGGCTTTATTCTATTCAGCCTATCCTCTAATTTTCATATGTGATTGGAAGAGGGAGGATGAAAAATAAGTATTGAGCCAGCTGGTGAACAAAAATGCCTTCAAATGAAGGTGCTTTTGAAATTAAAATAGTACTGACAACAAAGAATATCAGTTGGGGTTTTCTTAAAAAAATATTATTATGGACTAGCACAGTCAGCAACCTGTTCTGTGAGGCTTAGTAAGATCCTATGGAATAACCATGATTTGATAGTTGAACAGCTGGAGAGAACCACCAGGACTGTCAAGGACCTTCAGTAAATATCATTATGATCACTGAAATGGATCCCCTGCCCTGGAGGCAGCTTCAATGCTATGATTTATACCTCAAGTAATTTTTCTTCATGCCTGGATCTCCCAGAGCCATTATTTGGACTGCCAGGGACCCTCGATATGCACGAGCTTGTGTGATAAGTTAATATCCTGTTCACTGGATAGGGTCAGAGTTCCTTTAAGATCTCAGTATTCCCTCCAAAGAAACAACCTACTATTTCCCTATTTGTGTGAAATTTCCTGTAAAAAATATATTTCATGTAGATGTGCTATGTGGCCTTTGGAGAGTGTGAGGAGAATAATGCCTGGGACAGGGTGCACAGTACACCTAAGCACAGTTTATCACAGAGGGCAAAGATCAAGCAATAGAGTACAATAATTAAATGGGTGATTGAGAAGCAACAGTTGAGGAGATGGGATATTTAGAAAAACAGAAGTATTGAATGGTGCAGCCTAAAATCTTTCATGAGTGCATAAGTTTATGTAATAATCTATTTTAGTATTAAAAAAGAAGTTATGTTCTGTAAACACTTATAGGAGATGCATTAACCTATCAACTGTGTTGATATGTCTGGAACTCTTCCCAAGAAAATGTTAGTATAGGATTTATTTATAGGCTGGAGAGTTGGATAGAGAGAAACCTAATGAGGTTCACCAAGGGCAAGTGTAGGGTTTGTGCACCTGGGGAGGAATTACTCCAAGCACAGGACAGGCTGGGGGTTGAGCTGCTGGGGAGCAGCTCTGCTGAGCAGGACCTGAGGTTTTGGTGGATGCCAGGCTGGCCATGAGCCAGCAGGGCATCCTTGCAGTCAGGAGGGCCAGTGCTATCCTGGGGTGCCTCGGGAAGAGTGTGTCCAGCAGGCCAGGGGAGCTGATCCCTCCCCCTCTACTCAGCCCCACTGAGGCCACATCTGGAGTGTTGTGTTCAGTTCTGGTCTCCCCAGTTCAAGGAAGACAGGGAGCTGTTGGAGAGGGTCCCGTGGGTTCATCCATCCATCCATCCAGCCACAGAGATGATGAGGGGTCAGGAGCAGCTCTCTCATGGGGAGAGACTGCAGGAGCTGGGCCTGTTTAGTCTGGAGAAGACTGGGAGGGGATCTCATCAGTGGATAAAAACATTTCAAGGACAGGTGCCAAGAGGATGGTGCCAGACTTGTGTTGGTGGTGCCCAGAGACAGGATGAGGAGCACTGGCCATGAACTAAAACACCAGATATTCCACTTCAATATGAGGAAGAACTCCTTCACATGGAGGGTGGCAGAGCACTGCAACAGGTGGCCCAAGGAGGTTAAGGAGTTTCTGTCTCTGGAGACATTCAGAACCCACGTGTGTAACCTCCTTGAGGTGACTGTACCATGGCAGGGGGGTTGGACTGGGTGACCTCCAGAAGCACCTTCTAACCCTGACAATTCTGTGATTGTCTCAAGTTAGAAGTTGTTACCTACAATTATCAGAAATTAAATATGGTAAATGGAAACCAATTTGAATTTTAAGGTTTAGATTGGACATGCCTCTGGATTGGGACCATATTCTTTTGTAATCTGGCAGTTTAGGAATGCACTTTTTAAAGCAGGACTGAGGCTCTTAGATATTCCCCTAAAAGAAGGTGATGGATTTAATAGGTTCAGTCAGGTTCCTTCTTTTAGTGTTCTCAAAATAGTAGGAAGAATATCTTATAAGGAATGTGGTACAGAAAATTAGACAGGGATGGCAAGCAATTTTCCTGGTTCAGTGTTAAACCTATGCTAATCAAAATTAGTTGCACTTAGAGTCTGAGATGGGTGTATGAGACGTTCTACCTTTCAAAGTGGCACTTTGGTTATCAAATTTAAGCAAAATTGAGCTTTGTCTTATGCCAGTATTTAGGATGGCTTGTGTTGATGCCTTTTCTATAAGATTAAATCATATCAACTTTCCTGTGCAGACCACTATTGAAAAGAATAGGTTGCATTTTAAAAAAGTTGTACCAAGGTGTAATTATTCCCATGTGTCTGTGGCAATGTGTCTTGCTGCAGGGTGGTGAGAACATGAATTCCTTTATACTTCAGCACCCAAGCAGAGATTTCAATTCACATGCTACAAGTTTTTGAATGAGAGGAGACCAATGACATTACTCCATATACTTTTCAACACTAAAGCATTTTATGTTGCTTCTTGCTTTGTATTCTGTCTGTGGTTTATTTCAGAATGGTATCTAACTTTTAGGCTTCTATTTTTAAAGAGAAAGTGTTTAACCTGCATTTTTGACTTGAATTTGCTCCATGAATTCTCCTCATCATAGAGGTTTTTGGCAGCCAGGTACCATTGTTATGTGCTTTGATGTGTATTAAGGTAAGGTGCTTCCCTTTTTCGAGGGCAACCCAAGTAGCAGCTAATCCTGGTTTGACTCAAGGAAGGATTTTGCTTTTGGATCTAAAAGGTGACAATTCTTTGGCTAATTCTTGATATGTCCATCTTCACCAGATCTACACCTGCAGAATGGTAGGAAAGGGGATTAATCCAAATCTGAAGAGTTATACTTACAGAAATTGGACATATAAAATTCACATAGAAGTGTGTTGCAAGAAGTAGTTGTAACAAAAAAGGGAAACATTCCCAAAGCATTTTAATGTGGAGATATAACATGTATAGATATATAAAATATAAATAATACATCTGATATTAATATATGAAAGAAAATTTGTCAGTTCTAAGTATTAAAAAATATCACAAACGGTTCATTCTTGCATCATCACAATTTACCTTCTACTCATAAGAACCTATCTAAACACTTTTTTCTCCTTGCCTCTTTTTTTTTTAAATGTCATGTCATTTTCATGTCATATAACTCAAGTTAGTTTATAATGAGTGCTAAGTAAGTCTGTGGTAAATATGGGATATTTAAAATCCCTGCATGTAAGGAAATAATATTATCTTGGATTTCAGTTAAAACGTTTTTACTATTAGGGCAAGATATTTGCTTCTGATGGCATGGCAAGAATTATTCTTTTTTTCTTTTTTTTTTTTCCCTTTCTTCTTCCTCTCCTTTTGGAGTTCTGTGATTTATACTGAGCTTTAGGAGTAACTACCTCTTGTTTCTACTGTGTTCATGACAAAAGAGCAGGGAAAGAGACACGTTGTTGGCAGAGTATGAGGATTTTAAATCAGAAGACAAGCATGTAGAGAACATATTAACACCATGGATAGTAAAACTCAAAAATCAATTGCCACAGAAAGTTGCAGAAACAGAGTTATCTCCAGGTTCAAGGAGGGAGTAGTCAAATTGATGGACAACAGGTTTGTAAGCAGATACTGAGAGGATTAAGTAGGATTGTGCCTTAGAAATATGCCAAGACAATGCTTTTGGATGCTGGGAGATGCATGGAAAACAAACCACGGGAAATGGTCAAGGTTACCTGCTCTTATGAGGGACCATCCCCTGTTTCCCGTGTGAGACAGGATGCTTCCCAGGAGGGACCATTCATGTGGTGCAGCAACTGTTGTCTGTGTTGAGAAAAGAAGCCACATAATGCTGACCTGCCAAGCCTTGTCCTTGCTCTTTGATCCCTGGCTCTGTCTGAGCCTGTGCTTTGCTCCTCTGTCCTTCTGCACCTCCGAGGCAGAGAGAGCATCAAGCGACTTCCTCACTTCGTGCACATGTATTTGAACTTCCCTTCTAATGCAGCACCTCCAGAGGGCATGGAAACTGATCTCCTTGTTTTATCTGGGCTTTCTGGAGTGAACCTAAAGGAATGAACATGCCCTAGCTTTGCAAAAAGAGGAGGACTGGTAGCTACATGAAGTTTATTACGCCCCATCAAGTCTGCCAAGTTCAATCTGCCATTACAGAGAGAGAGCTGGCTGTGAAATGGTTAGGATTGAGTGACAACACTTAACTAACCACTGAGAATGATTTTGTCTTTGTAGTACAATTCATGTCTCTCCATCATGTCTGTGTGTGTAGTGTTTTCAAATGAGTTTAATTATGGGTGATGAACAGTAGCTTTATGGATGTGCTTTCCTTTGTAACACTGTTACTGATTGCTGTTCATCTGGCCTTGTCACCAGCATTCATAAGTGTCCCAGGTCTGCCTTACCTTCTTACCTCCTCTTAGTTAAACTACTGGGGCTTTGGAGGGGAAGTTGAATTATTGTTTTGTCCTGATTTGGGCTTAGTTTTTTAAATTCGTTTGTTTAATTGTTGTTTAAATTTTGAGCAAAAGTTTTGGATTTTGTTTTGCCATAACTCTAGAATATTTCTGGTTCACTGAATGTGAGTCAGTGCCCTTGCTTTCATTTGTGATTTCTCAAAGTTGATACACATTTAATTTCTAATCTCTTGGCTGTTTTTCAGTATTGAAGGAAAATGCAAAAGGCATAAATTTTTTCTGCTAAGAACTCCTTTTGCTGGTATTTGTGAAGTGGTTGCTCTGTGCATGTGCTACAGAATTGCATCAGGTGTCTTCCTATGACATGAGAAATCGAGATCATGAAATTTCCTGCTTGAAACAAAACTTGATCTTCATTTTGGGAGGAACAAACTTATCTGCCACTTACTAGTCTATTTATATTTACCTCGACAGCTTTTAGATTGTGAAAAGCAGCATCAACAGGAAGAGTAGAAGACTGTTGCAGGGAATATAGAAAGTTAGGCAATAAAATAAATGCACAGAAATTACTGCTATTACTGTATTACTGCACTGTCATGTGTTGTTATATTCTTTAAGTGCCCAAAAGAAAGTGACGACTCCTTTTCCCTCCAGTGTGCACATGTTGGCATTTGCTTGCCTTTGATTTCGTTCCTGATGCTAATTTTATACTGAAGCTGGGGTGACCTTTATGTGTACCACTTTTCCAGGTGTTGCCTACTTTCACCCACACAGTAGCCCCTGTTTGCATTTCTAATGAGGTAAAATTACCTTCTGACACCTTCTCTGCTGAGCTTTACTTTGATAATTATGCTCATCTAAAAAGAAACACATTTATTGTAAACTTTTTAAATTAGTAGAATCAACTTCAACGAGCCCCTTGAATGGGTTCATAAGTGTATTAGGAAGAGGCAGATGGATTGTGGGCTTGGAGTCCATGGCAAATATCTGAGATTTCTTCTCTCTTTACACCACTGCTGACACTGAATAATTTTTGCCGTTTTTATGGAGTTTCTCTCCAGCTGAAGTAGTGCATGTAAGAAAGACATTTTAATACATCTTGCACATGCAGAGAACTTTTACTTGGCAGGCAGGTTTGCTGCTCTGCTCAGCCAGGTGAGTGAGACATGATCATCGTCAATTCATGAATGTAACATATCTGAGTTAGAATTTTTGCTGTTGGGAAAGGTTTCTTTCTAAAGCTGCTAGTCAAAAATCAGTAATTGTAGAAGAAGTTTAACTTGAGTGTAGCTGGGACAAGTTGATGTGCACTGACACAAGGGGCCAGGTTGTCACTGGTATGGGCTCAGATGGCCATGCTGTGCACTCCATCCAGCAAGCACTGTCCTAATAACATTTGTAGTCTTCACAGGGAGGAAAGGTAGGAGTTGTATTAATAACCAAACACTCAAGCCCCTTTCCTCTATCTTGATCATTTTAGAGAAATGTTTAAGTCCATTTGTGACACTGGTAGTGTTGCCTGCTTTTTTGTGAACAGAACTGCTCATTTTAGCTGTTTGAGATGGTGCAGGCCAAAGGGAGGACCACGGAGATTGCCAGCCCAATTATAAATGTGGACATCTGCACAGAGTTTGTGAGGCCTTGATCCACAGGTTAAAGTGCCAAACTCCTCTTTATGTCCTGCTCTCACAGATTTGGCATGTGTTTTGTTCCTTTAGAGTTGCTGAAAGTCCATGTCATATACTTACAGGAGGCATCATAAGGGATTGAGTCCAATTGATGTTTGAGTTTTTGAGTTAAAAGCCAAGGCATTACACCTTTTTTTTTTTTTTTTTTTTTTAAATACAGCTGTAGATTGCAATCCTCAATGACAGTAGATGAGCCCTAAAAAAGAAAAAAAAAAACCAAACCAGAACAAACCAACCAGAAACAAAAACAACAACAAGAAAGACATTTTTGTTTCTAGTCTTGTCCATTCATCAATCCTTGTCCATCCTTCTGTTCCCTTCCCAAATCAGCAATGTCCCCTCCCTGCCCACCTGGCACCAGATGTGCTGTCAGGCACTACTGTGTGTCCCGAGTCCTCGGAGTGGCAGAATGCAAAATCTCAGGTGACATTCACCTGGAAGCTCTTAGCCCTCAACAGCTGCAGCCCCTTGATTACCTTGCCCGCCTCGGCGGCTCCGTGCCACCACCAAATCAATTGCTTGTCAATTCGGCTTAGCCCTGACTTTGACTGACTGGAATGAGGGAAGTGGGAGTGGGGTGTAGGCGAATGGTTAAAATTAATTGCTACATAAGAAAAAATTGAAAGATAATTATTCCTGCTTTCCTGTCAGTGCTCGAGGGTAGATGACCTCATTAACTTGCAGCTTGTACACAATTCAATTACTAGGAGATGGAAAATACATTTTTAATTACCTCGGTGGCTTGTGCTCCATTCATCTCCATTTGCATGGCTTTTTTACTGTTGTGTTCTGAAGAAGTAGCATGGTCTTACTAAAGCTACCCTAAGACCTTGGTTCTTGCTACAATTATTCTTGTTTGAGGTAGGATATTAAACGTGTGAGATTAACCCTGTGATGCCAAGTGAGTCAGGAGGTCCTGTGATAGCACTAAGGCGGTTTTTGTTCCTTTGGCATGTCAGGATTTTGAAATTTATCCTGTCAAATAATTACAGAGGGTAACTTTGTTCCTTTGTGCATATTGTTGCTACATAATTCAAGAAAGAATTAAATTAGTGAATAATAAGCAGATCACCTAGTTAGACAAATATCATATCGATGTATGTCATGGGAAAGGATTCTTTTGTAATTTCTAAAAGCCTATTATGGCATTTACTGAATTAATGACTTAATTGTTTAAATACATAGCTAGGCAATTATTTTAATGCGTCAGTTTTTAAAACTGTCAGTGGTGTGTTGAAGTGTACAATACATGTGGAAAGAATATTTGTTCATCACCAATGATTTCAATTAAAACTATTGCAATATTGAAAGGCTTGGAGCTAAGAACTGAGGAGCCCTGTGACTTGGTGCACAGAGTCTTTTTGGTTTTTTTTTCAGGAATGACTTGTCAAGGATTATACAGAACTGATCTGGAGTGCTTCATAGCGTGACACAGACTAATTCCCTGCTCTGATGGTGTGCATTGTGTTGATGGGGAAATAGGAAATAAAGTACAGGCCACAGAGAAATTGTTGATTGTTAGGTCATGAGAAAGAGTTGAGGGAAATGGTGAGGTACAAGTTGTGATATTTAGTGGTGGGAACTGAATACATTTTATGTAATCTATGTTTGGTCACTACTTAGCTCTCTGAAAAAAGTAATTGGAACATAATGCAGGCATTCTTGAACCATTCTTGTAAACTTCATTGTGATTGTATTAGTCCTACTTAATTCTTCCCTAATGAGCATTAAAGCAAGATAAGGTGCTTTAAAGGCTGGCTGTCAGAGAGCCTTTAATGCTGTTCTCACAAAGTGTAAACTCTGAGTCTATGGCATGTTCTCAGCTGTGACCTGCTAGGCAGCATCCTTGTGGGAGACCTCTGAGAAAGTGATGGTGATGATTCAGACACTCCTTCCTTTCACTGGCTAGTGCCCCAGTGGGATCCAAGGGATAATGGAATAGAATCTTCTTGCTATAAAGGAACATTTAGGATGTTTATTCTGTAAAATTGCTGTTTGAAAAAAACCAACCAAACAAACAATGGTTGGACTACTACATACCTTCTTAGTCCAGCAAATTTATGGTGACATTTTTTTTTCAAGGATATCTGCTAAAGGAACGTGCACAGGAACTGTCCTTCACTGAGCAGTCTTTCAGAAGCCTGTATGTGAGTAATTTTAAAGTGAAAGATGGTAAATATTTTAAATAATCTACGTTATTTTATTTTTTTAATGTTTCCAATATTTCTTAACCCAGGAAGACCTTTAAATAACCAGCCTTGCAAAGATTACCTTTCTGGGCTTGTGCTTAGTATGGGACATACAAAATGCTACATTAAGGAATCAGTTGCTAGCAGGCCTGGAGAGAAATTACGTTGGATTTTGCTTTTATATCATGAAATACAACTGCAATTTCTCATGGATGTTTTTTGGTGCGAGGGTTTTATTGGTAATTTTTAATGATTTACTGTTAGGTTTGGTGATTCCAGCATCAGCAAAGTATCAAGTGCAGACAAAATTCATGGCATTTGCATGAGATGCAATGTCTGTCACAAGCTGCACAACGTTTACTTTGGCATATAGCATATTTCCACTGTTCCTCCAGAGATAAACAATACTACAGCTCTGAACTTTTTTTGTTTTTTGTAGATGTAACAAAAAGTATAAAAGCATTTTAAGAATATGGATACATGGAAGCAAATCTGACTTGAAATAACAGTTGGAGGAAATCCACACAAGCATAGTTTGCTTAGAATGCACCCTTCTTCTCAGCCTCCACTGATTATTATTACACCAGTATATGTTGATAAAAACAATTTAGGCCATCTGAAATACAACAGGGCTTCTGCAGCTGTCTGGCCTGTCAAGTCTTGGAAATGTATGTGACCACAGCAGAATAATTTATTGTGCTATACCAGTGCTCCATTTAGGGAAAATGAATATAAATGGTAAGATAATAATTGGAAACTGACTTAAATGTGACATTTGGGCCAACATCAGGATTCTGCAGCGTTAATATATTTTCAGATGACACATAGGGAAAAATGTTAAGGATCTAAGGAGAGAGGCTGATTCAACTTGAATTTCTCTGTGGATTTTTTTGTGTTGAGCAACACCATTGAGCAGCAGGCTTTTTAAACTTTATTTCTGTCTACTACCACCTATAGACTAATGACATCTGTACAATTTGTAAAGGATGAATCCTATCATGACCTCTAGGTCTGGATCTTTCTTCAGTCAAGAAATATCCCCAAGACCCAGCCTGTGGTTGGGTTTGCCCCAGCCCAGGTCTGTTGAATTTCATGATGTTCTCCTGAGCCCCTCCAGGCTGTCAGTGCCCCTCTGGATGGCATCCTTTCACTCCAGCAGCTGCACACACAGCTTGGTGCTGCCAGCAAGCCCCCATCCCACTGCCCAGGTGGCTGACAAAGTTACCTGTGCTGATCCCAGAACAGACCCCTAATGAATCTTAACCCACCAGGTCTCATGGACTTGTGCACTTTGGTTCCTCTGATGGTCTCAGACCTGATTGTCTCTTGGCAACAGTGAGAGATCCTTCATTCTCTCTTGGCATTGTGGCTGGGGCTCTTTCCAGTGAAGATCAAGGCATAAAAGTTGTTGAGAACCTCAAACTTCTCCCTGTTCCATGTAATCAGGTCTCCCATTTCCTTCAGGAGAGGCCCCACATTTCTTCTAGTCTTCCTTTTATCACCCACTTATTATAGAAACTTTTCTTGCTGCTCTGACCTCCCTGTCCAGATTTAATTCTGTCATGGCTTTGGCTTTTCTGATCCTTGACTGCTCAAACAATTCTTCTTTATTTTTCATGTGTTACCTGTCCTTGTTTCCACCATCTGTGGGCTTCCTTTTTGTGTTCTGAGTTTGCTCAGGAGCTCCTTGTTCATCAATTCAGGCTTTTGTCCTTTTTGCCTGACTTCCACTGGGTTGGATGCATCACTCCTGAGCTTGGAGGAGATGATGCTTGAAGATGAACCAGCTTGCTTGGCCCTTCTTCCCTTCAGGGCTTTTTCTCACTGTATTCTATCAGGTACACTTCCTGCAGGGTGTATTTGGAGATTAAAGAATCAGACACAAACTCCCAGCTAAATGCAGAATGTATGAGGGGCTCTAGCATGGTTCTGGAAATGTTTCCAGCCTTGACACATAGGGCTGTGCTGGCACAAACCTAAAGGTGCTCACCTTTTGCTTTTGAAAACTCAGGCAAGGAAGTGGAGTGCATTCTTCATTTTAGAATGCAAAGGGAAATTGCATGTATAAAATGAAATTTCAAGAGAGACAGCACCTCAGGACTGTTGGAAAACAAATTCTTAAGAAGATGTAATGGAAGAGTTTTAATATTTAATGGCCTGTTTCTCTGCTCACATAGTAGTAATAACTTGTAGCTGACTTGTATGAAAAAAACAGTAACTTGCTTTATTGCAAAAATCCATGTTGATCTAGTCTGTTGGCTCATTTCCAAAAGAGATTTGCACATGCTGACTATTAAAGGTTTTCTTTTAATCCTCTTCTGCCCTCCTGATTGAAGAATTATTGGAGGTATTTTCCTTTTTTCTTTTTTTTCCACCCTTCTCCATTTGCAATCAATAATATTGCACTTAGTGGCAAAGTAGTACAGGATTCAGTTATAATAACAAACACATAATGTTCTCCAATTATTGTGTTTGGTTATAGTAAGGATATTGCAGTCCCACAAAATGTGGTTTATGGTTCTCAAAATCTTTAGTAAGTCTACATTGATATAATTTATAACACATCATTTAAATTACAAAGCCGAGATATCTTTTATAAATGCAGAAAAATGGATAATTAGAAAGATTAAAAAAAAGGAAGTCGTATAAAGAAAAGGAATGGGCTCATTATGAAATATTTCACACATAATCTAACTAATTAACATAATAAATTGCAGGGAACCATATTGGATTATCATATAATTAAATAAATTCCATATGGGCCACATAAGTTAATGTTTTCTTTTTGGAAAATTGTATGCCTTGGCAAATAAAGTATTCAGAGGATTAACTATAAAGAAAAAAATGGCTTTGTGTAATTATTGTCTCTTGTAATTTGAATTAGACATAATTACATTTCCTAAATATGAAGAGAAAATAAGTGTGATCTATAGAGAACAGACAACCCCACCGAGACAAGTCTGTCTTTGTTTCCTGACCCATTAAGTGACAATTATGATACTTGTGTTAAACATCTTAGAAGTGGTATGAACTTGCCATAACTCTTCACTTATTCTGCTTGAAAAGATCACAATAGAAAACGCTTTTGCTCTTCTACTTTTAAATGGAGACCATCACTTGTACAATACAAAAAGTTCACGGAAAAATGTCAGGTGCATCAAGCGCTAATTTCACCACATACATAAAATAAAGAATTGCTATTGTTGCACCTCCAGAGCCATGTAGCCTTCTAGAAGGTATTGCTGTAAATCCCTGTAAAATGTGTGTGTCCTGTCCTGTCACAGGCCACTGGCCAGTGCCTTCGTGGTTTTGGTGGAAAACACACACGGCAGGTCCAGGTGTCCAGTGAGTCCCTGCACTTCAAGCTGAATTACTGGTGAACATTGTTAATGTTCTTAGTTTCTCCAGGGTTGTCTGGGTTTTTCTTTCCCTCACCATGTATTTATTTAAAGTAAAGCAACTGCCAGACAGCATAAGATCTGAAATAAATTCAGCGGAGGTTTTATAATGTATTTTATACCAGTTAGCAACAAATGCTTCAGAACTTTTTGCATACTTGTGGGAAGTTGTATTACCTAAATGCATATATATTTCATGCATTGGTGAATATCCAGCTAAGAGTATTGTGTGAGCTTGAGGAACTACAAACTGAGTTTACAAACTTTGTCTAGTACTTGTGCTGCTCAGTCTGTGCTAGACTAAATAATTTATATTACTGAAAGCAAATCTCTCACATATCCTTAGATGGGAACCACACGTTTTAGCCTTTACATGGAATTTATCTGTGAATCACCTACTTATGGTTTATTCTGTTGTGACAAAAGCAAATTATAGGGATGAAATATAATTATGTGGTTTAACTAAGTCTTTTCTGAGGTTACTTCAGCATTATTTATCATTTACTTTTTGATAGGAAGTAGTCTTACATAAGCGAATACATTTTTAAAAATTCTTTATGAGATGCTTCTCAGAAGGGATCTGTTGCTCTATTATGATTTTTTTTTATTTTTGCTTCTATGTGATAAAAGTATCTTTTGATTGTCTGCTATAAGTGTTAATGTTTTCTAGGCAGATTTTTGAATAAATTTTTTCTCTTTTTTATGTAACTTTTTGTTTTATGTACAAGAGGTTCTGTTACATCTTACATGTTAGATGCCAATGTGTTTTGCTATTACACTCTGATTTCTCCTCGGGACTTTTGTCTCCTGGATTATGAGAAAGGTCTGTGGAAAATCTTCTTGCTGCTATCTCCTGTAATTTACAGAATTTTGCTGATAATCACTCTGTTTGTCCTAATTTCTTTCCATGAAAAAAGATTTCCATCCATAAAATTTTGTGGGATCCTTTGATTTGCAGCAGTCAAAGCTAAAGATAAAAAAGGCAATTGCTGTAATAGCAGTGATTTTATTTCTTGCTTACCTGGCAGGCTGTGTGTACTGGTACTCCTCTTGGTCAGATAATTGTTTTTTTATTTACTGTGCATCTGCATTGGGAAGATGTTATCCACACATTTAGATTCCCTGAACATGAGCCATGGAAATTAATTTTCAGACATTTTAGTATCTAGTATTTAAAATGCTAAGAAGCTTATCTACTGGAGGTTCTGGCCCTATTTTTCCTGAAATTTTGGCACCACTGTGTTTCTGAACTGCCCTTTGCAAGGATACACAGAAGAACTCTGAGGTTTCCCCGAGTTATACCAGGTTGAATGTACAGACATCTGTCATCTGTACAACATTATGTGCCCATTTTTCCCCCCAACTATTTAAAAATAAACATACAAATCAGTTTGGAGCAAGTACTTTGTTTCCTCCCATGGGACACCTTTTCCTGGACAATTACTGAGCCTTACTCAGGCCTTCAGGTTAGATGGTGACCTCGAGGATCCTCTGTGGGATCCTTTTTGTGCCAAAAAGCACAAAAGGCAAAAGTTTAGACAAGATGGCACAGCACCTTCAGCTGAACCTTAAAAATGCCCCAAGCTGGGGAAACTGCTGCTTCCCTGAGGACATTATTATAATGGCTGAATGTTCTCATTGTGAACAATTTTCCTCATGTCTAACTGGAATCTCCCCAGGATTATTTGTACCAATTACCCCTCAGTGCATTGAAGAAAGGGAGTCTCCACCTTTTAGTACAGGAACCCTCAAAATACTAGAATATTGTCATAGGGTCTCCTCCAAGCCTTCTTTTCCAAGGCTGCACAAACCCAGCTCTCTTAGCCCTTCCTCACATGGCAGCCTCCCCTGTCTTTATGACCTTTTCCAAGCCACCCATGACTCTTTTATACAGTGGGGTGTGGTTACTGTGCCAGAGAGAAATGACAGTAACACACACAGACTTTTTTAGAGAAAAGAAGGCGTTTATTGAGAGCACAATTTGTACTTATATAGTATGTTTTGTATAGTTAAGACAAGACAGTAGCTCATTGGATAATTGAGAAAATTCTTCTGGGACAGAATGAGTTCCACGGTTGGCACTAGGTGCTAATCTAATGTTATTAATTCTATTTTATTTTGACCAAATTATCATCCTGGGAGAGAGTCTCCCTGCCTGAGCTGAACAAGCTATCAGCTTGGGAACGGATCTGTGAGCGAACCAGGAGAAATTCCAGCCTGGGAATGATTTTCCTGGCTGTAATTTTCCTAGGTCTCTAACAGTGTGTCCACAGTGGGGAACAAAACTCAACAGAGTTCCAGGTGTGGCCTGACAAGCACTTTAGTTTTGACAGCAGCTTAACACTGCCTGTTCTCAACACCCATCCTGACGTGTTTAGAGTCAATTTAGATTATTTCATTAGCAGATCCTTACATGGCACTTGGATCAAAAGACTTCTCAATACCGCCTAAATAATAATAATGTGTGCTTGGTTTGGCAGTGTTGACAATTCCTGTGAGTAGGACAGGAGGCTTTCACTCCTCATCCCAGGTGCTGTACTTGTTTACCTTCACACTGCACTGGGAGAACAGCTCCTGTGTTTCTGACTGTTTGGCTTCATAGTGATGTGAAGAAGACTCAGAGTCAGACTTTCAGCTCCTTCTCTCTGCTGCTTTACCCTGCTCAATCAACAGAACACATCTGAATGTCTATTTCAGAGACTCAGACACAGTGAAATCCAGTGCAATGCACTGTGATGCACAATTTCCATGCCAATCCATAACACCTGTCTGTTAAGCTGGTTTTAAGTATGATCATCCTTTGGCCTTTCCCATTCCTTTTAAAAGTATACCCAAATTCAAGCAAAATTTCCTTTAATAATTACATTAGCTGCTTCTCTTGGAGATCTTTGACAGCCTTGTCTGATCCTAATTTTTAATGAAAATTCACTGAAAACAAAAAATTCTTTTCTTGGATGTCTTGGAGTATTTTACTGTATGTGAATAGGCTTTTGGGCAGACCACACCCCCAGTGTCTATGAAATAACAAGATGTTTTCGTGCTAAAGCCAGTTAAGAGAATTATTTTTGTGTCTCCATAGTCTCTTGACTCTCCTTTTCTATTTATGTATTGCTGGTTAAACAGCTAAAGTAGTGAGAAGTCTTCTGAAACTTAGTTATCTTCCTTGCTTCTCTAGCTTTGCCTGTCCAAATTCCTGTTATTTTTTCTGTAACATCACAATCCTAAGTTTATATCTTGCTTTCTCATTCTTCAGATTTGTTTTTATTACCACCACTTTAAATGAATTTTTACTTCTTTGGAGTTTCCCATTATGAGCTGTTTCTGACTTCTATCTTTGCAAGACATGATAATTTCCCTTCCTTAAAACATTATGTGGATTGCTACTACATGTCACATTCTGAAGGGAGAAGAACCTTAATTATGATCACTGCTGAACTGTTCTTATTCTCTTACAGTCCTTCCAGTATTTGATTAAGGGCTCAGTCCAGGATCCCTCTCAATTTTCCATTTTTAGTTGCTTCACTCTAGTTCTTGCAAAAATCAGCTGGTGACAAACCAAACTTTAGTTTCCTAACCTGTGCTCTCATGAGACATTCAGCCAATTGTCCCCATCTTCTCCTGCTCCACTACCCCAAACACCTTGCTTTCATCTGTTTTCTAGATGCCTTTCAAACTCTTTGGTCTTTAAAATTTTCTACATATACAACTTCTCTAATCTCTAGTATCAGATGCAGAATGGAAACCACATGCAAATATGAGTGGGGTTATGCCATTGTTCTCATTAGTCCTTGTTCCAAAAACGATCACATACATAAATATAGACTCAAACCCATTGTAAGTGATCATAATAATTCAATTCTGCCAGGTGTTTAAATCTGACATGTACAAAGACACTGAGGCACACAAGATTGTGTGCCCAGATGCCAAAATGGTGGAAGAAGAGCTGTAAGTCTTGTTGAAGGCTAAGCTGAGAATTCTGACCCAAGTAGGTCAATGTTTATTTGTGTTAGGCTTTGTTGTGCCTCTGGAACACATCTGGAACACCAGGTAAGCAGATATCTGTGTTCTTGCTCTGGCATTTAGGATTCTAACAGATTTTGCATAAGGATACAGAGATTCCTGGTTTGTTGTAATCCTGAATTTGTAATTTTTGTGGACTATAGCAGTGGACAGCATTTTATTATGTTGTGTTTAGAGACATGTTCCCAGCTTGTATAGAACAGTGCTCTTGGCTTTCCCTGAACTCTGAGCTCACCTCAAGTTGGGATTGAAGTGCTGCTGATTGCACCACATTTAGGTGCCATTGTTCCACAATATCCTGGTGGGAAGTGTGGCTCCTGACTTCTGCACGTCAGGAGCCACTCTACTGGAATGCTTAATGTGTGAAATACAATACTGCAGGTGGGAAGGGATCTCTGGAAGTTATCTAATCCAACCTCTTGCTGAAGGCTCAACTAAAGTAGAAGTTGCATCAGGTTCCACTTGGCTCTGTGCAGTTGAGTTTTGAGAAAAATTTACGTGTATGAAGATTGCCCAGTCTTTTTAGGCACCTGTTCCACCCTGTTTATCTCATGAAAGTTCACTAATTCCAGCTCCAGACTCTTCCCATGACTGTGGATGTTGCTGGTATCCACAGGCACTGTAGCTGTAGCTTCTCTTGCAGCACAGACTGCTCTGTGGGAGTTGAGGTGTGGTAGCTCAAACACAGTAGATGTAGTGCAACAGTGAGATCTCTAACCAGCTGCAGGTGTGGTCACCTGCATTTATGATAAGAGAATTCCCTGTCTCTCTGTCTTTACTTCATAAAACATTTAATACATTAAACCTAGGAAGCCATGGGGCTATTCGCCAGTCACAAGACCTTTATTATTTGACAGTTAATCTATCTGTGTACTTCTTGGTCACATTATTCAGGTAAGAGGTAGAAGGGGTCTGTTTTTACACTATATGGTTGATCTGAACACCCTAAGATATTGCACAGCGTTTTTTTAACTTGGTGAACACAAGAGGCCCGTGGATAGTTTAGTGATGCAAGAAACCAGACCTTTGCTTCGCTCTTCCTTCCTCCTGTGCTGTTGACATTCAGGGTTCCTGTGATGCACCTCTGTGTGTCCCCATGGGACTGGTTAACTCTCCTGGTGCCTCTGTGTGTTGGAAATGATGATCTGCCCTGTAAGATGTGAGGGACACCATGTGCAGGGAACAACCATGTCTGGGGACCTGATCCAAAAACTACTGAAGTCACTGAGGGTTTCTTATTTTCTTCCGTTGCTACTTAAGCCAGGTCCTCCAGGCAGTCACTTTTGTTTGGCTTGCCAGTGGTACATTTTTAAAATATTGTTTCTTTTATTCACCTTCGCTTTGTCTGTTTGGCGCCCTTCCTAATCCTCTTATTTCTGAAAAGTAATTGGCAGGTACAATATTTTGAGGCATACGTAGGAAGAAGCTTTGAGCTGTTTGTTCTCTTACTAAAACAAATGACACAATGGAAAAATAGCACGGGGACATGAAAGGGAAGGAGGGGAGGAGGAGAGGAAGGCGACAGCAGGCGAGGGCAGAGGGAAGGGTCCTTGGGGAGGCTTTTGGGGCTCCGAGGGAGGGCACGATGCTCGCCTGCCCCTTGCTCCAGCCCTACCCTTCAGCAGCAGGGGCTTGCTCTGCTCCTGTTTTTCGCTGTCGCTGCCCTCTTGGCTCAGGATGGTTTCCGTCTTCTCTAGATTTCAAAGCTTTGTGGTAAATAATCAATTCAAACCAGCACCCAGTCTCTCTTTCTGTAATTCTGAAAACCCATTAAATTATATTGTTGGGGGAAAACAATGGTTGTGCTAATCATGCTCTGTGCATGTGCATCTTAATTTCCCCAGAGACCTGAATATGAATTTTTACTAACATGTTAATTTTGTGTGTTAATCAGTAGCTGTAGGCCGAATGAATGGATTGACTATGTAAAACTGTTTGATATTGAAACAACTCCTTTTGACCCCCTCAAATTGGCTTCATTCCACTGAAGACGGTTAAAGTTAATTAAGCACTCAATAGGTTTATGGTGTTTAAATTAAAATATATCACTGCTCATTGTGTAGTCATCAAGCGAAGACGGCGCTTCCCCACCCCCCCCCCCCCCCCCCCGCCGGTGCCGCCTCCGCGCCCGCTCCGCGCCCCGCGCACGGCAGCGCCGCCAGGGGGCGCCATGGCGCCGCGCTCGGCCCTCAGGGAGCGGGGGGGGGGGCGGTCAGCGGGACCCCCAGTGCCAGGCCTGGCCTTCCTTCCCTCCTCCCCATAGCTTTCCTTCCTTCCCGGCCTTCCCTCCCTCCCATAGCTTTCCTTCCTTCCCGGCCTTCCCTCCTCCCCATAGCTTTCCTTCCTTCCCGGCCTTCCCTCCTTCCCATCTCCTCACGCCCTTCCCTCCTCCCCATAGCTTTACTTCCTTCCCGGCCTTTCCCATCTCCCCACGTCTTTTCCTCCTTCCCGGCCTTTCCCACTTTCCCACCTCCCCACGCCCTTCCCTCCTCCCCGTAGCTTTCCTTCTTTCCCGGCCTTTCCCACCTTTCCACGCCTTTCCTTCCTTCCCGGGCTTTGCCACTTCCCCACGTCTTTCCCACCTTTCCTTCCTTCCCATATTCCTATGCCTTTCCCTCCTTCCCGGCCTTTCCCACTTTCCAACCTCCCCGGCCTTTTCCTCCTTCCCGGAATTTCCCATCTCCCCACGCCCTCCCCTCCTTCCCAACCTTTCCCACCTTCCCCGCCTTTCCCAGCTCCCCACGCCCCCCCCAACCCTCCCGCACCGCCCTCTCCTCCCCTGGCATCCCCTCCCTCTTCAATTAAACTTCTGGGATGAAATGCCGGAGCCCAGGGATATATGTTTACTGAGAAATAACTGAAATTATGCATAAAAAAAAAATAAAATAACACTTAACTCTTCCTTAAAAAAAAAAAAAAAAAAAAAAAAAAAAAAAAAAAAAAAAAAAAAAAAAGACGTGTTGAAAGCTGTAACAATTGATGTGCTGCCTTTCCCCTCTGGGCCCTTTTAAAGGGCTGCTGGTGGCTGGGGGTTGCGGTTGCTGCTTTTCAGAAGCCATGACAGTCACGTTAAGATCTCCGAAAAGAATTGTATAATAGGTAAAGTGCAAAAAAATGAGATAATGGTAATTCTCAAAGGAATACATGCTTTAAATTAAAAAGCCACAGTGCTGCTGATGTGAGCATTATATTAATGCTTGTATGACACAATCCTCTAAGCTCTTTCTTCTTCCTCAAGCTGTTTACTTCACCCTTGAAAGTGAGGGCTATGTGATGCCCTGGCACGGCCGGCACAGATTGTAACTCAAGTTATGATTGCAGGTGCTTCACATTCTTGGAAAAAGTCAAGCTTTTGTAGTGCACTTTTCATGAATAATCTATGCCAAAGAAGAAAGGTGTTGGAATGTGGGAAGATGAAATGTGGTTGTGCCAGTGGTGGGTGAAGCCCTGGCCATCCTTGTCGCTGGGCTGCAGGTGTGGCAGGATGGCACAGGACAGCTGAGTGACCCCACTCCTGTGTGCCGAGGTGAGGCCACTCAGCCCTTCCTGCTGAGTTTGCCAGTGATGGGATCTCATTTTTTACAATGTGTAAAGTTCAGGCTGCAAACCTTCTCCGTATCTGATTTAACTGCTTGCAAATTGTGTTTAAACATCAGAGAACTACACGCTGCACTCTCATTATTACAGGGAGGCTGGTTAAAATCATCACAGTCAGATGCCCGTTGCAAGCATAAAGGATAAAAATTTTTGTCTTCATACTGGCCTTCCTCACCTAGGAAATGTTTTTGCATTCTTCAAAACTAGAAATGCTATATGAGGGAAGAGGAGTGATGGAAAGAGGCTCAAAGAAGTATCAGACTAAATAAAATAATGTTATAAAATAAGTAGATTGTCCTGAAGGGGGAGAGCCTTGTTACTTGTCAAGTATAATGTTTGCTTTCAAAATTCATCTTGGCTGTATAATAAGAACCCATAAGTATATCCTATTTTATAAACATTAAAAAGGGCATGAAATCCCATCACACACCTTTGTGATTATTAATTTGTCATCTTCTTCTGTTTACCTTTCCAAAACAGAGTTGATACTGTACCTTCTCTGCACCTTGGTGTACGTGAATGAAATTTTCTTATCTTGGATTTCATAAAGTGATCAGAGTGGGCTACTCTTGCGTGAGTTAGAGGCTAAATAAGTGATTTCCTCAATTCTCTCATCTTCTATGCAGAGCTGTGGAGGAGCACTGTGCTTGAGAGAATGTCAAAGCCTGCCTTTGCGAGGCCACGGCTGACAAGCGCTGTCTCTGTTGTGGCACATTTCTACCTTTCTGCAGTAAACTGTTTCCTAATGTTTTTTAAAAGTATTTCATGTTTCCCCAGCCCAGTCTGCTGGATCTACTGCCGGGCAGATGAGTCAGAGGCAGGGCTACTGCAATTGCATCCTCTGTGGTGAAAGCTGAGAGATGACTTCTTGCCTTCTGAACCCTTTTGCAGAGCAGTCCTCTCCAGTAATGCAGCTCACATTTGTGCCGGCTGGTGACAGGAGACGAGGAGGTCTGGCTGTGCTATCAATGCTGCTTCCTGTTCAGACTCGTAGTTCACATTTATAGCTGTCACCACAAAAGGCAAATGACATTTTTACATGGAAAGCTTTCACAGGAGCACTCACAGGGCTGATAAACGTGCTTTGCAATTCTGGATGAGTTTAGACTGACTGCAGGAAAGATCTAATGCAGTGGACCAGCTAAGCGTTTTTATTTCTTAAATATCTTCAGATGTGATTGTATCTGCAGTGGGGATTTTATCCAACAGGGTAGCTGTGCAAATGATGCAAGTAATTAATAAGTAGGCGTAAATATTAATATACAATGTGATTTTCTTTTTTTCCCTTTACTGAAGTGCCTTTTGAAATCAGGGTTATGGCACTGGCACAGATGAAGTACACAGAGGCTCAAGGATTTGGTGCTCTGCAGCTCTGCCTGTCATAACGAAATCGTGAGATCAAAATTTCACAGCGATTTTTTCCTCTTAGACAGCACCAGTCCAGCTACAAAAATCCACTTGTTCTGTGAGCCTATATTCAGTATCATGTTTTGCACACAGTGGCAGTTCATCCAGATATCTGCAAATCTACTTTTCAGCAACACAATCTGCTTACCAAATTAAATAAGTGAAATCAGGGGATTTCAGTAATCCCTTGAGAGCAGCTTTGTAATGTAAATGAGTTTGATTGCCACTGATAGCCGTTTGCCAGAAGAGCTTGAGGATTTTGGAGATGCCACCTAAATAATCCTCAGAGGGCTGGCTGGGTGCAGAGCTGTGCCTTTGCTGGTTTTCTCCTGCTGAAGGACAGTTCTTGCAGGGATAGCTGTGGCTGCTCCAGCACTTTTGGCTGACAGAAGCCAACATGGCTCAGCATGGTCGTGACATGTCACCTGCTGCTTCCTGCCTGCAGTTAGTCAAGGTGTGAGAGCCTAACACTTTACAGGGGTAAGGTGGTCCCAGAGAAATGATTTAATAATACCCTGGTGAGCACTCTAGCCTCTGGGAATAGTAGAAAAGTTTGAGTTTAAAAATATTAAATCCTTTCAGTGAATTGTAGTATTTAAAAGGAAATGGAGGATTAAGCCTAAACTTTTTCTCTTTTTTCATGTCCTTTGACTTTTTGTGTCTAAGTTGATAAAGGGCTGTCCAACGAAGAGCTGGAGTTCCACATGCAGATTTCATTAAGGCATAAAGTAGAAACCTGATTTGCAGAGCTTGCTCTAGAGCAGCTGACTCGGATTTGCTCAGCAAACCTAGCTCTTTCTTTGCTAAGAGTGAATATAGGTTTCCTCAAGCATGTGTGATGTGATAGCAGGACCTTGTCTGCTTCAGGAATCAAACATGTAAAAATTGTAATAGCTGTGTCTATTCTTTTTATCATAATTCATATGGAGAAAAAAAGTCTTTTCTTAGCACATGCAAGGTGTTTTCGGAGGGGTGCCAGACATGTTTTCATTTCTCTTTTGTTTTTGTACAAAGGTGTTCTAAATGAGAATAACCAGCCCCACAGAGGATATGCCAGTAGCCATGTATTTTCTCCCTAAGAATTTTTAAAGGGCTTTCCCTCAGAGATATGATTTTAAGTTAGTGAAGTCTAGCATCTGGCCTTAAAAATATTTCCTGATGCTCACCTATAGGTCTTTAACTACTACCATTTCAACTAAGTCTACAAACTTATTTTAATGCATGAGGTGCTTTCCAGATTTGGACTAATCTGGGGCCTCACTCTGTATTTTCACACATTTGTCAAGGAACAATAATATATTTGATGGATGCTGGGTGTTAACACATGCTGAGGGAAACTTTCCTCCAGCCAGAGCCCTTTGAATCCAGTTGTCATCGTTGTGTTCCTTCTGGATTGATGTTAATTTTCTGTGATGCTGCTGGGGCTAGAAGTGGACTCAACAACTTTCAGTTTATATGTTCTTCCATGCAGCAAGTGAAGGAAACAACCTTTCTTAATTCAAGAAGTTGTTCTGCCATATCATTGCAGATGGATATGAACAATCCTAGGAATTCAGCACTTGTTAACTTTTATTTTCCATCTTATTTGGATAGTTTAAAGTGTTGAGAAAGAGCAGAAGATGATTAGCAATGCCCAAGGGTAAGAGGGCATGTGTAATTCAATAGCAGATGAGTTTTTATTTTTTCCTGTTTTCCTGTATTGTATAACCTGTCCGTGAGAACTTTTAGGCCTGTTGGGCTTTGTATGTTTTGCTGCTGGCTCACAGCTTGTTCGTGTCCTCTGGCTTACTCTGTTCTGATAAAACATGACTTGTAATTTAGAAGAAAATTATGTAAATTAAGATGTTAAGTTCTTACCAGGGCATTGTAAACCTCAGTTTTAAAGGTCAGCTTAAAGAAAACATAATCTTTTTGATGTTGTACTTTTTGGGTTATTTTAATTGGCAGAATGAGCAAGGGGGCACCCTGATGATGATGATGATATGTAACAGCAGCAAGAGCTGTGCTGAGTAAAACTGGGCAATAAAGACTTTGATTACCACTAATTTCTCCTCTGAAATTTTAATCTCAGAATAAACCAATTTATCATGGTGCAAAACTAATCGGTTTAGTACCTATTTTTGTAGTTATATTGCTATATCTACTCTTTGACACAGACTGTTGTAGTCTGGTCAGCAAGGAGGATGTGATACTTCCAGTTCTGAAGATCAGTCTGGTGCTGCCTTTGATACCCACATAGAGGGGAAAAAGGCATTGGTGGTGTGGGGTTGCTCTTTCTGTTGTGACTTTGCTGCTGGCACCCAGGCACTAATATGTATCGATACACCTTAGCTTTAAATAATTCTAGATGTTAAATTCTCATTTATTTAAAGGTCAGAACATTCTTTGCTAGGACATTAAGGGTTTTTCAGGTAGCTGGAGTCTCACTTGAAAGCTGTGTGGAATTGTGATTTTTGGATTAAATTGCCTTGAAAGATTGTTTCCAGCACCACTCTTTGCTGCCTGCCATCTGCTCCAAGGGCTGTTTCTTTTTTCAGCTGTGAAACGCAGCCAATTTGGCCCTTGCTCCTCAGGGCGTTGGGAGGAAGAACTTCTCCCCAGCTGTTGCCGAGGGGAATTCCCTGCAACTCTTAAATGTCCCAGAAAGGGGTGAAAGCAGAATGAAGCCTGACAACGGACAGTGCCAGGCAGAATCTGCTCAGTGAACTCTACTCAGCTCAGGTCAGAGTATCTGTCAGTTCTCTGGCTCAGAAGTTGGTCCTGAGTGTGTGTCAGAGGCAGACTTGGAGCTTTTTGTGTGCCCCTTCTCTCCCCTGCTTCTGGCCGAGCAAGGTGTGTGACACAGAGAAGCCAGGAGCTGAGGTTTGGATTAGGTTTGAATGCTTGCATCTGCCTGTGGCCTTATATTAGATGTGAATTATTTCAGGTCCATGCAAATAACAACGGCAAGACCTCCTAGATGAAGTAGTTTTCACTCACAAGCTTGGTGTGTTGCATATGAAAATCTACAGCACCCCAAAATCCCAGACTTTATTTTGTGCAGGTCCCCATAGTCGTTGATGCAGAAATAAGGGATTTTTCCAAGTAGGAAGGTTTTTGTTTGGTTGTGTGTTGTTGTAGTTTTTTGGGGGTTTTTTTGTTTGCTTTTTTGGTTTTTGTTTTGGTTGTCTTTTTCTTTGTTGTTTTTGGGGGTTTTTTTCTTGTTTTTGTTTTGTTTTGTTTTCTGTCTGCCAGAAAAATATTAGACTATTAAAAATTAACCTGTTATTTCCTATGCTCCTATTAGCTTTCCATGCCTAATTTTAGGTTCAGTGAACAAAATCAGTTAGCAATTTTCCCTTTGTACAATGTTATCATGGAGGACATTCATGCTTCTTCATTCTCCTCATAGGAATGCTCCCAGATGCTACCTTGTAGTTCTGTAGACAGTAGAAAATTATCCGGTTATAGATTTTAAAAAATTATATATACTTTGTATATATTTGTACTTTTGTATATTATTTAAAAACATATTTTTGTATACAAATATAAAAAAAATATTTAATTTTGAAGCCCAGCCAGCAACCAAGCCCAAGGCCAGCCACTCCCTTATTCCAGGGTAAGAATTGGGACAAAATCAGGCGAGCAACAGTGAGAAATCTCAGGAATTGTGATAAAGCCCATTTAATAAGCCAAGCAAAGTGGAACAAGGAATTAATTTCTCACTTCCCACTGCAGGCAGGTGCTCAGCCATCCCCAGGAAGGCAGGGCTCCATCACACCTAACCTTACTTGGGAAGGGTCCATCACTCCAAACATCCCAGCTTTTCCTTCCCCCAGCTTTCCAGATGCTCTGGGACATCCCTTGGGTCAGCTGGCCTGGCTCTGTCCCCCCCCAGGTCCTTGTGCACCCCCAGCCTCCTCACTAGTGGGGTGAAGAGCAGAAAAAGCCTTGGCTCTGTATAAGCACAGCTCATGAAAACATCCCTGTTTTCAGCACAAATCCAAAATGTAGCACACATCACTTACTGTGAAGAGAATTAACCCTACCCCAACCAAAACTGGCCCAGCTTGTCTGACACAGTGTTGATCTCGCTGTCATTTTCAGCGTGAACCTGTGGGAGTCCTAAAACAAAATACTTGGATGGTCCTGACTGCAAATTGTGCTGATATATCTGAAAAAAAAATGAAAATAATTGGAACACTAATCTTGCAAAGTAATGTGGAAATATATATATCTATTATAAAAGCTAAGTTCTTCTACTGAAGTCCCCTGAAAACAAAGCAAAAAGAATGGCACTGCCAGGAAACAAGAAAAATTTGATACAAAACAAGAAAACTACTATTTGATACAAAATATAATATGCAACTGTTTTTAATCCTATAGCTTTTGATATCATAAAGTTTAAATTACTTTGTATTACATACACACACACACACACACACAAAAGAGAGAGAGAGAAAGAGAAGAACTTAAAATGAGGAATTTCCTAAAGTAAATTTATATTACTGGAGCAAAGCCAGATTTTTTTTCTGTGTATTTTATAACAGAATGGAAGTAACAGACAGTCAGCCTTATCATGCACTGTTCATTTTGCATTTTAGATTATTGCCTTTTCTCTCCCTTTATTGTTTTTTTTTAATTAAAAAAAGGCTCTTTTATTGTGTAAGATATTCTTGATGTTGATAGTGTGTGTGCACATTAATTGCTGTAGCAGACCTGGCTGGGCTCTTTGGATGCTACAGCTTCCAAATGGTTAATACAAATGCTGCTGGAGATTATTAGAGCAAAGGCAGCAGCACATTATGGAGAAGTGCAGTAATGGCATCCAGGAATTCCTGAGCTTTCAGCTCACACTGGCTACCAGCCCTCCTCAGGTGAATTGCTTCACATTGCTGCTCTTATCCTCGTTACCTAGAGAAAATAATACTTTCCCAGGATAGTGTAAGATGGCTATGGATAATTGAGAACCTCTGTAAGCCTTTAAAGGGCAAAAACTGCTATTAAGCAGGTTTTTTACTATCATGCACATCTTCATTTTAAGTCTTATTTTGAGGGGAAAAAAAATCCACATTACTTTAGAAATGACAGCTGTATTTTGGAGGAATTAGACTGGTATTGTTTTAGCCTTAATAACGTGGAGTGTGGTTTATAGATGGGTGTACCTGTGGAGCAGTGGAAACAGAGGGATCCCTTTAGGATCCCCAGTGAGGACTGGAGAGCAGTGCATCCTGAGCAGTGCATCCAATATTCTGCTCATGTGACTACATCAAATATCTTGTGGTCAGCTCCAGAGCAGCACAATTATCCTCTCCTGATTTCCTTTCCCTCTGCCCCCAAAATGATTTTTACCACTACCAGCCTGGATATGGTGAATTTGAATAAATATATACATAGTTCTTTTGCAAAGAACTTCCACATACAGTTTCTAATTAAATTATTTTAATCATTCCAATTCACTCAACCTACATAAACATCAAATATCAAAAAGGACTCTCTGTTCCTGTAGTCCTTTGCTGCCTCCACAGAATGGTTCTCAGTGATATAAATGATGTTTGTTCTCCTGTTACTGCATCTCCAGATAATGAGCAGTTTTATTATAGTTGAAGCATTATCCCAGCATGTATTTGCAAGAAGTATACGACAATGAAATAGTAATTTTTCATTATTTTTCTTAATATCTTTAGACCATCTATGCCTCTGATAAATATTTATACTCAGTTTTGTGTAGAAATATATTCCTCTTTTCTAAATTACCCTCAACTGCAGTTGCTTTATATGACTTTTTTTTTTCTCTTTTTTTCTATTATAAAGCTGTTTTTAAGGTCATCTCAGTATTTTGCATGAATGCTTTTTCTTCTCTATGTTTGTTAGGAATGTGTGCTATGGACAGAGGAAGCATTATTTGTCCAGGATAGTTTTCAGTTTTTACTTTAGATCTATTGCAGACTGCTGCAAAGCATTTTGTTTCCTTTTAATCTGTATCTTAGTGATGAAATTATAATGACACTTTTAGAAGCATTACTTACTGATCTTGTTTTCAAGTAGACTGCATCATAAAAAGGAGTATCATGAGATATTTGGAAGGATTCTGTTTCTTACATGATTTGTCCCATTTTTATTTGAATGTCTCCCTAGCACATAAGGTTCATTACAACTAATTATTTTGGTTACACTTGGATTTATGAGGTAGTTCCCAAAAGGAAAAAAAAAAGCCCTCTACTTTATCATATTGTTTTCTTCAAAGAGAAAGTTTGGCTGATCTGGGACAGTGACTGCACCAAAATACTTCCTGTAAATAATAATGTCTTCATCATTTTCAGGGGTAAGAAAATGAGAATGAGAGAGCTGAGTGCCATAGGGATGTGTGTGGGTCTCCTGTTTCTCCTTACTTTTCAAACTATATTCTCTGTCACAGCAAATATTAAAGATGAAACCAGTTCTGATGTGGGCATTGTTTCCTTCTACTGCTTTGTTACATTTATATTGATAGTTATCAGATGATTTGCATGAAATGCACTCTGCCATTTTAATTTTGGTCTCACCTTAAAATAGAGATTCTATATCAGAAGAGTGTAATAGAAGATAATGAGATGATATGTAGAAAGGAAATACCAAGCAGCAAGAGCAAGACCAGAAAAAAATCCATGTAGCACTTAGCATTAATTTTGAGGAAATAAAGACATTGCCCTCTAAAATCTTGACAGTTGAAATCCAGCTGTTTGTTGCTGCATCCTATTCCTTTTTGCTCCATAGGCTTCTGGAAGGATGGAATTTTAATTTAATGGGGTTTTAGTGAGTTTGTTTTCAGAATTGTGAATCTCCCTGTCACAAATCTCATTAACACAGATGAGATGTGAGGAACATTGCCTCAGTGACCAGAACAGGCTCACGTGGCTGCCCCTTGTTCCACACAAGGAAAGAGGCATTGGCAATCAGGGCAATATAGAAAATGTATGTGTGATGGATCTGTTGTCTTTCTAATTTAAGAAAGTTAAGACGTGTGTCTTCATTGCAGATCTTTTCAGGCAATTTAAACTGCAAGATGCACACATCTCATGCCTATCTGTGATCGTTTTCCATATTTTTTATTAATATAGTGTTAATGTTTAGATAATTCCCAAGCATTTGTTATTATCTTTTCTCTTAAGTGCTTGTTAAACGTGGCCTTGCACAAATCTTGATACATTAAATGCAATTGGCAGTATTATTGATATTTGCAGGTATGCACTGTTTTAAAGGAGTGCATTATAATGAGCAATTTTCCACTTAATCATCCTTTTTTCTCCACCAGTCCAGACTAAGTTTAATCCATCAATCACAAAATGAAAATTTGAACCTATATTTTTATCGCCAGTGATGTCAGAATTCATATGAAAGAATTACTATTTGCCCTTTAATATACCTAGTGGAAAAATATAGTGCAGTGAAAGCCACCTGTTTACATGGTAGTCTTGGTATTGAGAAAAATCTGTTCTGCTTCACAACTCCTTATTGTGTTATATAGGACCCAGGAGAGTTTGATGCCATTAGCAGGTGTAGGAATGAATGCAGAAATGTTTCAACAGATGTCAGAATTGTGCATTGTTTTGTATTTCTGCTGTTTTCAAATATTTTTGATTTAACAACACCTTTGTCCTGCCAGGAAAAAAAAACCCAAAAACAAATGGGTTTTGTGTGGAGGGACAGCATTCACCTACATTTTACAAGGCAGCCTTGTCCTTCCATGGTGCATTTCACACAAACAGCACAGAGCTTTGTGGCACTGTAGTCACACAAAAGTAGTTAAAAACAACAGCCCAAAGCCTGGATTTAAATTCCCAACAGGTGGAGCAGATCTTTTATTTCAAGGCTCTCTATCTACTGTAAAAAAAATCTTTTTGTTGCTATTTTCAAACATAGCATAACATTTGCTAAGGACTTAACTACTGATTTTTCTTATATAATTGTTACTAAATACGAAAAAAATCTAGTTGTGTGGAAACTGTAAGTGAAGAAAGGAAATTATGTTGAAAGATGGTAGAATAACCTGGCATGTATATGGGTAATATCGTGAGCCTTGCATATGGCGTGTAAAGCATTTAACAAATCAAGAATTTCCACATTTCCCAAAGTACATACTTTCAGTTTGCTTCAGCCTACATTAAAATAATTAGTGTGTCATAACAGTTGTAATTTTGTTTAATTTAAAACGATGGCTGTTAGCAGAATTATCTTAAATCAGAAGTTTGGAGATGTTGAACTGATGTTTTGAAGGTCATGAACTTGATTTTCTTTTTTACAAGGAGAAAGAGATTCTGTATCAGAGGAGTGTAATATAACATAATGAGATGATACATAGAGAGGAAATACTAAGCAGCAAGAGAAGCTTTATTTTTTTAAGCATCTTTAAGTTGATGTTTTTATGAAGTTGTATTTTCTCCATAAATTAATGTTACAAAAAGTTATTGCCTATGCCTTAAAGAGAGATTTTTGGATTCTTTTGAGAATATGTTCATTTTTCCTTTTGTGCTTAGAGTTGAAAATAGTTTTGATTATAAAATGTATTTTTTCTGTTTTTGCTTTCTGTTACAAGACTGGCTGGCTTTTGTCTGTGCTGATTAACAGAACAATTCGAGCTTTACATTCATCCAGAAGTATGATTACAGAACATAATCTTATAGACTTCAAAATTTAAAATGAGGATATAGAAATTATTGAATAGTTTGATGCTGACCTGGTACCATTGACTAATAATATTTCCCTTTCCTCTTGCTGTATCATGTTTCCCTGAAGAGCTGTGTGTCCTTTTGCTGCCCACTGCACAACGTGTTGAGGTAGCCCTTGACTAAGGCTCTGCACTTTTGGCTCTTTCAGGCCAATGCCTCTGGCTCCAGGGTAGAGGTTTAAGATCTGAAATGAGTTCCAATGATCAATATTTCTTTCTTCCCTCAATAATTCTTACAGAACTTTGAAAAACTGACTCCCAAAGGCGATTGAAACTTGTAATTTCGTTTTGCTCAACGTGAAGTTATATAATCCTTCAGCATATTACGTGGTTCTCCCATGGCATTAGGGTATTAGTACTAATGGAAAGACATAGTTATTACAAACAATTCCAAATTTCATGGTGTGTATCTTAATAGCAGAAAGGGATTTTCTCATGATTAAAAAGAAAAATGGGTGGCAAAATAAGGAAGGAATGCTTGTTACATAGGATGATCCCCTGGAGGCTTAATTACTGAAAAAACAAATAGGAGGTAAATGTTCAAGATGTTTACAGGTTAAACATTCCATGAGTATCTTTTAAATAAGAGTATCTGCAACCTTGGAGCAGCTAATTGCTCAGGAATCACAGCCATTTGTGCTGCCTCATTTTCCCCTGGGATCGACACTCACAACAGGATAATTCTTACCCTGATATAAGTGTCACAGTAGGGACACAGTGCAATTTGCTGATATGATATCAAAAATAGCATTAAGGTAATTACATTTTGCACTTGTAATATTTCACAGGCAATAATATAACTGAAAATTACTCTTTTTTTTTTTTGCTTACAGTAACCTGGCTGCTCCCCACCAGAACTACAGTTTTCTTCTCTTTTTCCTTCTAAGGTTGAGAAATGAAGTTACTCAAAAGTTTTGGGGCTTTTTAAAGCATCTTTAGAATTGTATCCAATCATCAGAGCTGAAGAACAAATTGAAATAAGTATTACACTGTTTGACTTGAGAGATGTTTTGTAGACTAAGCTGATCCATTGTGTGAACTGTCTTCAGTTCTGTTCCACTGCAGTTTAAATTGAACTCTTTGTTCCTCTTGTTTTCTGGAGGAAAAGTGAAATGAGTAGATTGTTTTGTTGTTGTCGCTTGGATGTATTTCAGTTGATAAAATTAAACCTTTGTGTTGAAAAATTTAATTCCTTGTAACACTAACCTTAACTTGTGAATTGTGAAACCTATGCAAGGAAGATCAGTATTTGCAGCTCTTGGAATTACCTGGTCATAGAGTTGTTCTTACAGTCCAGTGGAAAAGTGACTACAGCAAGAAAATCAGACCTTAGTTTGCTGGAAATTGCCACAGAGATCTGGATTTAAATTGAGCTCCTCCTGAATTTACATCAGGTAACAGAATGACCCAAGTGCTAGTCACTTGGGTCACCAGGGACAAAGGAAATGGATTTAATTATGACTTAGCTCAACCAGAGATTTTGCAAAGCTCTGTAATAAGTTGGTGGTGTTTCTTTGAAGTCTGGTACCAGTTTCTGGGAAATGCCCAAATCCTGAGAAGCACTTTCTCATTTACGTGTGGTATTTTATTTAGGTGGTACCTATCATCTCATTTAGACATTTTAGATTAGATTTACACTTTGGTATTAACAAAGGATGATTGTTCATTAAATCCTGATCCAAACAAGCAAAGGTATCCCAGAGATGACAAACATGGGGGACCAGAGTTTAAGATTTTATAACTACAAAATTCAGGTAAGTTGAAGAACTGATGGCAGCTTTCAAACCAGCTGGTGTAACTGCTATGGAGGTTGGCCCACAAAGCTCCAGGAGCTGCCCCATGGAAAGCTGCTCTGGAGCCAGCTGTGACTTGGATCTGCTTCATCCTCAGTTCTTGCAGAATAAAATAATGTGTTTGTCTACCTGGCTTTGAAGGGCTCCCTGACCATGCTGCCCTTGGGTGACTGTTTCCTGCCAAAGACTGGTCATGAAAATGTGTAGAGGAGCCAAGCTGGACTGATAATTTATCTTTGCAGCTGTTATAATTTCCATATACAGAAACAACCATTTAAAGAGGAATTGTTCTTCAATAAAAAAGACACTCTGAGCATCTCTAAATTAAAGTCTAGAAATGAAGGTGAATTCAGGTGATGTATTTGAGGGCTCTCCTGCAATGGGCTAAATCACACAGGGCAAAAAAAGAGAAAAACACATTTGAATATAATTTTGTTTTGCCATTGAACAGTGCTAGAGACCCTTTTTGTAGATAGACAAATGCTTGTCATTACTTTATGCTCAAAGGCAACATTGAAAGTGACCTGGAACAGGCAGGAACTGACTTTTTTCTCCTAATATGATATGAAAGTTTTATCGTATTAGGAATTTTCTGTCATGGTGGATTAGTATCAGGTCATATTAATGTTCGTTTTTACTAACTTACAATGAAATGTGCTAACGTGACTACACTTCACTATCACATGAGAAAAAAAGCAGAATGATTTCATATTAATGTGATACCATAGAAAGATTTCAATACCTCTGTCCCATGGCAAGTAGGAAGAAGTTAAAAATAAAATAAAATATAATGGCTTGGGACAAGGAGTTTGTGGGTTTTTTTTCCCAGGGATGAAACTCCTTCCCTTACCCTCCCTGCCCCCAACATCATGTCTATATTTGTTTAATGGTTTCTGGATTTTTGAAGTGATTAATTTTGAAGCAGTTTGGGCTTGATTTCATAATTATGTTTGCTCTCCTGTTTCTAACTAAAAGTCATTGGGAGCAGAAAATACTGAATACCTATACAAAACAACCCAGGATATTCCAGGCTGATTATCCTTTTACTTTCAACAAATCAAGTGTTTACTTCTCAAAATGTTGCTCTAGAAGCCAAATTTAAAAAAAAAAAAAAAATTAGAAAAAGTGGGGGGAAAATAAGGGGGAGGAAAAAAAAAAGGAAAAAGAAAAGCCATCATATTGTGTCCATGCTCCATTATGCACAGAATATTGTGGCCAGAAATAATTAACAGGCACAAAGGGTGGCAGTTAGTCATTTGGCTGTATAATTGTACCTGCAAGGTTTCTTTCATCTGGAGCCAAAATCTGATAAAAATGGATAATATTTGAAATGTTTGGTCTTATCTAAATTGTGACCAGAAAAAACCTGGGTTTAATCTTGTCTCCAAACTTTTGCTGGAGAAAGCAGATGAGTTTGACTCCTAGGCTGAAATTCAAGTCATCTCTAATTCTGAAAATCTGTAGTGTGGTTTGCAGAGTTTCCTTTTTGATGCAGCTAACATTCCTAAAACCTTTGGTCTAAAATAAAAGGGATCAAAACCTTTCAAAGACTCTAAAGAGGTGATAAATTAAAGCAGAGTTACTTTTAAAAGGTAACTGCTTCATGAGATGGCATCCATGAGGAATGGATGGCTCCCTGCTGGAAGGTGATGAAATGTATTTACACCAGCTCAGAGGATTTGTGGGCTCTCCCTGCTGCACATCGAGGCCTTTGCTTCAGGCCCTTGGCAGGTCAGGGGACGAGAACAGAGCCCATCAGGCTCCCATTTCCAGTGAGAAGAGAACAGCTGTATTTTCAGTTGTTATTCTAAGTAACAGCAGTGCCCTGTGACTGCTCTGGAGCCCCCTGTCCTTTTGCTGTTTGTTGTCCTGGCCCTGCGTGGGCTGTGCAGTGCTGGCTTCCAGGAGCCCTGTGGAGCTGCAGGGCAGGGCTGGAGATGTTGTGCCAGCCCTTTTGTTTGAGCAAACACCTACAAATGAGACAGGCCTTGGTGCTCCTGAGCATGGCAGGGCTGGTGGGCTCCCTCTCTCCATCACTAAACTGGGGACTTCAGCTCTGCTGTCAAACTGGGGAACAAGTCTCCCACTGATCCAGGTTGTTTATGACTAGATCATGGTGTTGTTGATCTGACCAGCACTCAGAGATATAAAAAATCCACCTGAAATGCTCTGTGTCATTCCAAACACTGATTTGGGAATCTAGCACAAGCAAAGCTGATCCTAATCCATGGCTCAGCACAGCAGTGACAGCCAGCTTCTAATGGACATGGGGGAGAAAGTGTGGACAGCCAAGGCAAGCTTGGTCTTTCTGACACCTGTAGAGGAACGTTGTGTTAGAGAGGAGAAACTCTAAAGTTTTTATGTCAGTGTATTAAAAACAAGTTTGTTAATAATGTGTAGTCATTTAAAAGCTCCTGCAGGTTAGAGAACCTGGGCTCCTCATCCTAATGCTGTCCCTGTGAGGTTCAGAAGCTTCTCATCAGAATGGCCTCAATTAAAACAGCTGCACCTCTATCTGTAGATTACTGCATTCCATCATTTATATTGTGTTATCTCTCTCTTCAGACTGGTTTTTAATTTTTACGTTTGCAATTATAAGTGATTTATAGGAGAACTCATTGCACGACCTGTCCAGAGTCATTAAATTCACCTAGGTTGAATAACCTGATCCTCACCTGGAAATAACCACATCAGTGACATTATCTTACTGAATTTTCAGCTAATTTAGAAGTATAGCCCTTATCTTTTCTTCCTTTTTTTCTTCCCTCTCAAGTCTAGTGGTGGGGGAGGGGGGAACATTTTTAATTCATAAGAGATAATTAGCCAAGTCTGAAAGGTGTGCACTAATTACAGAATGCTGTATATCTTGTGTAGCTGATTGCAGCACAGGTTTCTGAATAGTAGGTATGATTTTTTCCAAACACTGTTCAGTAATTTGAAATGTTATTAGAGGATTAACTTTCCATATGAAAAGCTAAACTAATACTTATTATACAGATTATAACAGCAAGTGGCCTACGAAGCTGTTGAGGCCATTATTTTGCAGGCTGCAGTCACTGCCAGGGACTGAGGAGAGTGCTGGATAACCATCCCAGCCAGGGGAATGTGCAGAGCAGCATCCTCTGCTGCTCCTCAGCCTTCCCACTCCTGCCAGCACCAGGCAAGCTGATGGGCTCTGTTTAGGAACTTGACTCTGAAATGAAGAGGCAGAGGAGAAAAGGTGTGGGGATTGTTTTGTGCTATATTGTTCTGCTATGATTGCAAATCAATCAAACTATGCTGATCTTGTTGAGTCATTTAGAAGCCAGTCTTCAGGAAGAAGCTATTACATATTTACTGTTTTGAGAAAACTGAGCAGTACACCTTTAAGTATCTATTTCAGCTTGCTGGACACAGGGTAAAGTTAATTTCTGCATCAGTATTTTAAAATCCCCATTAAATAGCTTGTTTTGATTTACTGTTTATGGTGGTAGGTAGTAGCTGTGGCTGATTCTTCTTCCCTCCTCATCAGTCTTTATGCTCTTATAGGGTCACATGTTCTCTCTTTGTGTGACCTCTGATATTTGTCCAACACATTGGAAATCTAACTGGATTGCTCCAAGCTAAAAGCATGAAGCTGTGGCTAGAGCCAAAGGCTTGTAGCTCCAGTGAAAACCTCCCATTCCCTATGAACAAGGCAACAGCAAATGCAGACCTACTTTGAAATGGAGGCCATGCAGCTGTGACCATCGAGAATGGAGTGGGAGTATGTGGAGCAGGAGAAGGAAGCTCTTAGATTTCTCTGCTGAATAAGTCAGCACTTAAGTGTAGGGCTCACACTGGGGCTGTAAAATGCACATTAATCAGTGGATGGAAAATACCTGTGTACAGTTTGTGCTTCTAGGGGAAATGTAACCTTGTTTTAGAAAAGAAATGGAAAAATGATAAAGTTTGCTTATCTTTTAAAATCTGTGCTCTGGTTTAGTGTTAAATTCCAACACCACCTTCACCACCAGCACCAATCCGCCCCCACCCCCCCAAAAAAGAAAACAACCCTGCCATTGTTTTAAAAAGAAATTATTTTTATGTAAAAATGCAGTAATTTCATCATATTATTTACACAGAGTTGTATTCTTTGTTTGGAAAGTACTTGGTCAATTCTTCATTAATAATTTAAAACAGATTTCATTATGTCTTTTTTCTCTGCCTTTTTGTTTTCATTTTGCATTCTTTGATAGATCAACCAGCAGAGTTCTTCCTAAGAGCACTTGCATCTTCTCTTTAAGAAATGTCCAATTTATTTATTGCAAAGCAAATTATCTGTTCTCACATCTGCCTACCTTATTAATCAATGCTTCTGTTGCTTTGCTGTTCAGTGCTCTTTCTGTTTGTAAAATTATAGCTTCAGTCCCTCTGTTTGTGGTGATATATGATTGAATAGCTTATTGAATGCACTTTGTCCACATTTCTGGAATAAATTTGCTGTTCTAAATTTTTTAATGCATTTAGCTTCCAATATGAAACTTGGGGAAATGGTTCTGAACATCTCCACATCAGGTTCCCATTGCATCCCTTTGTCTATCCTAGCAGTAATATCCTCTGAGATTTTCTCCTACAGGCATCTCTGAAACCCTTAATTGAACCACTAGTGTGCTTGTTTAAAGTGTTTCCCTCGCTTGGCTTTCTAAAATGATTTTTAAGCTTTCCCTACACACTTTTCCAGTTTCCCCAGCCTTTCCTTTAACTAATGGCATTATGATGGTCTCCTGCCTTCAGGGATCTCTCTTGAACTACATGAACTTGTAAAGTGTCAGTGAAGACTTCTCTCAATTTCTCTTCCCACTTTTATTTCTCTCTTGGATATCTGATGTCTGGTCTGTGGGCTTCCTTGAGGCTCAGCTGTGAGTAGCTGGGCATTCTTTGCAAGAGAAGAAAGGGGTGTAAGTCACTGCCTTGCTCCCTTGCATGGGCTGCCACTGAGCCAATAGGGAAACCACACGAGGAGAAAGTTGGCATTGATGCCATTAACAGTGGCACAAGCACTGAGATCTTTTGACAGTTTATATCAGGGTATGCCCATCTGATACTTCCATCCTTTGTTGTCTAGCCAAAGTTAGAAAACTCAGACTGAAGTGCCAGTGAACCTTTCAGGTTATAGCTCTGGTTTACATGTAAAGCCAAAGGTTTGGGAAGCCTTGTAGGAAAGATTAAGGAAGATCTATAGAATACCCAGTATGATGGTAATTTAAAATTGTTTCTCCTAGCAGTTTATTTTGATTTAGAAAAAGCAAGCAAAACCCAATTCCATCACAGGATTTTTACCTAAGGTCAGCCACCATGAAACACTTCACTTTTACAGGATAAGGATTATGGCAGGATAAGGAACCAGGCAGGACTGAGAAAGCCACTTTGCCCCAGTACCCTGCTGCAGAGCACCATCCTGAGGGGTGGGCACAGTCTGTGCCCTCTGCCTCATGTTCACCAGAGGTGACGTGCTGGGGGCACTCTGGGCAAGGACAGTGTGTGCAAGGAGTGACAGCTCCAGCAAAGGGTCTGGAGAACCTTAACAAGGAGCACACACAGCTCTCAGCACCAACACAGCAGCCAGGGACAAGAAGGGCCATTCCCTTCACTCACACAGGATGAAGACCTGGTGCAATTCCGGCAGAAGCCAAGGGCAGAAATTGCCCCTCAGGTGCTGCTGCTGCAGAGCTGAGGGTGCTGATGCACTGGCAGTACCTGCCACAGTGAGCACCTTGCTTGTTCAATTTGCCTGTGCCCTGCTTGGGGAGGCTGTCAGTGCATAACTTGCACTGATACAAGAAAGGAGTAAAGGTTGGAAACAGCTTTAAAAGCTGCTTATAATTCAGGTAGGTGGCATCAGATACAGTTATAGCTTGGAACAGTTAAATTAAGGCAAATTAATTATTTAAATTTTCCAAGTAGTCATTGCATTTTAGTTTGATGCTTTTCACTCTCATTCTGGAAAGTGAATTCTTAAATCTTCAGGTTTGACCCAAATAAAAAAAAAAATAAAAAACCAAACCAGGAAAAAACCTCACACTGAGAAATTTTGACTGTCTGATTCACTTTTGTTTCTGTTTCATTTGGTTTAGCCTTTTTCTTTTAATACTTGATCAAATCTTTCACTTCCAATATTCTATGGACGGGTTCAAAAGCAGTTTTGTTTGTCTTACATATTGTTCCATATATCTGTCTTGAGCTATGCTGGCTTCTCTTGTCATTTTGACACTGATTTACTGGAATGAACTTATAGTTTAAACTCTGTTACTGCTCTTTAAATGCCTTCCATCCCACATTAACATAGTTAGTTCTAATTAGTTTTTTTCCAGCCTGTTTGCAAATCTAGCACGGTATCTTTTGAAAACAAACTTACTGGAGAATATCAGACATTTGAAAAAAATAAATGATCAAGTGACATTGCTGTTGGTAGTTCATCTGTGCTCTGTGTGTGCTTGTACCCAGTTACATAAATGTCTAATAGTCATTTAACTCCTAAAGGAAAAAAATAATTCTATTAAAAGGTCTGCTGCAGAAACTCCTATTTCAATGACCTATAGCAAGTAGAGATTCAAAGGCTTATGAGTAGGTCACAGATTTCTATTAGGGTCTTCTACAAGAGCTCACATGTTCTGTCAGCAACTGAGCCCCAAAAAGCCACTCATTCCACTCATTCATTGGGATGGAGGAAAGAGTTGGAAAAGTAAAACTGGGAAAAATCGTGGACTGAGCTAAAGACAGTTCAGTGGGGAAAGCCAAAGCAATCCACAGAAGCCAAGCAAAGGGAGGAATTCATTCCCCATCCCCAGGGGAGCAGGGCTCCATCCCACGTCACAGGGACCTGGGACACAAACAGCAGCACTCCAAACATCCCCTCATCCTCCTTCTTCCCCCAGCTCTGCACACTGAGCCTGAGCCCAGGTGGTTTGGGACACCCCTTGGCTTGGTTGGGGTCAGCTGTCCCAGCTGTGTCCCCTCCCAGCCCCTCTGTTGTGGGGTGGCCTTGGCTCTGTGGAAGTGCTGCTCAGCAATAACAAAAACACTCCTGACTTATCAACACTGACTCCAGCACAAATCCAAAGCACAGCCCTGTACTAACTATTATGGAAAAATCACTCCATCCCAGTCAAAACCAGCACACATTCCTACTGGCATGTTTTGATGGCTTTTTAACTGCCCACACGAATGTGTATGTCAGTGTTTGTCTTGATCTTAAACGGGTTTTCAGTTTTTCTAGAGACAATGGAGAGCCAGAGCTGTACCAGGATAGCTTTATAATTTTCACTGAAAGAAATTTGCATATATGTTAACATTTTTGTCCTGTTTTAAATCAAACAGCTGAATAATTTGCTTCTTCATCTGTCTTTCATGTGCTGCTGCACACAGACATCCACTACATGTCCTCTACAGCACCAAAAAACCTGTGCAGAGATATTTTATTCATTGTTCATTTTTTTCCTAGGAGGACTGTTTGCAGACAAATTTATTTTAGATTTATATTAAATTTATTTTAAACAGTGCCTGTGGATGTAAATGAGTATAGGTACTTTGAAAGAGAGAGAGAGAAAATATCGTTTTTAGAACCACACAATTAATACAAGCTGAGGGTTGATGCATTCATGGTGTGCTATTCTGATCCATGTGATTATTTTCTCTCTCCCTTGTATGCTATTTCTTCATGGTTTGGTGCTCTTGAGGTATGAATTTTAGTCAAATAAAGATAAGACTGTGGTTGCTTTATTACTTGTATTGCTGTAATTCTTAGGAATCCAAGTCATGAGGCATAATTTCACTGCCCTAACCACTGCAGCAGTGCTGAACCAGAAGAGATTGCTGAAGAAATTACAGCACAAGAAAAAGGGAAGCACAGGGGTGGAGGCAAAGAGAGAAATGCACAGCCCGAGTTCAACACCCTGGGAGGGACTGGTGGGAGTCTGAGGAAGTTTGTCCACTCTCTGCAACATCAATTGCTCTATCAGGTCTTCATTTCTTCCTCTCTGTTTAGTCTTGCTGACAGGAGAAACATAATTAATGTGCTGGTTGGCAGTTATATTCTTCAAAGATGTGGCTGAGGAGAGCATTGGGAGCTTACTAGAACTTTAGAAAACATTCTGAAATATGAGGAGCAGCATGGGAGCATACATACATTTTTTAGTTTCTATCTGGCCTTTATTACTGTTGTCCACCTACGTTATTTTTTTAAAACTTTCAGCAGTGGGTGAGAGATCAGCCATACTGGGGACTGTGAGGGTTTTTGAAAGTGAAGATGAGTCCCATGGAATTGGATGGACTGAAGGGAGTAAATTATTGCTCTGCTTTGCAGTGTTGCTTGGAGCTGTGCATTCAGGAAAAAAATACTGTAGTAATAAAGTTATAAGTAGTGAGGGACTACCTGGCTAAAAGGCTTAGCTGTGTGCATGAAAAGGAGAGGCCTTGTAGGAAAAGAACCTGCAGGACTTCAAAGATTGCATTCCAGAAACTGGGTTTGGATGGATGTTTAAGAGATGTGCAAGGGCAGCTTGATGAAAGCAAACAGTTAGACCTTGTCTGAGCAAATATTTACAGTAAATTTGCCATTCATTTGGTTTTAATGTTATTCAGATTTTTAAGGGAAGCAAACCACAAAAAGCAAAGCAGATTTCACCTGTGCTTGGTTTCCAGGTTTGATTGAAAAGCAGTGGGACAAGGACAATTCCTCTTCCCTCACAGTACTATTGCTGTCTGTCCATCCCCATCTTTGTGCCTGCTTCTTTTACCCTAAGCCTTAATGCCAATTTGATAACACTTAGGTGACCTCCTAACTGTGGTCTTTGGCTTGTTTGGCATGTTTCCTACACGCCAGCAGCCCAGTGAGATACAAGGATGACACATGAGTGAGCACACCCTTGAGAAAAGAGGAATCATGGAAAAAAGAGCTGTGATAATCTCAGCAGGAAAACTGCCTTGCTCGATTCCTCTGTGCTGTACCACGGTATCAAAGAAATGCTTGACACAACTTTCACATCACCTTTCTTCCCAAACAACCTGCAGGACCTGCAAGCTGGCAAAGCACTCAGATTACAGAAGCAAGCGAGGCACCACGATGCTCCTTAAATTGCTGTGAGAGTTTTGTTCATTCCTGTCTGCATGGTGCAGCCTCATCCCTGTGCCTTGTTAGAGCTTCACTGTGCTCTGCCACCATGGCTGTAAGAAATGTGAGTGACTCCTTGTGTCACTGCTGAGTGGAACTGAGGAGGCAGCTCAGCTCTGACAATCTCCAGGCAGAAAAAAAGAAGAAAAAATTTTAAAAAGGCATAACAGGGAAGGGATGAGCATGGTTCTGGTAGTGCAGGGCTGACTTTTATCTGGGATTGTTCTGAGCTTTACCAGAAGCAGGGAGGGATGGTGCAGAACTGAAGAGGGTACAGGAGATGTGAGACTTTGCCTCCACAAGCCTGTCACAGTTGGCAGTGATTCGTCCCTTTGACTTAAAAATTTGCTCAGAGTGTATGTAATCTTTTCCCATTACACATAATTTTTAATTTCATTTTAAAATACACGTTTGGACATAGTGTAACTCTGTCTACAAAGCACATCTGAAATTTCAGCATGCAAGTGAGTGTAAAACATTTGATTTGATGCTATTCAAACCAATGCTTTTTAACAGCATGGTATACAGGTAGAGAAAGTATAAAAATATGGTGTAATGCAGTGGAATGAAAAAGTATCTTTCCAGTTCTATTCTGAGAATGCAGCAAAAATAGCCCAATGTCAACTGCTATTTGAATATCCCTTTTTAATGTGTCTGATACACTTATTCTTTATGTGAGCCCACTGCTATCTTGCTTATGCTGCAAAAATTCAAAAATACCTATATGAATTTTTTTTCTTTTGCCTCTAGGTGTACCAAATTAGTTTCTTGGTTTCATTCTCAACTCCTTACGGTTTTTGAATTGACTAATTGATGGCATTCCTACCTTCATGTTGTAGAAGAGAATTTGAACTTAACAGCTCCACGTACTGTTTACAAAATCTTGTCTCTCTGCAGGGGAGTGAATCCCATGTTTCACTTCTTGCCAAATTGAGAGAAGGTGGCTGCAAGGAATTGTAGCACTGGTATGTCTGCTCTGACACCAGTGCTGGACAAGAAAAGCTTCTCTGTAAACCCTGGCAGACTCAGCAGTGATAAAGGTGATCCTGTGAGAGGCTGGATTTTACTCTTCACTATCAACGAGGGGTAATAGTAAAGCAAGCAGCTAAAGGGGAGAAACAGGTATTAAACATAGCACATATATTAAAATTAAACAGCATTTGTAGCTAAATTAGTTGGTGTGTACATGCCAGTAGGACTGTCTTGCTGTGCTGTCTCTAACCTTTAGGCACAGCTCGGCTTGAGTTACGTGCTGACAATAACCACACTGACTTGCTGACTTATTTTGACAGTTTATGTCCGGTTACTTTCAGTGATTTGCAAAGCTGACATTTCCCTTTAGTGAACCTGAAACTCCTTTCTGCTGTATTGCCCAGATATTTTTAACATACCAGGCAGTAATGAAAAGCAGAGAAAAGAGGGCTCAGGTCTCACTGAATCTGGGGAGGGGGACTTACAGCAAATACAAGTGGTGACAGGAATAGGCCCCAGATTAGTACAGCTGTGGTCAGAGGCTTATTTCTGTTAATTTGTCATGCTATAAATGCCACACTTCTGTTCTGTTCTGTAGCAGATAGTCCTCTGATCTTGCAATATTTTCTTTCCTTATGGTAAAGTGTATCTGATTGAGCCAATTTATACTGACAGCTTTCCTAAGTTAACTTCTCTATGAATTCCCAGTTCATTTAATATATTTTCCTCATGTTTCCCACATTTGAGTTACCTTTGTTCTGTGTCTGAAGGATAGGAAGCTGATAGTTATTTTATATTTATATTTCAAGGCTGCTTAATGTTTAATGAGGCTGAATATGTTGTAAAAAGCTTCAGAACACTCAGGCTGGTGAATATTTCATGTCGATCTACAGAGACAACTATATTGATCTTTTAAGCATCTGCTAAACAAGACAAGGAATAAATTAGATTTTGGTCAGTTTGATTTGGCTGGTGAGTTAAACAGCTTTTAGAGCATTATCACCTTTTAAAATGTTTTGTTTCCAGTTGAATAAAGTAGATTTTAAAGGCAGTATTTCATGTCATTTCTCATTGCTCTTCATCCTGCCTGTTTCATTTCAGCTGTGTTTGTGTATGTTATGCAGGGATGCAGGAATACAGAGGGGATCTTGGCACTGTCTGTTTTATGCACCCATGATTAGTTAAGCCTTGTGAAGTCCTACTTGTCCCCTTTGACTACATTTTGGACTCAGGTTCCCACTATTAAACTAATGTTTATTTACATCACAGTTACATGCCTAGAAAATTCTCTGCAAAGCTGGTCCATAAATACAGTCTGATTCAGGGGAAAACCTACTTTACCCTCAAGTTCCTTATCTCAGAGGATCTATTTAACATCTTGAGTGCAAGTTTGCTTGTAGCCGTGGAAAGGGGTTTTAACCCTTTAAGTGCAGCAGAAATAAGATGCACAGCTCCATGGTCATCTTTCATGACAGGAAGAAAGGGCCGAGTTTATTCAGAAACACTCTTGGTTTTATAGCATGACTGCAACTCCCAGAGTAGAGAAAAGGTGATTGGTTCAGAGAGAAGACACCCCATTGCCAGGGCCTGGGCACACACCACAACAGGGCTTCTATCTTGTTATTAATTCCTTTTTATTTTGACCAAATTATCACCCTGGGAGAAATTCTCCCTGGCCTTGAGCTGGCCCAGCTTATCGGCTGGGCACAGAGCTGAGAAGCTCCAGCCTGGAATATTTTCAGGCAGTAATTTTCTGACTTTCTCAATATGTGTCCTACATTTGCTTTTTACCAGCTTTGGGGTAGCAAGTGCAGAAAATGGATTTCCTCGCAAAAAGGGGAAAAAATAAATTATCACATCCATTCAGACCTCTACAGAACTGTCCTGTAAACCTACTGCAAGTGGATAACAAGGCTTTAGAAAGGTCCTTCTTATACTGAAATAATTTCCTAACATTTTTGTTATGATTGCAAATTTCCAAACTCTGACACAGCACCATGTAGAGCTGATCTAACGTGGACATTTTTATTAAGAAGCTGAGTAGGCAGCCTGGGCACAAAGCTATGGGGTTTGACTGTTAGCTCAAGAATAGGTCATTGAGCTACCCTAGAGAAAGACCCATGCAGGGAACATTTGCCAGTTTGACTAAACTCAAGTGTAAATTACTGCATTTATTGTCTCCATGAAAACAGTACCCTCTAGCCTGCAAGTATACAAATACTTTTCTGGTATAGAGCTAACTTAGAAATTATTTTGCAGTAAACTAAATATTCCAGCTTTATATATAACCCTAAATAAATCTATTTCAGATTAGATATATTTATGTTTATAAGTATATATGGGAATAATAATACTTTTTTTAGTTCCTTGCATTTGTGGAGTTTTTTTGATTGTTTGTTTAACTATACTTTGCTTTATCCAGTTTGGAGCTGCTGTAATAGCTGTGAAAATTTCATTTCTTTGGCAGAAAACAATTAAAAGTTATCAGAGATTTGGGGAGGTTTAGGAGTTCCCAGAAATGTTACATCTCTATTGTTAACTGAATTTAAAACTTAAGGACAAAGAAAAAAGGCAGAGGAATTGATGCAAAATCTGCAAAACTAAAAGCAGGAATGAAGAGAAGCTTTTGGTTTTGTTACAATCTAGGACACCTCTCCAGCATTCTTTTACTTCATTCCTGCTGATCATGGAATTTCCTTGTGAATTCACCCTCTAAAAAAGATGCTCCCTATGATTTTAAAATGTCTCACCTACATGTAACCATGTAAAGATTTCAGGAAGTTTTAACCATCTGAAATCTGTTGCCCTTGTCATTTGATGGGTTCTCAACTAGCATTCCTTCCTTTTGTGTCCCAGTAACCAAGGCCCCCTGTGATGCAGTGAAAGCCATATTTAAATTACAGCTGGAGGGGGGCATTGGGAGTAATTTGAGGGGATGTCTCTGACCTGTCCATCTCGTCAATACTGTGTTCTGTATGTCTGTGTTATCTTACAGTTGATCTAATGATAAAAGCTCATCCTCACTTTCATTTCTTCCTGAAACATTAAATTCACTGACTTTTATCCAAACAGAAAGTGTGTCCTGAGAAGCCCTGAGAACATCAGGCACTTGAGGGTTCAGTAAGTACAGCAATTACTTCAAGGTGTGTTTTCAAAAGCTATACTAATTTTTCATCTTTAGTGCTCACTTTGCTCCTTTTTAAAGGCTGTCAGGCTATTCCTACATGAAGAAAATATTTCCTATGCATTTTGATGCATATCTAAATTCTTGTTGATATGATGGAACATCGTCATTTCTAACATATGTGTCACCCTTAATTAGTGCTCAGATTCAGAATCATGCCATGGTTTGTTCTATACAGTTGTTCTGAATTTCAGGTACGTGGTAGTTTCAGACCATAAATGTGGCCAACTAAGAAACATTTAAAAATACTAAAAACTTCAAAAGTTAGCCAACCAGACCATATTTGGACCCTTTATGATTATGAAATAAATTCTTCCACAGGGAAATAAACTAATATGCAATATATAAAACTGAGTTCTGTTGCCTCTGTTGCCCTCAGAGCCAGCACTTGTGCTGAGGATGGATATCCCTTACTCATCAATAGGAATAGTAATGCACACCCAGGATAATTGTATTCTTGTCACTGCCAGAGTGAAGAAATGCTCCCATCTGTTGGAGATGTTTTCCTTTATCCTGTGGAGAGGAATGCAGGTGTGGAATCACCTGTTGTGTCACATGCACTGTGCCCCTCATTCACTGTTTCACACCAGCACAAAGCTGGTAACTGGTTCTTCTGAGGTTGCTTTGAAATTCATCATGACTGGGATAATCTATACAGCACTTGAATGTCAGGGACATCAGCCTTACTGGTGCCCTGAAACCCCAGTGGGAAATAAGCCTCAATTGTCCCTTTGAAACCAGTGAACGTGGTTAATATGTGCTTGCTGGATGGACTGCATGGAACCCAGCACACACTAAACTGGAGCAGTGAAAAGAGAAGCTGTGGATGCTTCCAAGTGCTCGACTACAGGCCAAGGCAGGTTTTGCTAGGAAATATTTTTTTGTAGATCCTTCTGTCACTCTGTAAAACTCACTTCATTTGCTAAGAGTGATGGCACCATGACTCAATAGAATGCCTCAGGCTCCCTGAACAGACCACTAAGGCTTTACACACTGCCTTCCACGAAGTAGATTTACACCCTAACTATCCCACAGGAGTATGAATCAGTCTAATTCCTAAATGTTAGTGCTCAGTAGTAGTAAGGAGATCAGGATCTGATGCTTGTATGGTTATTTCTGACCTCCAGTCCCACCAGCCCATTGCTCTGCTTGCCTTTGGGTGGCCAAGGCCTTAGACTAGGCCTTAGAGTAGCTCTTATATTCCTTAGGAGTTCATGATAACTTCACTGGGAAGCACAGCAAATAATAAAACATTATGCAACTATATTAAGGTACTTGTGTAAGTGTAAGGAGAGCAGGATGGGCTGTGATCTGCTTTCTTTAGGGAGTTATGTACAGTAACTATTATTGGAATAGGAGACAGATTCAACCTGATTGAATCATTAAATGGAATTATAAGACAATGAACATTACCCACTTAGCTCATTTCCTAAATTCCAATAATTAAAATTGCATGGGCAATAACAATGGGTATTCCAGATAATCTAAGTAAGAAAAAATGCACCTTTGATGTATTGTGGCACAGGCACAGTGAAAACACTGAGTTAATGGAGGATCTATGTAATAAGTTACCACACAGAACCTGCAGTTGGAAATATATAAACACGCTTCCCCAACAGAATTTCATTGTGTCACAATTGATTAAGAAAATCGGCAATAACTGACAAGATAGGCACAAAATGGATTTTCATGTTGTTGGGATGAAGTATGGCTCCCAGCAATTAATGGTTTTAGTCATATTAAGCAGATAAATAATGCTATCTGACATTACAGTATTTCACATTACACTAAAATTTTGTAATGTTTGCTCATAATATGAGTTGAAATATGTTACCTAGGAAAAAAAATGTTATCTCTGGAACAGTCAAACCCCATTAGAAACCTTAGGCTTGAAAAATCACAATGCTAACAGTTATATCCCCTAGCAAAGGTTTGCTTTCCTTAAATAGTGTTAAATTTAAACCCAGAAGCTCTAGTCTCTTTTGGAGTTACTCTTCCATAGTGCCTTGAGCTTGAAAGGGAAATTTAGTGCATGGAATGGACTGTGCCATTACTGAATGTTGCTAAGAGAAACACCATGAAGAACTGCAGAAACATGGGAGCCTTTAAAATGAAATCACATCAGGGATACTTAGGTTCTCTAAAACTGTTTCTATGTTCTGCTTTATTTAAAAAGCTCCTGATTTTAATATGACCCCATTACCCACTATTGATAAATAATTTGAGTATTTTAAACTGCATTCTAATTGGCATGTTTGCCTTTTTCCTAGCTGGATATATGCTACCTGAGTACCATTCTTTTGGGAAAAAAAAAAAAGAAAACCTTTTTATGGATCTAATTTTTCAGTTACTGTTTGTGTGAAAAACTGATTTCAGCATTCTTACTCACGTAAGTGTACTTTTATCCTGGAAAATATCAGTGTGTTCCAAGCAGTGACAGGAATCAAGAACAAATATGAGAACACAATTTTTCATTTGCGTGCTGCTAATTTTGTTCCAAATTCATTTAGTAATGTGGAAGAAAATGTGATTGCTTGTCAAAGCACAGATGTGGGTTTTTTTGTTGGGACAGTGCACAGTGCATTCAGAAGTGTCATGTTTAGCTGAGGGCAACAATGCTTAGTGTCTCAGCACCCAACTCCCCCTGAATTTCAACAAGAGTGAGCAAACAACCTTCCCCTGGGCTCCAGTGAAAATCCTTGGCTTACTATCCAGTCTGAGCTGCAGTTTCACTTGCAGGAAACAAGGGTTTTTTGAGGTCTTTTAAGGTATTGTTTCCTGAAACAGCAGAAGATAATCTGAGTACATAGATAGTACTGGAAATCTGTTAGCAAAATATGTTAGTTTGATAAAGATTGTCAGGATTATTGAGTACAATAAACCTTTCCAAATCCAAGCCATAAACAAAATATATAATCATTTACATGTGCCAAGATACAATTTTATTGCTTCCCAGATAACACTGCATTTAGGTTTTTATTTAACTTGAGGGTACTGTAAAAGCAAAACCAGTTCACTTTTATGACATTTGCCCTACTGTATGTTAGTGGGAGAGGCAGGGATTTTTCAGAGACATTGCTGGCAATGTCATAAGAAGTACACCCCAAAAGCTTAGCAGTGGTGCCAGCAAACACATGTAATCTCTGTCAGACTCAGCAATCTAGATTTAATTATCTTCAACTGCAAGATAGAAAATATTCCACCGTGGTTCTTCTATGACCTTATAAAGATGACACTGTTTATAGAGGTCACAGTCCTGCACTGTCTCCTGATGATTTTCACAAATGTGTTGAACTGCTGAAGTGTCTCACATCCTGGGAGTCTCAAAGCTCCCCTCTGGATGGTTATGGGACCAGGGTGTGATGTTTTACACCAAACCTTCCAGGAACCTCCCAGAGGTTCATATACTGCTGTGGAGTCCTGATCTCCCAGTATTAGTGTCCAGAACAAATTCTAGTTACAGCAACTATGTACACCGCACTTCTTTTTGGCTTTTCTTTTTTTATTTAATGAGGCAACAAAGAACAGTTGGTGCTGTATGTCCAGATGCTTTTGGAAATAACCACCCCAGTGCTTTGGGAACTACTGGCTTTAGAGGCTTGGTTTGTGTTTTCACACCATCTCTCTGCTAATCTGTGTTACTCTTATTGCACCTTCACAGTATCAAAAAGAAGTCTTGGTTTTATTGTGCTTATTTTAAAACCAGTACATTTAAAACCAACCAAATTTATCTAAGTTGGGTATATAAAAATATACATGTAACAACTCACATTATACAGTAAAAAAGAAAGCACCTGTGTGGAAAGCTTTCCCCCTTTTTTGGAAGGAGAGCTGTCTTTAGAGTTGTTTCAGTAACATGTATTTATACGTATATACACTCAAAGCCAGAACTTCAGCCACAAAAATCTGTCCTCTTCTGTGGCAGAGGAGACAGAAGGCCCAGAGGGGTGATATGTCTCATTCTTTCTCCATCACAGAACTGCTGCCATTCACACTGTGTGAACAAGAGCAGGGCTCGGGTAAAGTGTGAAAAGAGGGAGATAAATTATGCTCCATGTGGCACAATTCCTCCCAGGAAGCAGCAAAGCCCAGGGCCCACAAACACTTGTAGGTGTCCCTGTTGTCAGGAGGAGCAGCTGCCACGCTGGACCCTGCATCCCTGGCTGGGAATGCCAGGGTCAGGGACAAGGGCCACTGTGCATCCTGCACATCAAAGCAGGAGCCAGGGGGCTGCTGGACACTCCTGCAGCACCACTGACCCAACGGGGACACAGAAACTGTGTGGAGACAAAGCTGGTATCAAACTCTTCTTTGGGTAGGAGGCTCACAGGGTTACCTCTAAACTGTTACATGCTATTAGAAAAGACAACCAAATAACTTAAGTCTGTTTAAACATTAGGGCTCTAATCCTAGGTGCATTTCACTATGGCAAAAGCGGGTACTGGAAGAAAATACTTGGCTATTAAAGATCTTTGCAATGTTTTTAGAAGTGCCTTTTCCATGTCAGGCTCTAACCTATTCAGGAAAGTTACCTTCTTATTTATTCAAAAATAAAACTGTAGTAATTATATACTGTATTTAACCATGTGAAAGGAGTAAAAAAGCTATTTCTACATGGTTTCTGAGGTAATAAGCTGGCATGTTAAAAATAATATTAATGCAAGTCATTCCCTCGTGAGTGTCCCTTGCCCATCTTCCCTCTAAGAGGGATGGACACGGTGATTTCAGTAAAGTGGAGAAAAGATGTGTGGCACACCAGCTGGTACATTGTATCATAGTTCATCATGGTTTCTAGTGAGGTCTTCCCCATAATTAGTAGCTTGACTTCCAACGAACATATTCCAGTTGTCTAGAACTTCTTCTTTTGTTAGTTTTTGATCCTGGTAGGAGGAAAACAAAACGTCTGTAAGAATATTTTCAAAACTAAGTCAAAGACACAGCAGCATAGACTTGCAAGAGCCCTGGGAAACAGACAGTTCTTCACAGCAGCAGACTGCAGGTTCAGCAATCATTTTTTGTAGCTGTCACAGTGAGGGAAATTTGGACCCCAGAGGAAGACAGAAATCCCATAGGCTTCAGTTCAGGCTTCAAAGTGCTAATTGAAAGTTCATTGTAATGATCTCATTGCCAAGCAGTAGGAACAGTAGGTTAACACTGGATTACCTGGTACACAGTTTTGCCCTGGGGTTTGGTTCACCTTCCTGACAGTAAAAACGAAAATTCTCTGGTGCACTTTGTGGAAGATGGGTGCTTACATGAGCAATTTACACCTTCTGTGTTAAGAGTATTTTGGCTTTCAGGTTCCAAGCTTGCTTGCATTATGCTTCTGAAGACCACCATCTGGAATATACTGCCCCCATCAGAGCCAGTGTTTAGGTGGAAGATATGTGCTTGAATATAGAACTGAGAGTGGTTTTGTTACCCCTACATTTGAGTACAAGGGGTATCTAAATGTAGCTTTATTCTCCTCTTTTAGTCTATATCAAGATATAAAACTCATGACCACTCTTTAAGGTTTTGCTGTGTTAAAACGTCCAAGCTTAAGATGACAGTTTCTCATCTCACCTAATGAAACCCAGGAGAACTTCTAGATCTGATAAACTGTGTTTTACTACTTTGTAATTCTAACAGTACCAACTGAAACTGGCATGGAAACATTAGTCCACTAGCAATTCTAGCCTCTAATGAAAAGTTATTAGGAATAAATTCTTGCAAGCTGCTATTTAAAAAAACCCACAACACCTTATATAACTTCTTTAAAAACAATACTGGAACACCACATACCTTGTCTACATCAGATTCATAGACTAAGTGTCTGGCTTCAGCTAGTGCATGATCATAGTCTTGGGGGAGGATCCAGTGCTGGATCTCATCTTTGTCCATCTTTCCATCCTTGTTGAGATCCCGAAAATCTGAAAACTGCTCACGCTCTGTAATCACCCAGTCAGGCTCTGGTCCACCCTCTTCATTTGCAAACATATCAGCTGGAGAGGAAATAAGGGTCTTGTTCGAGTCTTACTTACTTTGCAAATTAAGTACAAACTAAAGATATTTTCACAGTGCTCCTCAGAGGAGATTGAACTTTTCACTTTGCACAGAAAAAGAAATGTGGGGTATAAAGAGAGTAGCTCTATCTTCTCTCAGGCCTATTTCTTCACTGCTGGTGATTCTGCCCATTCTCACATTACCCGGTATCATACCTGTGCACTGCTGTGGTGGGGCTAACAGGAGAGGTGAACATGTTCACAGGCCATTGTCTGAATCTCAAACAAAATCCTCTAAGGATCTCTGGTTGAATAGCAGTCATAAGCTTTAGTGCTAGGCTCGGTCACATGGGGAGAAAGCCATTTTATCTTGTCCCTGCCAGCAAATGTCTTTGTGGATAAGATCAGACTCCAGCCAGCAGAGTGATTACAGGAAAAAAAGGCACAGGGGAAATTTAGGCAAACAAAAATTGCTAAATGGAACTTGCATGCATTTGTACTGCTTTTAGAGAAGTCTGTGTAAGAGACATTCAGCTTAGCAGATCAGTTCTCTTTTAACCATGCAGTGCTGCAGCACATTCCAGTAGAAGACACTCTTCCAGAAACACAGAGCTGGAGAAGTCATGAATCATGGTGCCTTCTGTGAGGAACCACAGGCACAGTGTGCTTGTCACAGATTGGTACCTGGGGAGGGAGCACCGTTTGTGACAGGATGCAGAGATTACACACACGAGCTGCTCTGCACATCACTCCTGTGCTATATTTTGGAAGGACCACGCCACAGTGGCAGCTGCTTTCTGCATAACACAGAATAGCAGTGATTATTAAAACCAACTGACTTCTAAATGTTCTTTACATCACAGGGCTCTCCAAATGAGTGGTGTGTCCATGTCATTCCTCTGGTCCCTGTGGCCAATCCTTTCCTGCTCATCAGGACTGCTGATTCCTCCAGCCTTAGAATGAAAGTCTGTTTTGTGATACTATTCCTCTCCAGTGCTTTTTGGTTTTCAAGGCTGTGCTAAGGAGAAGTGTACCCTCAGCATGGATGGTGTGAGGGTCAGAGGCTGGCTGGTATCTGTGGGAAACATAAATGCTGAATTCAAAGGCAGGAACAACCCCCCTGACCCTGCAGTGTGAGTGTGCACACTGGGCTGAGGTTCCCCATTGTCACTGCCCCCAGTGTCCCTGAAATACTCTGTTACCTGCCCAGGCACAGTGAGAATTTAGCTCTCTCTGCTCAACACTTTTACAGGTATTTTGCTCCACTACTTGTGTAAATCTAAACCAAATTTTGTAAAAGACAAAAGGGGAGGAAAGAAGGAAAAGGAGGGTGGGATCATTCTATAAGCTTCAGCAAATCTCCCCAACATATACTCCTTTTAGAGATTGAAATTTTTTACTTCTTTTTGTTGTTCCTTATAAACTAGAAGAGATTTAGTTTTCTGTTGGTTTCTTAATCCCAACTTCATCAAAATTAAAAAAAATTACATCTGAAAAAGGAAAGTAGGAATATTTTAAGCATAGTTTTCTCAACTCATGAAGAAAACTTCAGACAACACATTCACTTTCTTTTTTTCATTTTTTAAAGTGCAAATTATATTGTTTATTTGAAGCAACTGACATGTCCTGTCAATTTGATTTTTATCATCCTTGCCAATGTGGGGTGATCGTGACTAGAACATTCTATGTTCCTATCTATAGAAGACAAGAAAAACCAGCATTCACATGGTAACAAATGTTGACAATTACCTTATAATTATATGTAGGTAATGTCACTGAATGAACTGAAATTACTGTGGAAATTATGCTGCTCTGTTATTTCAGTCATAGATGAATAGCATTCACTTTCTGGGCTAAATATAATTTACAAGGAACAGAACCCCCTGCCATTAATTAGCGTGTGTATATTGTTCCTGATTCCATGTGAAGTGATCTTTATAGCACCACTAGAAACAGAAAGGTTCATCCAGCTTTGCACTAATGCCTTCTTAGTGCTACTTTCTGCATTTAAAACTCATCAAAATATAATGGTATCATCACTACAGAAGTATGGGCTTTACTTACTAATTAAACTAGGAAAAAAAACCAGTAAGAACAAGGTGAATTTTCTCTTTTTGCAATGGTGGCTTCCCAGGTGTTTTGGGTATTTGAGAACCATCCAAACTTGGGAAAAGATAAATTCATTTTCTGATCCTCCTGTTTATATCCCTGCCATGAAAAATATTATTCCAGATTCTCTTCTTTTGTTCTCACATAACTCTTAGCTGAGTTAAATGAGAACAAGAGGAGAATTTTGTGCTGTGACACATGAGGAACTTTTCCTGGTCATGTTGCTATCTACCTGAAATGAAATTAAACTTTCTGGGTTGGACAGTTGGTATAAAATAGTTGAACTGGAACACAGAAGTGTTCACTCTGGGTTGTTAATGCTGATGTAAATTTGAGAGAAGATGGAAAAATGGACTGGGGATTATATAAGAAACAAGTAACAACACTTACCAATGTACTCATCCTGATCCACAAAACCATCCTCATTTTTGTCTATGTCTTCTAAGGTTTCCTGGAAAACAATTTTGCATTAATCAAGAAAAATCTGAGACCTCTGACTACCTGCCTTTGATCATTTAATGTTCTGAGGCCCTGACCTGTCCCTGTACACAAGTGAATGTAGTCTTACTACATCCAGTGTGACTGTTGTTACACAATGAATATACAAATATCCTTTCATGTTGAAAAGATTCCCTGTAGGAAGGAACTGCTTATGTTAGGAGCAGATACCAGCTTGCACAAAACACTCAGCTGCTGCATGTCAGCACACCCTGCTTTTATTTTGGTTTAAGTCTGTGCCCCAAGATTGTTTCTTGATCCCATTTAGGAGCTAAGTGCACTTAAAAAGTCTTTCTTATATTGAGACTTCTAAACCAAGTGAGTATCATGAAAGGCACACTTTTCTGTTCCCCATTTAGCTTTTATGTGTGTGTCTTGTTCTAAACCCTGCCTGGAAAGGTTAGAGAAGCCTTCAAAGTTCATCCATAAAAGTAGAAACAATGGCATTGATTTTGCTTTGCTTACTAAGACAACAATGTTTTTCATGTGCTCAAACTCCTCTGGGTGAAGGAAAGCAGTGAATTCTTCACGAGTGGCAGCCAAGTCTCCATCCAGATCTGCAGTTTTGAATCGCCTTTCATCTCTGGGCAGCATTTTCTTAAAACTGTGCTGATCAGTTGCATCTTGGAATTCTTCTGGATTTTCTGCAGACGAATCAAGATGATCTCAGAAGCGTTTTCCTTTAAAACATACTAGCAAAACAAAGCTGTTTGAGTCTAGAAATAAAAAGGTTTATTGCCAGAACAGCTGTTGTTTTAAAGGGAAATTCTCTTCCCCATGAGGTTTTAAATTCAGGGGTCAAGTACTTGGTTTGATTTTTAAAGGGGACAGTAGTAGGCCTACATTTCTGAGCAAGCGTTCTGCTGCAATCCAGAATAATGGATTTTGCAGTATTGTATATTATCTGTATATTATCCCTCAGAGATTTTTTTTTTAATCTGCCTTTTCAAGCACCACTTAGGCAGTATTTGGGGTAGACTTCATTCACAGAAGTTTTCTTCTTCTTTAGGTATCAATATGATCCACACAACTTTTCAGTTTCAAGAAGAGCAAACCAAGGAAACGTGGTTTCAGAAGGTGGCAGGCTGACTAAAATTACCTCAGTGCTACGCCTCTGCTACAGGGAACCTAACAATTATTTTCAGTTTAAAACAATGACATTTTTTCAGGGTGTTCAGTGGCATAAAAGGAATGGTATTTGATATAATTTTTAAAATAGGATCATAAAACTGACTTTAAAAATGAAAAATACTCATAACAATTTCACAATTCATATGTTGGGAGACAAACACAGGTGAAAAAGACTAGGCCAGGAATTACAGATGGGAATTTTAAGTGTTCATTAACACAAGCCCACAATGCTCCTCTCCAAATCTTGGGGCTTAGAGGGAGCAAAAACAAAGAGCTGAGAAGGGTTCCAGGAATAATTCTGCAAGGACTGCGTGTCAAATATTTCCTTTCACAAATGTAACAAACTCCATTTTAATCTAAGATAGACTTTAGAATTATTACTGCTACATGAAGCTTGCTCTAGAAACTGCCTCTGTGGTAGGTAAATATTGTCTTCTCATTTCCAGTATGTATAAATGGTCAATTAATACTGATTTGTTGCTCTGTCAGTATTGCCCTTTAGCTTAAGTGATCTCTTCTCCTCCTCTTCCTTCATTAACTTATCAAAGCAAAGGGAACGTGGAGGGGGGGCAGAGGGAATTCAGGTATATTTTTTAATAAATGTTTCTTTTGCCTGATTTGTTAAGGATTTTCATTTGCAGTTGATCACAGTCTGAAGCATATTATTCTGCAAGAGTGATTTTAATCAATAACTTTCCTATAGCTTAGACATAGACGAAATTTTTAACATCCAGACTTAAGATTTTAGAGACTGAATTCACAAATACAGTTAATTAGACAATAAATTATTTTTTAATTAAAGTACCGGTTTTTTATGTTAAAAAATAATATATTTCTAACTGGAGACTTTAATTCAGCTGTGTCAGTATACTTAATGATACCTCTACAAAACCTTCTGTGTGCTGGTGACCCATGTGCAAAGGGCTGCAATAAATAACTAAAAAGCGCTTTTGATCTCTGAGCATCTATAAAATTTAATGTGAGCTTCAAGAGTCCTAAATGTGACACTAAACTCCTGTTGACTGCAAGGCAAGAAATCACATTTTATAATCTCAAAAATCCTTGATCATACAATCTGCTCTCTTACCTAGATAATAACCATATGTGGCTTGTTTGTATTCTTCCCAGGCAATTTTATCATCCTTGTTTAGATCATAGTCTTTCCAAACTTTAGCCACGTTTTCATAGATGTAGCGTTTCTGTACTCGTTTAATCCAGGTTTTTAATTCCTCTGTTGTGATATAGCCATCTTTGTTGTCGTCTATTCTATCCACAATCTTCCTGTAAAAAGAGATCAGCATCTTTAAGAGCTGGCAGAAATCCAAACTGCATGTCAGGCCAATTTTAGTAATCTTTATCTGGCCCTGATTTTCCACAAAAACGGAGTGCCCCAAACTCCTAAAGCTGTCCTACTGGTTAAGGCTTTCCTGCATTTTACACATCATCTTAAGGAATATGTCTCTCTTCGTTATTCAGCATTGCTATGAATAATGCAAAGGGACTTGCACAACCAAAATCAGCGAGCAGGGAACACCTGGCTTTCCTAGGTTGTGCCTCCTGACTTAGGGGGACCTGCCCTTCACTGCCTACAGGGAGTGGCCATGCTCCTCAGAGCAGGAGACACCAATTCCACGTCAGGACAAAGCCTGTACTCAAACTTGCTGGAGGCAGCCAGGGCAAAAGCCCAGGATTTGGTGGACATCTGCAGTTTCTCCTTTGGCTTTCTAGCAGGCTGACACCAGGGTGAAGTGAGTTATGTGACTGTGTAATGCTGGGGATGTACACCAGGTACAGTCTCCCCTTGCATGCCTGTCCCTCCACTTGTTTCTTTTCTTTCATTCCCAATGGAAACCAGTATTGCTGGTGCTGCCAGGAATGCCTGTGACTCACTAAAGCAGTATCAAGTCTGCAGCAGCAGGTCTCCAGCCATTGCTGGCAGCTGGGCTGTAAACCTCTGTCCAGGGTAAAGCTGCCAGCCTCAAGCACCGTTGAAATCAGCAGGAGTGAAACACTGCACACAGCTGCAGTTAAAAAAAAAAAAGACAATGCTCTCTCTACCATTTATGTTCTCTGCAACTAATCTCCTGCAATTAATCTCTCTGCAATTGATAAACTCCACCATTTTGGGACTGAGCTTGTAAAACTGGCTTCTGTCCCTGCTCTTGGAATTGAGGACATCCAGAATATCCTCCTTGGTTCTCTGGCACATCCAGATTGGCTTTGGGCACAGCAGCACCCTCCTCCTGCCCATGGGGTGCAGGGGCAGCCTGTCTGCAGGTGCCCTGTGCCTTGTTCAGTGGCTGGCTCCTGCCATGCCTATGGAATACTGACGTGCCATTGGAATGCAGAGGTAAGAGCAGGAGCTGACTTGTCTAAATCCTGACTTGACATTCAACAGGTGAGCTCCCTAAACCTCCAGGCAGCCACAGGACACAGGGAAAAAGATCTGCACTTTTAAACATTGTTTTTAATTCCACATCTCGGTTCTCCACAAAGAAACCACACTTGGCCAACTGGAACTGCTCAAGTAGTGAAGCAATGTCTCTTCCCAAGTGTTTGGTACAAAAGTGGCTGCTGAAATAATAGCAGCAGCTTCTGCTGAACTTCCAGCAATCTTGTGTGAGTCTGATAGTATCAGATTAAATTTATAAACATGCTGTTTCTGAGTTATGCAGCAAAAAAACGGCTGCCAAATTTCCTTTCCGGATTAGTAAAGTGTGAATTAACTGACTATAAAATTTTTTCTCTTTTCTATCAATCAATTGCCAGTGGTCCCTTTCCCTACATGATGGACTCTATTTGTTACCAGATCTTCCCCACAATGAATTTAATTTCATTTGTTTAACTGGTATTTCTTTCTACTGTTAAGGTATTAAATGATTATGCCAGTAGCTCTTGGCAATGTGTAACATGAAATAAGTCAGGACTATGTACTGGAAAATGTTTCATGCCTCCTCCTTTTCACCTGTTTTTATAGGTCCATTGCATCCATGTGCACTATTCCACCCCACTTCTCCAGCTGAAGATGGAGACAATGAAACAGTCCTCCCTACAGGCTCCCAGAGGCACAGATAAAAAGCTGTTGTATGGACCGTGGACCTCACTTTTTACTGTTATTATTGGGATGACCAATGTGCTGCCACATTTCCTAAGCAAGGTAAAATGGCTTATAAATACAGCAGCATGCACTCGGGTTAGAACAGCAGACTATATGTTTCTGGTTTCTGCCAGAAATAATTTTAAAATAGTTTTTAATTAAATCTGCTTCTTCCCAAAAGCCAATCCCTTGCTGAGAAGTGACTGTAACCCACCACAGAAGTTGCCCATAACAAAAATGGGGGAAAGAGGTTCAGTATATCTGATTATTAAGCCACAAGATGTTCTTTAATTCTTTTCTTTACCTCCCAGTGTGCTGTTATCCAAAATTACAAGGCTGGGAAATGCTGGAAGTTGTGAAACTTTCCCAAATGCCCCCAGGAACCACCTCCTTGATGCTGTGATGCACAGTACTCACCCCACAGTGTGTCCTCAGAGGGCCACTTCAGCCACCCCCATTTAAAAGGTTATTGACTCTGGCTGTACTTTAACGTGCCTGTGTCACCCTCCAGAGAGCAACCAGTGAGATCCCTGGAAGTTAAAACTTCTTCCCTTGCTGAGTTAATATTTGTAAAAATTGTTTAAAGACAGCTGTATTGTTAAATCATATCCCCAGCTGAATTATCTGTACTAGTAAGTGCAGACCAATATTAGGTGGGCATGTCCATTTTGGTAATAGGATTCATAAGAATCTAGGTCACAGATCATATATGCTAAGAACATGGTTTCTTTTGCTCCTTCTTGAAACAATGAGGATGAAGTTGATAATTTCTAGTAATCACTTTGTTTGTCTACTCACTGACACATAGTAGTGACACCTTTCAGAAGGATCAAGAGGTTACTCAGTGAGATTACAGTGCTACTGCTTATGGCAGGACTAGACAGAAAATGAGCAAGTGTCCTCCCCTATGGAAGGGGAGGCAGGGGCAATATTAGTGAGAATATGCAGATATTTTAAACAATCTTCTTCATGGTAACTACATTAAAGGATCTTTCTTCAACTCCTATTACATTTAGTTCTGCTTAGTGATCTGGCTTCCTGCAGCTGTAAAGGAGGGACAGCAGTAAAGTAAGGCACGGTCCCTGTTCTTCACATAAAGAGCAGCATAGAAGTAATAGCAATTGAAACACTGCGAGCAAAGAAGTCACAAGTGGGAAAGCTGTGGGAAGATGCTTGAAGTGGACTTGCAAACGTAGCTGTAAAGAAGGAATGGTTTAAACTCGAGTAACACTGATATGGTGTGGGCAAGTGTCCCAGAGGCAGGGAGCTGCAGCAGCAAATCCCTCGGGCAGCAGGTCCAACACCAGGTACAGCTGTGGGGCCAGAAAAGGCAGGAGAGAGTCAAAACCCACGAATTAACTGTTAGCGGCTCCTTTGCAAAACCAGCGGGCTACGAGAGAAGTCGAATCCCAGGTTTGATCCGCAGGTCACTCTGGAGTACAGGGCACTACACTGGGGTACAGGATCCGACACTGAGGTTCAGGGCACCACTCTGGGGTACAGGGCACGACTCTGGGGTACAGGGCAGCACTCTGGGGTACCGGGTCCCACACAGCGGTTCAAGGCACCACTCTGGGGTACAGGATCCTACACTGAGGTTCAGGGCACCGCTCTGGGGTACAGGGCACTACACTGGGGTACAGGGCAGCACTCTGGGGTACCGGGTCCCACACTGTGGTTCAGCGCAGCACTCTGGGGTACCGGGTCCCACACTGTGGCTCCGGGCACCACGCTGGCGTGCCGGGTGCCGCTGCACAAGCCCCTCAGGGCGGGAAGGGTCCCGCTGCCCCTCGGACTCTCCGGCAGCCCCAGGCCGTCTCCTCCGCCCCGGGCCCATCTCGGGCCCTCCCCCTGCCACGTCTCCCGCCCGGGCCGGGCGCTCACCCCAGGCGCTCTCGGCTCTCCTCCGGGCTGAGCTGGTCGAAGCTCCGCGCCTCCTCCTTGCCTAGGAAGGCCTCGTGGTCGTACTGGAAGCCGGGCCGGTCCTCGTGCTGCGCGGCTCCGGGCCGGGCCCGCTCCTGCCGCACCGTGGGCTTGCCCAGCGCGCCCGCCGCCAGCAGCAGCAGCAGCGCGGGCAGCGCCCTCAGCGCCCCACCGCCCGCCATGCCCCGCCGGCCCGGCTCTCGCTGCCCCGCTCTGCTCCGCTCCGCGGCCCGTCCGGCCCGGCACCGCCCAGCCCCGGGCCCGCTCCGCCCCCGGGCCGGCCATTGGCAGCGCGCCCGGCCCGGCTGCGCCACGTCCGCACAGGGGCCCGGGCGGCGGGGCTGGGGCTGCGGCCGCGGGCAGAGCCCTCACGGGGAGCCGGAGCTGCGGGCAGTGCCCTCACGGGGAGCCAGGATAGCGGAGAGGTCGCTCCGCTCGGCCATCGCCGAGCTCAGCCTGAGAAACACCTCGGCGGCTCGAACCAGCGGGTCAGGGCTATCCTGCCGCTGCTGCTCGTTCATCCAGAGCCCCAGGACGATAATGGTTTTTGCTATCATCCTAAATCGCTTGGGAAAGGATGTGTGATTTTAACACAAACAAACCGGTCCATGCTGTCTTAAGTGTTGGTACCCCACAAGTGTGGGGAGAAAAAGTTGCCAGCGCTCTCACAAAAGATATTTTTCGTGATGGGGTCACTGTCACCGTCACTGTAAGGGAACCGACTTGGGATCCTGAAAATGTAGGAGAGGGGAAGCCCAAACCGTATAGCAAAGAAAAAGTTTTGGTTTGTTTTGCCTGAAGTGAAATTTATTTTGTTCACAGTTGTGAAAGTCTGTAGGCAGAGGTAATTGATTCTTTTTCCCAGTATGATTTATTTTCCTATGTTACACACGTCATTCACAACTCAAGAAATAGAGTACTAGAGAAGATGGTCATTGTGTGCAGTACATCGCAGGGTAGTGACCCTGTTGCTAAATTCACGCTGTGGTGAACTGTGCTCCACCACCAAGGCAGTCTGTCCATTGTTACTTTGGACCTGAGGGTGTTACTATTCCAAATTGCAACAGCTGTTTTGTCAGCCCAGCCCACAGGGTATATAAAGCACGTCTGATGTGGCCTCTGGGTGTACCACGAACATGGAGATGCAAGATGCTGCACCCAACCACAGCTTCCCCTTGTGCTGTTGTTGCACTGGTAGAACTCCTTTTGAACCAAACCTCATGTGTAGCTGAGCTGTGCCTGGTAGAGGATTTGATTGTGGTGACCGCAGATATGTGGTGTTGGAGATTTCCACGTGCACTGTATTCTGCCTTTTGTGACTTGTGCAAAGAGTTAATGAGAGCCATGCAGGGCTAGTGCTGGTTTTCCTCAGAACCTTTGGCAACAACAGCAGATTTCAGACATTTAAACAGTCAAATATGTTGGTTTGTTACTTAATCAGACAGAGAGGAACACTAATGCACCCCCTGGAGCTCAGTCACGCGAGCTGCCCGGCAGGCCTGGGCACTCTGTCCTCTGGGGGTGTTTGTGCATCCCCGGCTGAGCACGGCTCCAGTGAGAGCTGTGATATGCATGTGGCAGCTTGAAAACGCCTCAGCTGATCAGACCAGCTGTGTTTGAGTTTCCAAAGCTGGTGAGATGTAATCCTTCCATTGGGTTTGTTTATTTGTCTGTTATTAAGCATATACCTTCAAAACCAAGTTTTTGTTAACATTCAGGACTCTTCGTATTTGTGCAATAATTCAGATATGGCTCTTGTTTTGTGTCTTGGTCTTCTAATATTCCTGTCTTCTAATATTCCTGTCTCTCGCTATTCCTACATCTATAATATTGTTTTTAACATTATTCTAGAGGTGAGTTTGTGCTGATGTGTTGAATTTTTAGCTTGCATATCCACAAGTGTTGGAGTGTGCTGCTAGTTAAGAGACGAGTCATTTGCATGAGTAACAGGCAGGCTTTACCACCCATTCACCCCATCAGTGTTGTAATCAAACATCAGCTTGATGCTCGATCTTAGCAGCAGAGGGATATGAAGTTATTTGAAGGATGTGGGAAATGAATTTCTATGTTTTGTTGTCAGAACAATTTGGAGGCGCTTCTGTGAGGAGAGCTACAAGTAAGAGCAATGCAGAATGGGCTAAGTGCACACATGGTCGTTCACTGGAAAGCCTCCAGACGCTGGGAGGCTTTGCCTCAGGGATATGGGTTCTGCCCATCAGAACATTTAAATTTTGCCCTGTGTTTGGGTTCCAGTGAGAATGAGCCTTGAAATGCAGTGGTCTTATGAAAGATGGGAAATCGTGAGTGTTCTGATCTCTCCAGCCTTGGTTTGGGACCACTGGTAATAACAATAAAGATCTGATTGATCCAATATGACTTTTTGTGAAAAAGGAATGATATTGCCATTACTTGTCCTTAGAGGGCTGAAGTCTGAGACTGTAATGCTGAGAATAGGCTGCACATTCAGTCAGAACAGTTGTTGATCTGGTCAGTCTTAGCATTGCCAGATCTTTGTATCACTCAGATTAACATTTACAGATTTTGCTGTTAGACTGTCGTGACCTTGAACTCTCAGTCCTCTGTGAAGACATGCCTTCTATCAATTCACAAAATGGTAGTTATCCCTTAAGTCCTTTATCCACAATGCCTGTTTCTTAAAATATTTGTGTTTTCTGGCTTAGAGATATTACTTCGAACATCTCTGAGAGAAACTTACTGCTCTTGAATGATTAATTAGTTTTAGAGTTTCTGGGGCTATTTTCACCATCCACACTTCTTTCAATAATGCATCTGAGTTTTGTACACATAAGGTTTCTTTGAAACATTGCAAAATACCAGATCTGCAACATTGACAATGTTTTTTAGCAATACATTTATGCAGGAACAGGCATGCTGGGTAGTTCATAAGCTTTTAATGAAGCACTGCAGATATTAGGGTTTTATGGGCTGGAAAACAGTGCAAATCAAAGAGCTTTGCTTACTGTTTATAGCATTTTTCCTCTGAATCTAACAATATTTATCTCACTTTTTCCATCTTGCATTTTGCTCTTCACATATTTACTTTCCCTTTCACTGATATATTTAAAGCCAACAAACTATTTTGTATGAAATATATTTAGAGTTACAACATTCCTGTCACTGTTACTGGGCATCCAGTCACGGGGATAAAGCCTGAGATGACTTATTTCACATCTCTCTTTGTCTTCAGTCTGCCTTTATCCTAACAAGATTATCTTGCATCTTTATCCAGTTTCTGGGCATCATTAATTGTGAGTTCCCTGAGGCCATACAAATGATCCCTAAAGGCTGCTGTGCTTTCTGACTGCCTGCTGGCTCATACCTGCTCTTGTCACGCTTCCAGTAGCAAAGATCTTCTCAGAGAAGAAGTTAGTATGTTTTTCTAGTTCTATCTGTTAAAATAGTCAAAATACTTGATGGCATTATAGTATTCTGGTACTAATAGGAGGTAAAAATGTATGTCTGAGACAAGAAGATGATTTCTAAGTAAACAAAAGAACTTGTTTTTAAGAGAAGCTACAAATAGAAAATATAACATTTTTTTTTCCTCAATTCTACTATAGTTTGTAAATCTGGAATAATTGCAATATTTCTCTGTACACAGAAAATATGGTTGGTTTGAATGGTTATGAGTCTTGTGTATGCCACCTCAAATTATATTATGGAAACATATTTTGTGCTTTTCAGAATTATATTTTACATTCTAGTTAGTTAGCCTAATGTGGTTTACTCAGGTCATAGTATCAGGCCTATTTTTTAAAGCTTTGTCTTTTCCTGAGGACACAGAACACTTTCTTCAAACTTGTTATAAAGTTTTCATTGACACCAATAGATTGCAGCTCAAGCTGTTTACAGTGCAGCTGTATTTTGTTGGAAATGTAACAGTATCAGTATTTCAGAATGAGCTATTAATGTCTCATTTACTTTGTATGACCTAGCATTAGATACCCTGTATTTGTACTTTCATCCAAATTCTGCTGGGTGTTAATTTTGCTCTCTTCAGCTTGGGTGTACAAGTGTAGATGGGCTGTAACTTTTGTCTCAGCTCCTGTGGGAAACCACTCAGAGCACAGTCAGATCCCAGGCTGCAAACAGCAGCAGAAACTTTGCAGGAGAGGAAATAGGGGAACTTTCAGAGAACTGCTTGAATTAGAATTAGTTTGGGCTTGTCTTGACTAGCTGCTTCATCACAACACCATATCTCTTGTCTTTCTCTTAGCATGGGTGTAGTCTACATCACTCTCTCCTCCTTCTCTTCTATTCATCTTTTTGTGCCTAGTTTCCAGAAGAAAGGTTCATGACATAATCTACCCAAAATAATCGTGGCCTGTGCTATCAACTAAGCTGACAATCTCATTTGCTCTGTTTGATATACCACTTCTCCTTTTCTTTGCCTTTCTCATCTGCTTATACTGTAAAGTCTTTGGCAGGGATTTCTACTGTTCCTGCTGATTGGTTTCTGCTTACTACCACTGGTGATTTTCTGCTGAGCCTGTGCAGTGTCTCTCTTCACTTGGACGTGGTCTGACTTGGTCCTTAATGTGTCAATAACCATAACTAACAACAATTTTGGAGCACTCCTGAAGTTTTTCTGGTATCAGGAATCTTTGTGATTAGTGATTTTTCGAACATGTACATTTTCAAGTTTATGAAAGGATTCTTTGCTTCTGACAGCGTGAATCCGTGCTCTGTATGTGCAATTTGCCCTGGTAATTACTTATGTATGGTGATAACCATAGCAACATCCCAGGTAGATAATGTCATGCAAATTACTGCAGCTCCAGGGATGGGAGATGTTAATACAAGCATGTACTTGCACCCCTGGTCTTCAGTATTTTGAAGTGACTTTCCCTCCTGTAAAACATGTTGGTTTAAAATTTCCTTTCCTCACTATGATCTGGAAGCAAAAGAAAATCACTTGCTATGTTTCTCATTGGTATTCACAGAGGGAGGGGGGAGGATGGACCTTCAATGTTTCTGTCATGAATAATTTTGTATGCACTGTGGAAATTCCACAGTGTATGTAGGGCATAAAAGTCTCGAGACTTGGATACACTGCTGGGCCTGTTGTGCTTAAACCCAAGTTCCTGCATTTGCAAACACGGAGTGTGAGCACGTGGGGGTAAAATTGCAGCCACAGATGTTTGGACTGAAGTGTAAACGTCCTCAAATCAGTTACAGAAGATACAGGAGAGCAGCTTTGTTTCTCAAAGCAGACACTGCTGTAGTGAATACTTATCAGCGCCCTTGAATTGTTACTGAAATGAGGAAATAGCAGAGAAGGAGCTGGTAACACTTATCCCTTGTTTGGTCATAAGCAAGAGCAACAACAACAACAACAAAAATCTGTGGGAGAGCTGAGCTGCATTTACATTAGAACCCTGTATGTATGAAAGTAAGGTATGCCTCTAACCTCTAACTAGAGTCTTTGTTAAAGATATAGAAAAAGCAGACAAGGAAATTGGTTAAGTCAAGATTTTGCTTTTTTTGGTGAAGAATGAAATTGTTGCTTGTGGAGGGAGCAGAAAACACAGAAGAAAGTTTCCCTGCATCCTCAGAACAAGCTCCTTGGAAAACCAGAGCTTAGAGATAAGAAATGGCTTGTGAAATGACAAATACAAAAGGAATCCAGCTTCCCCCCCTTGGAAGACCCTCCTCCCTATCTTCAATATTAGTGGTTCATTCTCTTTTAGTATCCGTAGGCCAGCTTTGAATGTAAAATCCCTCAGGGATTGGTTAAAAGTAGAATTCCCTTGGTAATTGGTGCAAACTGTAAAACCCTCAAAAGATATAACCCCCCTGTAAAACAATAGCTGTGGGGATATGTAGATAGGATGCCTTCATAGAATAAACCATGGATTTGTGCCTTTCTGCATGTGCTGGTCTCTGTACCCTGCTGGTCTGAGAGCTCCCCACGAGCCAAAATTCCATCTGGGCAAGGCTGGGGAACGTGGGGAACGTGCTCTGTCACTGAGGGCTGCAGGAGCAGCCTCAGGGATCCCAAAGGGACCCCAAAAACCCAACCAGTGACAGTTGCTGAACTTGGTTGCTTTTTTTTTTTTGGAGTTAAATAGTGAGAATGTGGTTTTAGTGCTGCAATCTATGCTGGAGTTGCTGATTACTGAAAGCTGCGCTGCCCCAGCCTTTAAATTAGGAAATACCTCGATAAAAGAGAGTGGAGATTTGTGGAGAGTGACAGAAAGACTGGTGCAGGCAATCACAGGCACAGGTACATCACAGTTTGTAAGGGACGTGATCCCAAAGCAGGCTGTGCTGTTCTGTGGGCCAGCACTGAATAGTCTTCATCATAAAACCATGATCTGTCTCAAATAGAACCATGGAGGAGAGTGCAAACTAAATTAATGAAGTCACTGAGAAATGTTATCTGTGCTAGAGGTAGTAGACATAGAAATGGAGTAGACATGAACTGGAGATTAATATACTGCTAATCTGTATCCCTTGATATCTGTACAGGAGAGTTTGCCACTCTTATAGGTCTGCCTGCAAATCCCAGATTGTAAGGTTTAATGTTTTCCCCTCTAATTTCTCTGTGATTTAACAAAAATTCAGTACTGTGCCCGATGGTGGCACTGACAGCCCTGTTCAGCTGTGCCAGCCTCCCAAGCAGTGCAGCTTGAAAGGTGCCCATGTTCAGGTAATCCAGTTTATTGCCAAACCTTGCCACAGCACCTGAAGTTATGAACATCCCTGATCTTCACTGGAGTATTTCTTCCAGAGAAAACCACCTGTTAGGATGCCTACCTAAGGAAAACAAACTGCACCAGAAAGAAATATATAAGGTCAGGCTTTTTAATCATCTGACAGAAACTATTGAACCTAATTATCTGCAGGAGATCTTGCCTGTCTGCCTACTTTGCATTTAATGGGTATTTCTTTGTCATTTCTATTTTCAGCATGTGATTGTCTGAGAATGGCCTCTCCTCAAAACCCAAATCACATCAAAGAGAATAACAGATGCCTTGGAATTACAGAGATAGCCTAAGTGAGGCCCTTGCAAGTTAAATGCACACTTCTTCAATATAAAATTTGTAATAACTGCACTGCTAAACCTACTAAAACCCTATTCATAGGCCAGTTTCTGAGCAGCACCAGAGTCAGAGAAAACACTTGCCTGCAGTTATCTAGTCATCTGATACCCATGGCTAGGGTGTCTTCTTCAGGACTGAACTGGCCTCCTCTTATGTCTAGGAGATCGTGGGGATCAATACCAGCATAATTTTTGTTTCCTGGTGGCTTTGTTGTGAAAGAGCATCTGTCTATGGTTTTGTTTTATTGCTGTTATTCACAGAGCAAGGTATGATTAACAATGTTTAAAAGCAAAAAGGCTGCAAGCAGCCTAGGAATGTCGGAGCAATGGTGTCAGCTGTTAATGAAACTTGTAGCAATTGAAGATCTTATAAGTTCATCTCAGAATCTGCTGACCTTGCAAAGCTTCCCTCAGAGCTGCAATACCATTCCAACACAGAGGAAAAAAGTGTGCATGAGAAAAGATCTAGGTTAATGCCACATGTGGGGCTAGTGTTGGATTTAGTCACTCTGGTTCCTTGCTCTAGTGAGCATGCTTTCCCCCACCACGTTTTTTGGTTTGCTTCTAGCTAACCACACTAGGGGAGCTGCCAGTGTGTGAAACTCTGCTGTATTAGCTAGCTGGGCAGTTTGTATTTAACAGGTGGGTATGTGTTATCAACAAGCAAAGGAAATAATAACATAAAATTCATAGGTCTAAAAGGCAAGTGTTTAACAAGCATTATTTGATGTACATGATTTTATTTACAGTCTTTTCTCCACACTTTTTCTGCCTCAGTGGTTGCTCACCTTTGCTGCTTTATGACACGAAGTTCAAGGATACATTGCATTATCACAGACATCAGTGGAGAGAAATTGGTTTGTCATTAATAAAAATTGTAAAGCCAACCCTACAATAAACCCTGCTTTTGGCCACAACCTCTGCCTTTTCGGATGCAGCAATGAACCACAACCCACAGCTCTCACTGAACGTTTTTAACCCAGGGTTAAAATCTCCATATGCAAAGGTCAGGTGTAGAAAGGCCTCATCACAGGGCTGAGAGATGCATAAGTGCTGTAGCTGCAGAGCAGCCTGGAATGGAGATATCCAAGAGAATGGAGGAACTTGGCTTTCTTTCCTGGCTCTTTCATAGGGTAAAGGAGTCTGTTCAATGTCCACCAAAATCAGCTGAAAGCATCTTAGTAGCTTTATTTTGTCAATGATGCAAAGCAAAGCCACGCAGCTTTTAGGGCAGGAAGTGCAGTATGCTGGAAGCAATGTGAATTCCTTTTGCTCCTTTTTTGCATCACTAATTTTTATTTATCACACAAAATCATAAACTGCACATAAACTTAAATGCAGACATAATGTACATTACTATGATAATAGAGAAGCCGTGCTCCTTTAACCAGACAGATGAAATAGAAATAGACATATTGAATGAGTTCTCCTCAGTGGAATGTTCAAATTCCTTATTTTTTCCAAACCTTTAAATTCTAACTTGTCTGTTAAGGATAAAAAGTATAATTACACTAAAATGTGCTTTCAAAAGACAAAACATCAACTAAATTTCTTCAGACAACAGCATATGAATGTCCAAAGACTTGGTTGAAAGCTTTTGATACAGAGCCTTGCACTCAATATCTTTTCTAAGTTTTGTTGTAGATTGGCTATTTGGAATTTACAAACCATTCAAGCAGAAAACACAAGAAGTACAGTTTTGAAAGTGTAAAAATAGCACTCCTGTAAGTTAGGTTAGCTGCTTAAAACTATTAATTAAGGGAAGTCTGCATTTCTAGTTATTGTTTTGTTCTGTACAAGGTCACAGTGCACCAGGGCCTAAACAATGATAAGTACAGCCAAAGTAGATAGGCAAAGCAAAAACACCTGTGGGAAAACATATTGACTAGTGCCTGAATTGGGAAGTGCAGATTTAAATAAACTGACTTATCAACTGAAACTGGCTACAATATAGTTGCAAATGTCAGTGAAGCAAACAAGCTCATTCTTTGCCTGTGAAGTAGCATTGGAACACATCCTATATACAATCTACATTTAAATGTATATATGGGATTACCTTTTAGGTTGTGAAACAGAATCATACAAGCAACAAACATTACATCTTGGGTCTTCTGTGAGTGAAAGCTGTTGTGTCAAATATGGTTAGATTAGTAGGGTTGATGGGCTTTATTCAAGGTTCCTAGAATTTATCTGCCAAGCATAAATAATTATTTAACAACTAATAGGGTGAGGCCAGAAATATAATAGCTTTTATGTTGAAATTAACATCAACTGATCTGTAGACATCTGCTAAGCAAGCCAAATGTAGTCTATGTGCTGTATGTTTTGCCTCACTGCCTCAAAATAACAAGCAGTGCTTAAATTTGGAGGGGCAGTTTTCCTTGTTGAAGTGGAAAAAAAAATGTTCTGATAGAAAATCACTTGCACTGTTAGGATCAAATGTGTGATGAACATTAAATAGCCCTACAAATTTAAATAATGCTCGATGTTGAGATTTCAGGCTTGCAAATGCTCATTTCCTAATGTGTGCTTACTGTGGTCTGGAGGGAAATCAAAGTTCTTTCTTGTTAGAAAGAAAACAAAGTATCACCCAGTATATTCCAGCTCTCAGCTGTTTCAGCTTTCTGGGGGCCAGTAAGTGTGGGAGCTCCAGTGATTTTGTTTTTTCCATAATGACCAGAAGGGTGAGCGAATTCTAAGAAAAGCCACAGCATTAAGAAAACCTGAAAAAGTTCCAAGAAGCCAAGACCCTTTCCAAGCAGATACTGGCTGTTGCCTTGCAGGGACCTGCATTGTGTGTGTAAGTGTTTGTGTGCTGTGGATGCCAGAATAGAAACTGTGCTTCCTTTCCTTGAGAGCACCACTGTTGGCATGGCCTCTTTGCTTTGCTGCCTGTTGCAGTTTGTCTGCTTTCAGGGCCAACCATTCAATCTTTGGCATCTTCCCTAGAGGTCTTGGCCTTTCCTCTGTTTTAAAAGTATTAGAAGGAGGTTGAATTGCTGAGTGGGGAATGTAATCTTTGTGAGGCCAAGTCTAAAGATGTTAGTAAGCTCAAAGGGCTGCACTGGCAATTTACCGTGTACTATGCAGGAATGAATGAGAGACTCATATTCATTGTGCTTATGTATGCTCAAGTTCTTTATGTCCATATTTAGATCCATTAACATGATAAGATTAAGCCAACTTGAGTTTCTTGACTGAACAAAGCACTAAATGGCAGAGCCTCAACAACAGACCCCATAAATGTGTACTACCACCAGCAGCATGACTAACACTGGACCCGAGATCCTGTGGGGTTTTGGCAGTGGCACAGAGGACGCTGTTCTGAACAAGCTGGATTCCCTTTCGTACAGGAGCCTTGGCACCAACCTCCCTGTAAGCTGGCTCGGGCTCTTCTGGGGCCACTGAAGGCTGGGCTCTGTGCTGGACTCAATGTCTCTGCCCCAGGCTTTCCTGAATATCAGAGTGCAGCCTCAGACTGCTCTGGTTCACCTTGCCAGGAGTCCCTGGGAATTTTTCTGCCAGTTGCACTTGCCAGAACACACAGTGCTCCAGCCAAAGTCAACTTCCCTCTGTGAGGGTGACCTCAGTGAAGAAATGTCAGATGCTGCCTGGGCTAGTTTTCAAACCACACCTCACCCTTCCCAGCAGGGATTTCCCCAGAAGGTAAGTGACAGAAATTTCAGTCCTGTGCTGGCAACTCCAGAAGATAGAGTTAGAGAAATAGGACAAAAACATCTGGAGGAAGAGAGCTGTTGCATTGAAAGATCATGAAGCAATAGAAGCATAGGATGGTTTGAGTTGAAAGGGACCTCTAGGGGATCATCTAGCTCCAAACCCCTGCCATGGGCAGGGACACCTTCACCAGAAGCCATGTTTAGACTGTGACATTTTTCTTCACTGCTTCAAAGCACAAATGATGAGAAGGAAGAAATTCTGTTTGCAAAGGTCTCATCTTAGCTTTCTGTATTGAAGTAGTGCACAAAGGAGTTTGGAGTGTCCTGAGGCGGGAATGCTTCAGGAATTTTGTTCACAGATGAGGCTCCTTGTCCAGCACAGGTAGGGCAAGCAATCCAGGCTGGATAGAGAGTAGACAGCCAGGTCTGTTGTTTGGATATGGTGGCTCTGACTGCTGCAGAGTGAAGCTTGGACTTCATTCTAGGTGGTATAATTGGGCTTCATTGCAGGCATTCATCTGATGGGAGTGAGGAAGTTTCCCTGTGCCCTTTGGTCTTGGTTTTCTGAGGGAAATGTGGATGCTGATTCCAAATAACAACATGTAAGAACTCCTGTGATGAGGGTGTATAACAGGCCATTCAGCTTTACTTTGATGATTAGGTTATTGCTTTTAGCACAAAATACATAGCAAGGCAGTCATTTCTATGCATGTTCTAGGGTGGTGCATTATTGCGTTTTAACACTTGACATGAGCATAATTTACACACAGTCACTGCTTTGTCTCCCATGAAAAACAAACCCTCTACCAGCAGATGCAAGAAATCTACTAAAGATTTCATGTTATTAATGTTTACAGCATTTGTTGTTGTCTTGCCTATTAATTACCACATTTAAGAGTGTGCCCTTCTGCTGTGAGGGGTAGGCGTCTATTTGGAATGATGCTTCTGGAAAGAATGTTGACATTAATTCAGCATTGCTGCATCTGGAAAGATGCTGTTCTCAAGCAAAGTACAAACTGGAACAAAGCCTGCTCTGAAAAATGACATTAACTTGGTGTAAAAATGGCTGTGGGGGAGAAGTAGAGCCCCTGGTTTCAGAGGCTTCTTGCAGTCCCAGTGCAATACAAGTCAGTGAGAAAATAGGCCATGTGTTGGAGGGAGCACGTTTGCTGAGGCTGTGAGGCAGACACTGGTGAAAGGAGGGTGTATGCAAATCTGAAACTCTGGCTCTAGCTCTTACCATCCTCCACACAGCATCTTCTTCCTCCTCTCCCAGAGGAGTGCCTCTACTGTAGCCAGGCATTTTACTGGGAGCACAAAACTTTCTGGGTAAAGAGCAGTGCTTTCTTCTGTCTGTTTTCCTTCTGGAAGTGACCCTAACAGTTTATTTCTTCTCTTGGCTGTCCTTCATGCTTCTGTCTGACCATTTCTTCCTGTGTGAGTGGAAAACCCCGCTGTGCCTCCAAGTTCAGACACTGTGGTCATCAGGGAGTTGTGCATGGCCCCGCAAAGGGACATCACACAGGTGGTGGAAAGGTGAGGAAAGGTGGCATCATTTGGTGAAAAGAAAAAAAGTCAATGAATCCCCAGCTTGGCATCATTCCCTCTTACTGTTTTTGTTCCCTGCATCCCCTTGCTGTCTGTGGCTGGCAGGCAGGGACCCTGGGCCTGATGAAGTGCTGTGCACTTGGTAAGAAGCAGCTGCAAATACCTCAGAGGTGTCTGAGACATGGCCAGCCTCACTCTTGTATATTTTGATTCTGTGTGCTGCTCTTCAAAGAGTGGAATTATTAGGTTCTCTGGAAAAATTATAGTTTGGCCTGTCTTTATGCATCTGTCTCTTGCTGTGATCAGGGACTCTTTTTTGGTTCTCTGTCTTTATCTCCATAGGTCTACCCAACAGAATGGAGGTGTGATTGTAGCATGTGGACCTGTCTTAATTTAACCATCAGAGGTAATAGCAGCAGTGAGGAGGCAGCAGCACTGGCCAGCAACCAATTTATAAAGTCTCCAGAGACCTCGTGTGTGTATCTCAAGGTATGTTGACACTGCAGCAACTGCTGCTTGCAGAGATACCTTGAGATAGCTGTTTATAATTTCACAAAGACTGGATGGTTACTTAGCAGTGACTGAGTTCAATAATTGTCACAGAGTTTATTTTGTGCCTTGGGTGAGTTTTGCAGCTTGTCCTGAGTACCATGCTGCTGTGGATGGGATGCACTCGTTTTAGCTAGCAGGAAACAGGGATAGTGTTTTACCTGAGTAATATGAATGTCCATCCAGACACATCCTCAGCACTTATGGAACCAAAGCTAAGAGACTGAAGATGGAAAATGAGGCAAACATAGAGAAGACTTGCTCTATCTAGAGCAACTTTATGTCAGGGGAGAGACTGGGACAAAGCAGCATTTCCACTCCGGTGCTGGAAGTATGAGCCCACGCCAGAAAAATGATGACCAGAGCTGTTGAAACCCTCCCATGGTGCCTGATTCTAGAAGATACAAAGTGCTGGCAGAGACTGTGTCATGGTGCAGAACAACCTGCCAGTGCCTCAGAAATGGTAGAAATAGAGCATGAAAAGTGGGCCTCCAAGCCCACCTGACGATGTGCTGTGGCTGTGAGCTGCCACAGAGCAATCCCCGGGGCTCTCCTGCTTTACCCTGTGGCATGGCTTGTGTAAGCTGTCACACTAATGAGGGCCCACAGAGTGAACACAGAGCCTGGGCTCTGCTCTGCCAGCCACTGCTTCTCACTGAGCTCTGCCTGCCTGCCAAAGCCTTGGCCTCGGGGAGTTTGGGTTGCTAAACCAGGCACCACCTTTCTGTGCCCATTCTCATTCCTGAAAAAGGGCTCAGCTTCCCGTTCAGTCCAGCATAACTGGACCTTTGGACTTGAAAATAATCTTGGTCTTTCAGCTACCAAGATTTGTCCTCAGGACTTTTCCTTGCATTCTACTTTGGGCATCATTTTTACATGCATTTAAATTTGATAGGGCAATGGGAATGATCTGCACATGGAGATGGCCTTGTAGCTTTGGTCTACGATGTGTTCTAAATGAAACACTGCACTACACTACAGTTTTTCAGGAGTCATTCAAGTGTGCTCCCCATAGGTATAGTCTGGCTGTGTATCATTAGCCAGTGGAGCTTTGCCACGGGAGATGTGATCCAGATTTGGAACGAGTGTCTGGCCTGGATCTTTCTGAATCAGTGTTTTAATCACACACAGAACACTCAGGACTTAGGGTAAAGCTTGCCTAGGCCAACACCAGCGATGAAATAAATGATGAGAAAGTGAAGTTTGTCCCGCGGTTCTGAGCTGGAGCCGTCAGTTTCCTGCAGGTGA